>NC_056735.1:820042096-820135282 GCF_019279795.1 Protopterus annectens | reverse complement strand
ATGAAGAAAAATGGCTGAAGTTCTGCTTTCATGTTATAATAAAGCTCCCCCACCCCATAAAACAAGCAGCTGGTCTCTGCCCTGGTGGAGAGGGGTCCTCATTGCAGGTTAGCAAAGGAACATCCCCAATATTTTCCACAAAGCCAGCAATGGTGGGCCTCCCTTTCCTGCTAAAGGCAAATGTTCAGCCAGAGAGGATATGCCTGACCTAGTCCATAGTGGCATCTTGAGGAGCAATGCCAGGACAACCAGGAGAACTAAATGATCTGTCTATGAAACGACTGATGACCTCAGCAGAGCTACCCATCAGTGGCTGAGGCAATAAGAAAGCTGGCTTGAAGGCTGAGTCCTCCTTAGAATGTTCTTCTTCTTCTTGTAGCTTAGAGAAGAAATGAAAGCCATGGATCAACTCAGGTCCATGCTCTAGCCATGAATAAAGTTTGTCAGATACATAGCAAAGAGTCAGTGAAATCTTCAGACTAATAAGATAGCTATTGAAGTAAAATGTTTCAGAAACAAATGAAAAACACACTTGTCCAAGCTCATTACAACAAAATAATGCATAAGCAGTACATTTTTCTTCACAAAATTTGCCAAGATTCTTAAGAGAGTTATGGAATCCCCAGGACAGCCCTACAACTGAGTATAGTGACTGATAAATTGCCATCGGAGCTAGATGAGTTGATTCACAACTAAGACTTATGGATAGGCCTCTGTTAATTGTTATTAAGGTTATTTTTGCCACTCGCATATAACCCTGTTCCTACTGTTTCAATGCTTGAATGTGTGTTTGCAATAAGTTTCGATTGTCTTCTGCTGGTCAGCATATTCACCTGGGCTTGTTGTGCATATATTTAAGACCCATTTGCAGCAACTATATGTCCTTGTGAATTGTTTACCTACGTGCTAATTTGCTTATCCGCATACAACTCTGTTCGCACTTACCAAAGATTCATATCTATCTGAGACAATAATGTGTTTAATGTTGCTAGCTAAATCTTTCGCTCTGTTGCAACTGTTTAGCGTGCACGTTGGCGTGCTACCTCTCTAAGTCATCCATCTAGAGTATAACGCTACCCAAAGGCTAACTCAGTCTGTTACTCTACGGTAACTCTTCAGCTGTTGTATCTGTTTAGCGTGCACGCTGGTGTCCCAACTCTCTACGTCATCCGTCTAGAGTATAGCGATACTGTAAGGCTCACTCAGCCTGGTACACTGCTGCAACTACTCAGCGTCGCTGAAAGCTAACTTGATTTTTGCTCTGTCTAGCGGGACTGCGACGACCCATACTTTTTATTGCATTGTTGGAATTCAGCGTGTTGGCCTGCTACACCGCTGAACCCCTTCTATACACCCTGTCTGTCCACCGAACAGTAGTGGAACCCTTTAGGATATCACTAGCTGTACTACTTTCCCCTAGCAGACCTATCACAGAGGCCAAAGATTTACATTGTAACTCCCTTTAACTGGAGTCAGGCGTCTGTATCTTTGTGACCCAATGGAAACTTGACCGTTTCCACTGTATAGTAGCCTTACCTTGGAATTATTAGATAACTGGGACTCCTGATTACAGGCCAGGGTGGAGTGAGCGTGGAGGCAAGTACCTCCTTTCCCAACCCTGTTTATCTGAAAAGAACCCCTTTATCTCTGGGCCCCTACTGTTACTGAGTCTAAGTTTACTGTAAGGCAACTTTACAAAGGAATTCCCTGAGGATTGGGAATGCCAGGTTTCACTAACTGATAACAAGTATTGTGGCTCATTATTATAGAATACATTCATCTTAAACCCTTTGCCTGAATGTTATCCTGTTAGAAAGTGTTATTTATGTAAAGGTTTTACTCGTTTTCTGCTGTATACTGTACGCTTAAACTTGTTTTATTTGATTTTTCTCCAATGTTTATTGCTCTGTACCTAGTATTTTAGTGATACTGTTTTTTTATAAATGCTTATCCACTGCTACTACTTTCTGCCTCTAGCTACTTAGCTCTATTCACTCACTATCTCTCTCCCTCATTTACCTTATAACAGAGTGGTCAACTATGAGACTCAAGCAAAGTCCCTTTCCAGCCTTCCTTCCCTCTGGGATTAAAGGAACTTCAGACCTGAGCCCATAACTTACACTATCAAGAGGCACCGACTTATTTTGTGATTATAAGTATGTTATGTTTCCTTGCTAGAGCAGACTTACTCTATTTGTGTACCTCGGGTTAAGCAACCCTCCAGTACCTCCTGCAGCCTACTTTTTCCCCATTCCACATTAGATACCTCCATTTTATTTTTATCTTTATCTACATCAACTATCCTTAATTGTTAGCATACTACCCTCCTTCCCCCCTCCCCCTTTCGTACCTAGTCCTCTGCTATACTGCCTGTTCCTGTAACCATACATCCTACCACAAAGGGGCACCTCTATCATAGTTCTCCTGTGTTCTCCATTTCTTCCACCCCTGCTTATCTTCTGCCTCCATTACACTTTCTTATCGAAAGCTTCTTCCTAATCTGCTTTTTAACCTAACCTCTTTTACCTTACCTGTTTTCCTCTCACTCTATATCCTCTACATTTTTACCTCTACTTATTACAGAAATTACTCATATCTTTTTTCTCTCACTCACTGACTTACCTGTTTGTTTCTCCCTTTCTCTGATTGTTTCCTGCTGAACTTCTCTCTCTTGTGTCTAGATCATCTCATTTGCTCTTCCCCGCTCCGTTCGCTATGCTCACTCCGCTCCCCACCCTACCCCCAATTCCCACCCACCCCCAGGGGCCCTACCTTTATACTTGCTTAGACACTCCCCCAACCAACTAACCACCTATCTCATTTCCTGTACACATCACCTATCAACACCATACTCCAAGTCCTACAACCACACCCTCTCTCCACATTTTTATCTAACTGCCTCACCTCACTCTACTGTTCATACCACACAATCCTATACTTGCTAAGCTCATCTCACTAGTAGCATGCCTTTAAACCTTAACTCAATCTTTTCACTTCTTCTTCTTAACATCCTTCTCTACTACTATACTCTTACCTCCTATGAATATCTTATGCATAGCCAACCTCCTGTAATAGCCAAACAAACCACGTCTACACTTCCTCTACCTGACCAAACACATATTAATATACTATCAACCTATCCCTACCTTCCCCCTCTCTACCACAAAGTACACCACTATAGATTCCAAACCTCTAAACGGTTTTATTTAATACCCTGCAAAAACCTAAAAGTATTTCAAGTCCCACAAACACTTTTATTGATACATGGTGACATCCACCCCAACCCTGGTACCAATACTCTCGTGAGCCACACCCCGTCAAACCTAACTGCTAACTGTTCTAGTTCACCTTTCTCCTCTGACTCCCTCTGTATTGCTCACCTAAATATTCGTAGCATCAACAATAAAATCACACAACTCCATGCCTTAATTGATTTCTATGCCTTTGATATTCTCTGTCTCACTGAAACTTGGCTTAAACCTAGTACCAAAGACAACGAATTTACTCCCCCAGGTTATAGCACCTTAAGGCAAGATCGTCTTAATAAAAAGGGCAGGGGAGTGGCCCTTTTATACAAATCCCAACTACAGGTAGCCTTAATTGACTCCTTGCCCCCCTCCCCAGCTAATGCCGAAATACTCTGTGCCAAACTCCAAGTTAATAAAACCAAGGCTATATATATCATATGTTCCTACATCCCTCCAGGCAATAACATTAACACACTAGAAAATATCCTAGGCTGGGTCTCCAGTAGCTTTCCTCAGGAAACCATAATCTTAGGGGACTTCAATATTGACTGGAACTCCTGCATATCTCCCAAACCCTCCATTCACCTTAATCTCTTTAACTTTCATCAAACCATTAACTCCCCTACTAGAATACACAAATCAACCCACAAACAAACCATTCTAGATTGGATACTAATTAACAACAATCCCCTTTCTTATAAAACAGGAATACTCCCCGACAATATCAGCGACCATCTCCTGACCTTTATCACTAAACAAAAATACAACAATCCCAAGCAAGCTACCTATCGTACCATACACAACAAAACGGATTTTAACCTAGCATCCTTTCAAAATGAACTCAAAGAATATGACTGGTCAACTCTAAAATACCTCCCAATAGACGAAGCAGTAACCCATTTCAACAATACCTTCCTACAAATTCTTCACCATCATGCCCCACCCCGCTTAATTAGACTAAGCTCCAAGGCAGCCCCATGGCTCTCCAAAACTACTAAACAAAATATGCGAGCTAGAAATAAATTATGGACTAAATGGAGGTCCACAAAAAACCCCACTGACCACCAAAACTTCAAACACCTAAGAAACACAACAAAGAAACTTATCTATCTGGATAAAAAAAACTATCACTTTAAATATCAACAAAACCAAAACCCCAAACAATTTTGGTCAGGAATAAACAAACTACTCCATCCAGGGAACACCAAAACACCTACCCCAGCTAGCCTAGCTCAAACCCAACCTGACATAATAGCCAACACTTTCAATGACTTCCTCTCTCAAACAGTCACCTCTCTGGCAAACACCATGACCCCCCCGCATCCCTCCAAATAACCCCTACCCAAAACAGCACCCCCATGCTAAAGTTTAATACTGTCTCCACAACCTATATACATAAATTACTATCTAAACTCAAACCTTGCACCCCTTCTGCCAACAAGCTACCAGCTGAATATCTTCAACTAGCTGCAACCGAACTAGCCTACCCAGTCTCCATCTTAATAAACAGAACTATAACTGAGTCCAAAATCCCATCCTGTTGGAAAATCTCCCATATCATTCCACTCCATAAAGGAGGTAACTCTAACGAACTCTCAATTTTCGGCCTATTGCCCTTCTATCTCCACTATCCAAAATAATGGAACGCTGCATACACCATCAACTCTTACATCATCTCTTGAATAACAACTTGCTTGTAGACTCACAACATGGTTTTAGGCCCTACCACAGTACTTCTACTGCCCTTCTCTCCTTCACTGACATAATCAACAAAAATCGCAACAACAACCTGTTCTCCTCTGCACTATTCTTAGACCTCTCAAAAGCATTCAATATGGTCAACCATCAACTTCTCCTCCACACTTTAGAATCCCTGTCGATTGACTCACTAGCACTACAGTGGTTTGATTCATACTTGACAAACAGAAAACAAGCAGTCCTTTGGGACAGCCATCTATCCTCTCAACTCCCAGTTACTATCGGCGTCCCACAAGGGTCCATCTTAGGTCCCCTACTTTTCTCTATATTCATAAATAACCTGCCCACTTCCCTCCCTACATCCACTTGTATATAGTATGCTGATGATTCTACTCTCATCTGCTCTGCTCCATCCCCAGTAGAACTCCACTCCTCTACCCAATTGGTTTTCACAGCAGCAGAAAAATGGTTTCAACATATATGTCTCCTCCTAAATCCCAAAAAAAACAAACTTCTACTTTTCACCCCAACCCTTAAATCCACCCCAATCACTTTTTCCATTGTGTCCTGCAATGGCACTATCATTAAACCTGACTATTCCACAAAACTGCTGGGTGTCACCATAGACAATCAGCTAAACTTTGACTATCACATTGATTTAACTATCAAGACAGTAAATAAAAAGATAGGTGCCCTCTACAGACTTAAGCCCTTTCTTACTGCCACATCCAGAGTATCTCTTGCCCAAACTCACCTCATCTCTACACTATTGTATGCCTCTCCTTCCTTTATCAACATTTCTAAAGCTAACCTTCAGAAACTTAATTTAGCCTACCATAGTATTGCCAGATTTGCAACTGGCTCTCCATTCCGTACTCATCACTGTCTTAACTTAACTGGCTAGAACTTCCAAACCTAATACTCCTACAGCAATTAGTCATGACTTTTAAAATTCTACATTACCCCTCCAACACACCCATACTGAACAACCTTATCACACCTTATAAAAATCTTACAACACTTCGCTCTGCCAAAAAGCTCCTAGTAACTACTCTCAAATCTCATAATAAAGCAGGTGACTCCTTATTTGCAAACACTATCGGATCATATTGGAATAAACTTCCCACTGAACTGACCTCCCTAGGCTCATGTCACCTTTTCAAAAAACAGATTAGAAATCATTTACAAAATCACTGGCTATGCCCATGCTCCAACCCCGACTGATAACTGCTACACTACCTGCTTTCATAGTTAACACTGTATATTAAGTTGTATCTTTCTATTTCACAATGTTTGTTTCTTTTTTGTGTAGTGATTTTTAAACTGTAATGTTTATAGTTTGATAGTGGAGCTTTCCTCCTCAGCCCTCTGCAGAAAATAGACATGTATCTAGCCAGACTAGCCAGTAATACTGTATATTCAATTGTACTTTGCTTTTTTTTAGTCATTGTTTGATTGTTTTATTGTTTGATTGTTCTTTTTAATTAGTGATGTCTTTTTAAACTGTAAAATTATAGTATCCTAGTGGAGCTTTTCTCCTCGGGCCACTGCTGAAAATGGACATGTATCCAGCCAGACTAGCCCGGTTAACAAATGTAAAATAATAAATAAATAAAATCTCATTGTTTGACAGAATAGTGAGCTTTTAGCTGGAAAGAATCATGAATAATTACCCTCTCCAAGAAAGTATAAGCTCAACACAAATATTCTGAAGTAAATATGCAGTTATCTTGATAATAAAAGCGCAATATTATATAGAAATCCCCTTTAGAGAAGTCCCACCAATAAAAGTAAAGCTTTAAGGTAAAGTTTTCTAATGCCAAGTGTAATCTACATGGTTATCAAATGTATCAAATAAATAACATATTAAAAAACACTTTTAATAAATGAGGAAAGTAATCCCCACTGTGGAATGTATATGCCCAGCTAGACAACCATCAATTTGTCAAAGACTGTGGAGAAACACACTCTTCAGAAGTACAGTAGAGAGTCATTTATCTGAATTAATTGGGACCTAGGGTAGTTCAGATAATCAAACTGTTTCGATAATCAAGCATACATTGAATCAGATAAAAAACGTCTGAAATCTTTTTTTTTTTCTACATGCAGGGAGTACACTTTTTGACCATTCAGTGATTCCAGTAGACAATATACAACATTTTTCATGCTAAAAGCTCAAAAACATGCACAAGAAAATATGGATAACATTTACAAATTCAGAATATATGATTTTTTCCAACCCCAAAAATTTGGAAGGCTGTGTTTGGATAATTGACGTTTTGGATAATCGATGATCGGATATTCAACTCTCTACTGTAAGAAAATTCTGAAGTAACTGCATTTGTCTTGCACATTGTGGCTAAGGCTTGTGGAAGTATTCCTAAAGCTTTGAATAGCTGGCTGTCTGGGTCCAATCCTGAACAGGACGTTCCATATTGTTTAAGGCTACTGCAGCAGTAATTGAATGATGAACGTGGAAGGTTCCACATCAGGATTCCTCAAAAGATAAGCTATCTGCAATGATCAGTGAATATAGATGCCCATACACATACAACATGAAATTTAATTTATAACCACTTTTGTCCTTAAAATAATGCTGGACTTCTTCCGATACATGTGATCTCCTTTTTAAGAAATGTTTAAATAATAAAATCTGTGCTCCCATCTGGTGGATAAAAGTGTAAACAACAACTATACGAAAAACATTGAACAGGACAGCTAGTAAATATAAATAAAAGATAAAAATGTTAAAAGACGTCTTGCATGAAAAATAACCAGCAACACTGAAAATCCAACATATGTGTTAGTAAATAATATAAAGATGAATACAATATTCATCTTTAAATCTTTTATACATTAATAAACTGTGGATTAAAACTCTAATTAATACCATGGGGATTTTTTGCATTTAGCAATATCTGCCAATGCAGTTTCCGTATTTCAAAGTTTTTTTTTCCCCAGTCACCCCTCACTCTCAAAAAGGGATATGAGAAAGTAAGATAAAACTGGACATTGACTAATATGGCTGCAAAGACAGAAAGTTAAAGAAGAGAGAGTAACAGTTCACTCTATAATTACAGTTAAGAGGACAATCACATCTATATGAACATATAGCTAAGGTTTAAAAAAATCTGAAGGTAACATTGGGAGTTTCAGTTTTATACTGTACACGTGTGCGTGACTGTGTGGAATGTATATTCACCTTTATGAGTACTAGAGCTAATGAATGCCAAGTTCCCCATTTTATGCTTGAGTGGGAAGCATCCAGGATATGGGATAGAAAGAGCCCTGATTAATAGCTGTATGTGTATTGGATATGTGGGCAGATTATATGACTGTAGTAATAATTGTAAAATAATCCACATATGGGAAAAAAGACAAAAAAGAGAGCCTACCTACTTAAAAAGAACTGTTGTAGTTGTAGAAGTCCTATATATAATGCGAGTTGTAAAGAGGATTAAGTAATTGAATAATGTATGTACCCAAATAACCAATAACTGTAATGAAACAGCTATACTCCACTATACAATCCACATATTTATTGGACAGGGAGAAGTAAATATGCGTTTGTGCTCCAATCTTCTTTAGTAAAATCTGTACCCAAGAAAATGGTAGCATTAAAGCTGGTCAGCTTCTTTGCACAATAAATCTGTAAATGGCACAGCGGCTTATAGCTTTTTATAAGGTAGACTAGCCAAGACTTAAGGAAGTGACGACTTGTGATTCAATTAATCATTAGATTTGCCAGCTAGCATATTTCACACATTGAGTCAACAAAGTCACAAGTTTTATAACATGTTTTCTGAGAGGGTATGTCATTAATCAGTGCTATGGCACTAAAAAGATGACCTTGCAGGCATAACTTTATTGTAAAATGCTGAAAAAAAGGAATATTAATTGTTATTTTTAAAGTGCAACAATGCAAAAGTCATAAAGTCATATGCTGAGATTGTATATTTCCAAGATACTTGGTTTCTGACACCAAGGCTGGGTTACTAGTGAAAGAAGTAATGCTAAGCTGACTATCCTAGGGGGTACTAGTTCTGCACTCATTTAACAGTAGGTTGGTCTTTTTGGCACAGATCATATGACTGTAGTCAAACAGGATATAGAATCCTACGTAACCTCTGCAAAGATTTTGAGTTTGTTGACAAATTACATTAAAATTCAACATTGAGTAAGAGTTTAGGTTTTAACTTTATCAAAAAAAAAAATCAGATGTCAAGTCAGTTTGCAATTCATGAATGGCTATGGAATAGTTAAGTCCTCTGTGTTCTGCAATACTACTTCCTCAACAGAGACGTTCCAAGTATTATTCATGAGAACTACAAATACAATTTGCACAGGACCAATTGCTGTGATATTATCTAATGGCATATATTTATGAGTGCACCTCTGCAAAGACGCTAGTCACAAGTCGAGTCCCTCAGGGATCAGTCCTTGGACCGCTCCTTTTTGGCATTTTCTTCTCAGAAGCCAAGGCTGATGTCAGTCATCTCTGGCTGGCGAAATTTGCAGATGATTGCAAATTAGGAGCTATCATTGAATCCCACACTGACACAAATGTTCTCCAGGAGGGACTGACACAGACATCAACTGGTGTCAGAGCCATGGACTAAAACTAAATGCCAAGAAATGTATAATAGCATCCTTTGGGAAGTCATCCATCCCTGGTACCTATCATATTGACAACACATCCCTTAGAGTTGACCTAGTAATTAGGGACTTAGGGATACACATATATAGTAATGTAGCCTTTGACCATCACATGTCTATGGTGGTGAAGAAATCCTTCTTTGTTCCACAACTTATAAACAAAGGCATGGCATCTAACTCCAAGGAAGTCATTGTTTCACTGTATTCGGCATTTATCAGACATATCATTGAGTGCTATGCCCCCTTTGGTTTGCATGTAAGCAGACATATCCAACAACTGGAATGTCCACAGAGGTTCCTCACTAAAAGAATACAGGGTGTAAGTAAAATGTCCTATGCAGACTGCCAGAAGACCCTATACCTGCATTCTGTTTCTTACAGGCTTTCAAGGGAAGAGCTATGCCTGGCATACAGGACATTGTCAGACCCCACTCTGATAGACCTCCTGCATATCCACAAATCAAACAGCACCAGAATTACCCATTTTAAAAACTTAAACCTTGCCTGTGATATAAATAGGAGCTGCTGGACAGATAGTTATGTATCCCAGAGACTACCCCGTCTATGGAACAGGCTGCCCATCCAAGTGGAGCACAACTCCTCCCTAACCCAATTCAAGTGCAATTTGGACGATTGGATGGGAAACCTGAAATTCATCCCTGGTTTGGCACCTATGTCTCTAATAGACACAGGTAACCTGTAAATGGTTCATCACCCAGGCCCATGCTTTCACTTATCAAGGGTATCAGAACTCGTCAAAGATTTGGGATGCATGGCTAGACTTAAAAAGGGCTTTGTGGTCATTAGCCTAGCAAACACCTATGAAGCTATAAGAGTAAATCTTCAAATATTAACCTGTAGAAACTACCATCTCTGATATCTGAAGACCAAGTTAGGAACTCTGTGTCCATGTCTGCAGAATTGAACCTTAAGAGTGAGGCAATAAAAGTGAATTTGAATGGTCATAAATGATTTTAAATAATCCATAATCAGGTTGCTTATAAATGAAGGAAGTTTTATCTAGTAGGGCTCCTTCTGTGCATGCATATGCAGAATACCATGAAGGGTTTCATATTGTAAAGTGATGCAAATTTTCATATTGTAAAGTGATGCGAATCAAGAAGTTGTATATCAATCACTTTTGTGGAGACTTAACATATTAGGCTGAGTGCATCTATTGACATGGAGTTTATTAGCATATGTTGAAATATCTCTCACCCTCTGAGAATTAAAGAGCATCACATTGGCTTTTCAAACAAATAGCAGATAGTCATAAAGAATAGTAAGTTCTTCTTTTCAGAATTGATGATCTTTAGATGCTCAGCAAAATGTAGTTAGTGAAAATGATTCTTTATTTTGGGATAATACAGTTATTTAATAATGCATGTACCCTTAATTTTGTCCAAGGGTGGTATTCATAGTCATAATGTGAACATGTTAAGGCTATCTGCACTGTCTGTGAATGTAGCAAAGAAGCCATAATTTATAGATGCCAGACATGCTAACACGAGATGGCTGCGAATAAGCATATGCAAATGAAGTCATAACAAGATGTAAATGAGAAATTATTTAAAAAAGTTTATCAAAACTGTCAGTGTTATCCCTTACAACCAGCAAAAATATGTAATAAAATATTCATATTGTTTATTTATAAGTTTTAGTGTTTTATATATGCAATTTTTTAAATTTAAACTGGAGCTCACATGGCAGATTGTTACTGTTGCTTTAATCTAATGAAGTAGTTGCTGCTAATTAATGGACCCATTGGCTTGAAAATGGCATAAATATCAGTGGTGATTTTTTTTAATTGATTCTGATGAAGTCTATGGTGCAGTAGGCAAAAGCGCTAAATCTTATCGAGTTTTGGATGTGAACAAAAGACTGTTCATTTTTTCAGTATACATTGAGTGGACTGTTGTGGCTTTTGAAGTGTTTGGGAATCCTGTGTCTGGTGTTTTGTAAAACAGTTTATGCTAATGAAGCATTCTCTCGCCTATTAGCTATTCATAGTCAAATTTTGCTGCTTTTCTGCACCATTCGCAGATTCAATAATTATGCAGAGGAGTCACACTTACCCTCTCTACTTTGAAATCCATGATGTTGCTGTCACTTGCTGCTAGTCTTTCTGTTTCCCAGTGTGAGCTATTTGTCTTCGCTGAGCCAAAACTGATTGGACCTAAGAAAGTGGAGAGATAAGCAGGAAGTAACCCATTATAGCCTTGACAATCGGGATAATAGATAGGTCTAGAGTGGACATGGATATTATAAGGATCTTAGTGAATATGTATGATCCCCATGGCAGTACTGGAGGAATGTGTGGAGCCCCTATCCCTTTACATACCAAGGTATGTATAGTCCTCTCTGTACTTGTCATGGAACCTTTCAATGACAAACTACGGACACATTGGAATCTCACATGCTTCTGCCTTGAGGATGCTGCAGCATTTCCTGGATGCACTCTTGGCCTGGATGGATCAATTGCCTGGTGTCACCTCAGGGCTAACACAGGAATATTTGTGCATTTTATGGGGTGGCATTTTTCCCCTGAGGTACTCTGTACAATATATTGGACCTGTGTTGCAATTAGGGCCTCTTCTGGTCCACAAGGTGAGTAGTACTGCAACAGGAAGGGCTACCATTCTATCATTTGCAAAGTAGTGAGTGATGCACAGGGGAGCATCAAAGTCTATGTCCAGCCTCCTGGCAGTGCACAAGATTCCCATATCTGTCACATTAGATTACTCTACTGTCTCTACCTACATGGAAGGATGCCCAGTGGTCATCTTGTTGGTAAGTACAAAAATATTTTTTCTCTTTTTTTCTACTTTACTTAAGTGGTTATTCATGGCTAAATGTATTGCTGAATATTAAACCACTTTGCCTTTGTTTTGTCTCCCCCACTCCTTTTCCCTATCTCCTTCTTTATTTATTTATATATTTTTTGCATGTGTGCATGTGTGCTGTGGTTCATGACACAAGTAAGAAGTCCAAGTGGACTAGAATTGTTATTCATGGATGAATATGTTGTTCCCTTCGTTATAAACCAGCTACTGCATGCAGGATGTTTACTGCACATTGCATTCTACACAACATGATCGTGCACCACTTTCATGGTGAACTGAACCATTCTGTCACTGCAGCACCCCACTGCAGTTCTACTGTGACTAATGGTGATGAGACAGAGGCAGTAGTAAGAGATCCCATTTGACAGGCTTGTGCACAACATATGGCTGGACAGGTAAAGAAGCAGCATACAGTCCAGAAATAAGGGCCATGATATTCAGGTTAGCTTCTTTCTTACTTGTTTAAAAAAGACACAGAGTATAATTGACTCATGCATTGTTATCTGTGGGTCATGCTGTGTGGCATATGGTCTGCTGTCAGTGTTCATCTGACATTCCTTCCTATCTTCAAATAATGTTTTTTATATATATATATATATATATATATATATATATATATAGAGAGAGAGAGAGAGGTCTACTTCAGTAGACCGACAGTACACAAGAACGATATTCACAACACCGAGACTGGAAGACCGACAACAGAAATAACCGACAGGTCAAAATCCCGACGCTGAAAACACCGACATGTGAAACGAGCACGACTTTGTAAGTATGCGATAGTGATGGACATTAGGGTGTGGGTAAGGTAAGTGTGTGATAGTGACGGACCTTAGGGTTAGGGTGCGGGTAAGGTAAGTGTGCGATAGTGACGGATCTTAGGGTTAGGGTTTGGGTTAAGGCTAGTGCATAGATAGTTGTCTATGTAAGGTTTAGTGTAGGTTTGTAAGGTTTTTGGTGTGCTTGTGTTGTGTGTGTGTTGTGAGTCGGTGTTATGGTGTTTGGTAATGTGGACTGTCGGTTTTGTGTGGTGTCGGCGTTTTGGCTGTCGGGTTTGTGGTGTGTCGGTGTAGTGTAGGGGAACTATGTGTATGTATATATATATATATATATATATATATATATTTTTTTTTTTTTTCAGAATAGGAAAACATTATTGTCTGTAAAAATCTTGACTCACTGCTCATTATCTCCTGTTCAGTGATGTTGTAAGGAACTACTAATCACATTTTTAACTGTTTCTCACAATAAATTCTAGTCAGGTAGTGTACCTATCTATGTGCATACTGAATGTCTTAAAGTGGTACAATTAGTGCAAAGTGTTAATTCATTTTTTAACACGAGTTCATTCCTTGCAGTTGAATGAAAACATATTTTTTTCTGCTTGTATATTATATAATGTTTTCTCAGTTTTGACTAATGTTATCTATTGCGGTACTGCACTTCACATTATTTTATTTTGTGATACATAATAATTTGTGGCCTAAGAAACAAAAAAGTATCATCATTTGTACAGTGGTGAGGGTAAAGTGGCAGCAGTGTTTGTTTATATGTCAGGACACTAATTTTAATCTGTAATGCTGGAATTATTTTTTTCCTGAAAACTTGTGTATTGCTACTTTTAAGCTGTAGGCAACTGCCAGCTGTAGTAATCTCAGTGCATACAGCATGGTGTTAATCACTTCAGTCTTATGTCATGAAGTGCAGCTTTCTTTCTACAGTTCCATGAGGTTTTAAGCAGCATAGTTACAGGAATGAAATGCATACAGTTACTAAGTGTCCTAATCCCCCCCTTTGTTTTGATAAATTATTCCCCTTCTAAGTAGCACTGACCTGTATTTGTGAAAGTCATATTGGCAGCAACAGAAATGTCACACATGAATCACAATAGATAAAGGTCAAATGTGTCATACGCATCTCCCTAAAGATAGACTAGGTGATGGTGCAAGTGATTTTTGAAGAGAGGCTGTCAGGTGAGCTGGATTGTGAGTTGATCTCATGTTGTGACCTACATCTTGCAGGAGATCCTACAGTCACTGATCTGACAGTGCAACAGGACCAGTACCTTTACTGACAACTTCTGCTATGTAGAGATGAAGGCTGATGTGGCCTGTGTGAAATTTTGTTGTGCTTGTATCCTCCAAGTAATTACAGTTCTTTCTTGATAAGCACTTGTAGTCTCATCTTATCTGCCCTCACTTGTTAGGACAGTAACCTGTTGTCTTCCACTTCCAAGAATGACTCCTGCTTGAGTCTGGTAAGTCCTAACTGGTCTACAAATGTAGGTGGCTGCATATGCTTGTTGTGCCACCATACTATGCATGTGGAAGCATGGCATTATCCCTTATCTGTGTTATTTCCATGTAGTGCTAAAAATCCCCACATATGCCCTGTAGGACTCAAACTATTTCCACCTGACTCTCTGTAGCATTGCTCTTAGCTCTAAAAATTTCTTGGCACATTTGCTGCTGGGCAGGTAATGCTTTACATGTTTCTCGAGGTACTAGTAACAGGTTCATGTGCCTGTTGTCCTTTATAAAGGTGTCACTGTAGACAATGTTCCCTCTGAATGTCTGTCATCATTCTAAAAGTGTTCATCTGAGTTTGGCTTTTATCCCAGTACAAGCATGATTTTAATGTTAGCATGTGCTTAACTTAGTGATGCACTGTTACTTCCTGCAGTTACTAAAATGTTGTGGGGGAGTGAGATTATGCCATTATACTTGTGAACTGTTTGCCACCTTCCTCAAGCTGCCTCAGAACTATAACAATGTTATCATCATCATCATCATCTTATAGAGCCTTTCTGCTGCTGATGTCCTCCAAATGTATTTATATAATGGAACTGTTTGTTTCTGCTGCTGACCCTGTAAAAAATGATTTGCAAACATACTAAAGAAACAGTGTAAAGTACTGCATGCTTATTGAGAAGGTGCAGGGGACATTTACCATGCACACTGCCTTCACTGACATTCTGTGTAGATGGGGATGTTTCACCTCTTAATATAATTCTCACATGTTTGACGTAATAATTCCATGTCAGCATCCATTTCTCTATATAAACATCTGTTAGTTTTCAAACCAGCCTTCCTGCGTAGATGAGATTTGCTTCTGCAGACACTGGTAATAGTCAATGTCACAACACATTACACAGTCTAGTCTAGTTTCTTTTCCCCAAAAGCACCCTTGGTTAGCCCCTATAACCCCCTAGTGCACCACATCTTTGCAGGTCAACTAATAAAGGACTGGACATAATGTATATGCACTTTTCCAATTACTCAATGAGCAATTTGCTGGATCTGGTAATCCCGAGACAATGTAGCCACTTTCATGCAAACTGACAACCACATAATCTTTAAATAAACAGATAAAGTAAGTGAAAGATGTGCATACACATTGTCACTGAAGGTAAACTCTTGGACACAAGTACTAATATTCAGATTGTCAGAAACAAACACACTGCACTCACTGCAAAATATTATGTATCCAACACATAGAGTAATATATGATGAGGCACTTAAATGCAGTCTTCTCACACCCCAAAGACCTCCAGGAAACACCACTTTGAAAAATCATTCTCAACAAAATCAAAGGTGCTGTACAAAAACAGCACCTAACACTATACATTTAGTCATACCAAGTGGAGCCTGATCTGCTAAGCCCATAAGGCAAGACAATACACTGCTCAGGACTCTAGTCATAGGAGACGCCATTCTGCAACATACTGATGCCCCTCTTGCCAGGCTAAACAAAGAAAAAATAATGGTCACTTGCATATTTCAAACCAGGATCCCGCAAATTGTACATGCACTCAACTCATTACACCACAGGTACTGGTATCAGTCAGTTATAGTCCATGAAGGTGTATATGACTTACAATATACCACACTAGACTATATGAAGAGAAACATTATGGAGATCTCGGACTATAGGACTACAGGACCCCCTCCATGAATCAAGACACCCACTCTGCCTACTTTGATCTACTGGAATCCATCAAGATACATCCGAACACCATGGTTCTGAGTAATTTTAGTTACCCATCCATTGACTCCGTGAATTTCTTGAGCTCAAACTCACTTGTCCAAAGGTTCCTTGATTTCATTAAGTCAAATGCTCTGGACCAGCTGGTGGACACCCCAATGAGGGGCACCAACATCTTGGATCTGGTGCTTACTAATATGGGGGACTAGTGCAGTACCCCCACTATGAGGTCTTGCCTTGTCAGATCTGACCACAAATCAGTGTCATTCAAAGTAACTATCACACTGGACCCCCTCCCTCCCCACCAGCAACTAAGCTAAAAAACTTCACTGTACCTCCACCCTCAGATGTAACTCGCAACTATGCCAGGTCCAACACCAATGCTTTCTACAAACACCTGTATAAGTGCATTGATGTGGCCATACCTGATGGGACCAAAACAAGCTCTTCAAGGAAGAGCAAACCTGCCTGGTGGACAACTGTCATTAACAGTCTTTACAATAAGAGGAAGAAATTGTCCAAAAGTAAGAGGAAGAGTGCCCTAAACCGCAGACACTCCATCCTCAGCTTAAACAAGCACATAAGACTTCTTGCAAAGTCCTCCAAAGCAAACTATAAATCCAAATGAGTTTCCTCAACTAAGGACAACCATAAGGCTTTCTTTAGTTTCACCCATAGCTTAAAAGGTAAGACCCAGATTTGTGCCGAACTGGTAGTTAATGATACCACATACACTGCGCCTGTGGGAATAGCAAACCTGTTAGCTGACAGTTGTGTAAAAACTTCACTCCCTGTCCCAACCACACATAACTATGACATTCCTTCCAACTGTCCTTAACCTTGTATCTCTATAGAGCAGGTTGTAAATGCACTCTCTAAGGCCAAAAACACAACATCTATGGCACTTGATGACATCCCAGGCTGCATCCTACATGGCCCCAACAAAAATTAGCAATACCATTGAGTATTCTTTTCAGTCATAGTCCAACCACTGGCTTTATCCCAGTTGAATGGAAAAAAGACACTGTCACCCCCAGGCTGGTGCTTCTACTGACCCTGGGAACTATAGACTTATTAGCCGGACTAGCCTTATCTGTAAGGCCATGGAACAAATCATCATGGACCTTATCAACAAAGATATTGGTAATGTCCAAACACTTGACCCTACTCAGTTTGAGTTTGTCAAGGAGAGATCATCCCTTTTAAACCTGGTGGACTTCTTTGAGACAGTCACTAGAGTCCTGGATGAGGGGAAAACTGTGCATGCAGTCTACCTGGACTTGGCCAAGGCTTTTGACACTATTACCCACTCAGGCATTATTGACAAACTCACCCAGCTAGGTATCAGGCCTCATATTGTTAGGTGGGTCTCTAAATCGCATACTGATAGAACCCATGCAGTCAAAACAAGGGAACCCACCTCCAGCAGTAGATCTGTAACCAGTGGTTTTCCTAAGGGATCAGTCCTCGGACCTCTACTATGTGGAATCTATTTCTCAGAAGTACAAGCAAAAAATAAAGATAAAGTTTGCTAATGACTACAAATTGGAAGCAGTCATAGAATCCCCAAGCAATGTCAGCATCCTTCAAGAGGGTCTTGTGCAAACAAATGATTGGTACCAAAGTCACAACCTTAAACTCAATGCAAAAAGAATGTATTATCATCCCTTTGAGTGATATTCCTGCTAAGTACCACATCAATAGAAACACCCTAAGCATGCACTCAGTGGAGATAGACCTGGGCACACAGGTTGATAGTAACCTTCCCTTTGATCACCAGGTCTCCACAGTAGAAAGACAGGCATTCTATATTGCTCATCTCATAAGTAAGAGCATTGCCTCCAGAAGATAAGACATTATAACCTCCATGTACTCTTCCCCCATCAAGCCAATAATTGAGTACAGTGCGCCTTTTGTTTTGTACCTTTCCAGGCACCTGCAGCAATTGGAGAGACCACACCAATTCCTCACTGGAGAATTCAAGGTATTCAGCATCTGTCCTATATGGATCATCTGAAGTCACCATCACTTTACTCTGTTTCATACAGACATCTGAGTGGCAAGCTCTGCCTTGCATATAAGGCAGTTTCTGACTCTGCTTTACTGGAAATGCTGCATATCCATAAGATTAATGGCTCACGGGTTACTCAGTCTGAAGACCTTAACTTGGTATGTGACATTAATAGAACCTGCTGCAGGGACAAGTTTGTCTTCCAGAGGTTATCACACTTGTGGAACAGACTCCCAAATCATGTCAAGCAGAGCACCTCTTTGGTCCTTTTCAAGTGCAGTCTGGATTATTGGATGGGTAACCGTAAATCTGTCCAGAGGCTTCCACCTGTGTCTCTCTTCAACAGGGGCAATAGGTGCTGATTATGGAAACAAGGGCAGAACTTGGTTAGGCTTGTAAGGGCCCTAGGGCCATTAGCCTAGTAACTTTCTATGATCCTATGATCCTATATGTCGCAGGCTGATATAGTCCTAGCTTTGAGCAGCTTTCTACCTTCACCAAGTACGATACCACAATATGAACAGATGATGATTTACTTTAATAATTGGCTTAATTTCTTGTGTCATTCTAGGGATATAATATTTGTTATCATGGAGGATATAGCCAAAAGACCACTCTACTTTGACAATGATGGTCTGTACTTATGCCCTCTAGGCTTTCAAATATTGATGAAAACATTATCCACTTTCATAAATCCTTTTTAGTCAATGCCAACTTGACAAACCTTACAGCAAAATCTATCTAAAGCAAAATTAAGTATTACTACTCAATGCAAGGAATCTAAACAAGAAACTCCACCCCCTCCAAGTTCCTATCCCCTTGAAGAAGGCAGATATCTGTGCCATTACTAAGACATGCTACAAAGATGCAGAGAGTATCCTAGCAGTGCAAGGCTCCAGTGTCTCCCGCACACTTAGTCCAGCAACTGCACAAGCAAGGAATAAAGGCGGAGGTGTCTTGATATACATGAATATATGTTTGTTAAACAGACATATGCACTGGAGTTTTTAAACATCCACTTTACTATTGACAAATTCCCATACCATATCCTTCATATCCATATTTCCTGTGACTGAAGTTGTTTATTATAACTAAATATTAAGTATTCTGCTGTTTTCTATTTTATTATCCATTATTAAATATTTTTATACATTTTCATTGTGGCCAGTCTTTTAGTGAATACTTTTAATGCCTTGGGAGTGCTCGTGCTTATTTTAGTGACACTGTGGCCACTTTGATACACCTTACTGTTTCAATCACACTCTACCATTTATCCCAGTATTAATTCGGCATTGGTTAACCTTTGTAAGAGCCTTAAAGTACCTGGCTGGGGGTAGCAATCTACCTTGTGGTCTGGAGAGAGGGAAGACAGCTGGTGAATCTGTTGTCAGCCTTTCCCAGGAGTGTGTGTGTGTGTGTGTGTGTGTGTGTGTGTGTGTGTGTGTGTGTGTGTGTGTGTGTGTGTGTGTGTGTGTGTGTGTGTGTGCATGTGAAAAATCAGATATTGAAGTGTGTGTTTCAGATACTTGGAATTGGGATGCAGTGCTCCAAGGTTGGTCTTATTTGGGATCTGGAGATAGATAGTCCAGTCCAAGTGGAGCATGTTCACTGTGTGCTTTGGGGGAAAATTGTGATTGATACAGAGAGCTTCATTTGAAATACTGCATAAATCCATTCCTGTTTTTTAGTGACTGCCTCTCACTGGTATCAGTGGTGAAGATTGGGGCTCCTTGACTGCTGGCGCCGGGTAAAGAGGGGCCATGACATATTGGTATCAGGGAGGTGTGATATTAATTGAATGTCAGTAACCTGTAAGCGGTTGTCACTGAAGGTGTGCGTACTCTCAACAGTCACAAAGAAAACATTCAGAGTTTCAGTTTCACAACAGTTTTATTTATTTTTGTTAGTTTAGTCAGGAAAAGCAGGTAAAGATGTCAGCAGAGGATTATAGCAAGCTGACAAAGAACAAGTTGGCTAAGGTGTGCAAAGCTGAAGGACTAGTGCATGCCAACCTGACTAAAGAAGATATGATTTCAGCCTGAATTGCAGCTGCAATACAGTCCAGCAACCAGTCCATTAATGGGGATGTGCAGCCTTCGGAAACAGGACAGTTCACCTTTTCCTCAAAGGACTTAGAAATTCATCTGGTGTTAAGAGACTTGAACTGGAACCAAATGTTTGGAAGCTGAAGACAATGAGAAGCATTGTCAGCATGAACTGGAGGCTAAATATTTGTTGACTGAAGACAGACTGCGATGTTTGGAGACCAAAGACAAACTGGCATTTGGGGACCGAAGAAAGACTGCAGCATTTGGAGATGAAAGAAAATGAGAACCTGCAGTGTTTGGAGGATGAAGAAAATGAGATGCAGCATTAGCATGAAAAGGGGATATTGACTCTTCAGCAAGGTCATGGAGGTAATAGAGAAGGGGGTATCCAAACCCCAGAAGTAATAAAGATCAGTATTTAAATTATGAAAAAGTAAAACAATGTTTGTTAGGCTGTTTTAAGTTAACACCTGAAGCTTACAGAAAAACATTTTTGTGAGCATAGATGCAAGGCAGATGAAAGTGTGTGATTATATTGCTGAGTTAAGCACTTACATTCATGCTGGGATGAGTGGGTGTCAGGTCACCACTTTTGAAAGGCTGGCTGAAGATTTGGTGAGGGAACAAGCCCTTAGCACTTTGCCTGAGAACATGAACATCTGGTTTGCATACTGAGAATGTAACTCTGCAGATGAGCTGGGGGGAAATGGAGATCTCTACTTAGCAAACAGGACATCACAACACAAGAAGAAGATACCCAGTGCTGCACATCAATATGAGGGAACTCATGGTGGGCAGCCTAAATCAACCCAACAGTCTACCAGTAACAACGGATGCCTATAGTTCAAGTACACAACGAGGATCAACAGTTAGATGTTTTAAATGTAACCAGAGGGGCCATGTGCAATACAAATGTCCATTGAAGCAAGGTAGGGAACAAAAGGTGAGGGAGCAGTAAGTGGGAATAACAGTGTGTCAGTAGTAAGTAGGGGTACAGAATTATTACTGAAGTTTGTATCCTATCTTAGTGGAAGGAAGACAGGCCACTGTTAAAAGAGACACAGCTTCTGACATAACCATTGTGAAGCCTGCAGTGGTTAAAGAAGAGCAGTACTTGCTTGGGCAGTCCATACCAGTTAGATCTTTAGGAGGGATCCCCTTGCAAATACCTCTGGCCAGAGTTTGCCTTGACTGGGAGGATGGAAAAGGCAACAAGCAGGTATTTGTGTTTGCGAATATCCCTCCAGATGTCATAATAGGGAATGATTTTGATAATGTAGTACCTTCTGTGCATGCAGTTACATGCACTCAGGCTTGGAAACAGGCATGTAGGTCTTGTAGCCTGGGGACCCAGACAGACCCCATGTCTGAAGTTGAGACTGGTAATGTGACTATTTAATGGAGGGAGCTATGTTGTAGCAGTGAGAGTGAAAGTGAACTACAGCTACTGGAACTTACTGATGTTCCTGTGGCAGTGTGGTTTGCAACAGAATCTTAACAGAGTTCTGAATGTGTATTGTGTCAGGGTCAGGTGACAAGATGTGATGTCATTCAATAACTAGCTGAAGGATGGAACTCTGGCAGCAGCAGCAGTTTTTTTTTTTTTTTTTTGGAATGTAATATAAAAGGTCTCTGTCAGGTATCGCAGTTCAGTAGTTATTCAGTTGTTAGTTGTACAGTTCAGTCAGTATGTAGAATCTTATTTTGCCTTGTGGAATTGAGCATCTCAGCATTACATCTTGCCTTGCAATACTAAGTGAGTTAACTAGGGAGAGTTTCTCTTTAGTTCAGTTAGAAAAAGTACAGTGAGATTAGTTTAGTATTATTTCTTTTTTCCTCATCTGTGAGATTCTATCCAACTGTGTAATTTTTTACATTTCCTTTGCATGAAACTTTATTACTTATTGTAACTAAATATCATCTATTCTTCTGTTTTCTGTTTTATTATCCATTATTAAATATGTGTATACGTTTTCATTGTGGCTAGTCTTTTAGTGAATACTTTTAGCACCTTGAGAGTACTTGTGCTTATTTTAGTGACACTGTGGTCATTTCAATAAACCTTACTGTTTTGGCCACACTCTTCCATTTATTCCAGTATTAATTTGGGCACAGAATAATTGGTTACCCTTTGTAAGAGCCTTAGAGTATCTGGCTGGTGGCAGCTGTCTACCTTGTAGACTGGATAGAGGGGACACAGCTGGTGAATTTGTGTCAGCCTTTCCCGTGTGTGTGTGTGTGTGTGTGTGTGTGTGTGTGTGTGTGTGTGTGTGTGTGTGTGTGTGTGTGTGTGTGTGTGTGTGTGTGTGTGTGTGTGTGTGTTTGAAAAATCAGATATTCGAGTGTGTGTTTCAGATACTTGGAACTAGAATACAGTGCTCCAAGGTGGGTTTAGAGAGATAGAAAGTCCATTCATAGTGGAGTGTGTTCCCTGCATTCTCTTCTGGAAATTGTAATTGATGCAGACCGCAGCATTTGAAATACTGTGAAAACCCATTCCTGTTTTTTAGTGACCACCACTGGAGTCAGTGGTGAGGATTGAGGCTAGCTGATTGTTGGCTTTGGGTAAAGAGGGGTTGTTACATCTACCATCAGGAATTTTAGTATACACAGACCCACACATATGCATACCACCACACACGCATGCACACACACACACACACACACACACACACACACACACACACACACACACACACACACACACACACACACACTGACAATTAACAAAGCTGCTACTTGTGTAAATCTCAGGGTCCTTCTTGTTGCCCTCTTTTGAACTTTTTTGCCATTATCTGTAGTTTCTGCTGGCTTGTAAACTGTGTACCATTGTCACAAATAACTTTGTACAGACTATTATGGACTGCAAAATGATGCTTCAACTTAGTAATGACAGTACTGGATGCTAGATTAGTAAGTAGGTCAATCTTGAAGCAATATGAATAAGAGTCTACTAACACCACATAATGTTGACCATTCAATTCAAAAATGTCTGTAGCTTCTGTCAACCAAAGTAGTTCAGGTCTCTAGTTTAGTTGAAGTGGTTCTTTTTGTTGATGTGGCTTAGTGCTATTACATGCAGAACAAGATGAAAGTACTCTCTCTTTGACATTGAAGGTCCAATTATTAGTCATCTTGCCCTTCTTTTGGTAGAATCAGTTCCTGGGTGGCCATGATGCAAGTTGGCAATATACTCTTGTTGCAAGGATTTTGGAAAATCACTTTTGGACATTTCGTGATGATACCATTGTCAAACAAAATCTCATCTCTGGAAAGAAAATAAAGTTGCTCTTCTATTGGTAAACAAAATTGCTTTGATGGCCATCCTCAACTGATAAAGTGAAAAGATAAAGTAAACAAGCTCTAGCCTAGGGATACATATGTAGTGCTTGCATACCAGCAACTACAAGAAAGGGGATATATAATACCCGCCCAACGGACCATCTTGGAGCTAGCTACCATGTGGAGGGAGTAGCCTTATTGTGGCTTTTCAACTGATAACGTGGTTGAGCTTCTCAAGAATTGGATCTTAGGCTGTGTGACTTCTAAGCTCATCAAGATGTGTGGAAGAAAAATGTCTTACTTCCATGACTTCAAAATCAGGTTTCTCATTTTCATTCTATACTGCTCAATGTTATTTCTGGGTGATCTAGATAGTGTACCTGCAAGATAAAGAAGTTTGTATTTTGTGTAGGCAAGACTGAAATTATACTTTTACAATTTCAACATCATGTGTTGCAATCTGGCAGGAGCTGTATGCATAGGCTTTCTCAAAATAGTGACTAGAGGTTGTTGGTCAGTTTCAATTTGAATTGGGTCACCATAAATATAATCATGGAACTTAGAACATGCAAACACAATTGCCAAGAGTTCTTTCTCTGTCTGGGCATATTGCATCTTGGTCTGGGTTACAGTTCTGGATGCAAAGGCTACTGATCTACATCTTGAAGAATGACTGCACTAAGACCAAACTTCAAAGCATCACAAGAAAGAATAACTGGTTTGTGAACATCATAGTGTCTGAGAGTTGGTGGCTGGCTATTCTCTGTTCATGGACATCAAATACTCATTGGGTTGTTCTGACCAGTACCAAGATAGATCTCTGCATGTGGACTCTCTGAGCAGTGCTGAAAGTTGGCTCAAGTCTGGAATGAACTTGCCTAGTGAGTTAACCATGCCAAGAAAACATTGCAAGTCTTGAACAGTGTCTTGAGCTAGCATCTCAAGAAATGCTGTTTATTTGGAAGGATCTGTTCGTAACCCTGAAATGGTAAACAAATGACCAACATAAGTAACTTCTCATAGCCTGAACTTGCACTTCTGAGAATTAAGATTAAGATTCCTTTCACATGCTCTTTCCAGAACTTTCATGAGGTTTCTGCCATGCTCAGCATCACCATTATCTCATACTATAATATCATCTACTATAATAGCAAATGGTTAACCTGAAAAAAAATTTGAGGATTTTCAGTCAAGCAAAATTTTCCAAAATGAACTCTTTGCATCCAGAACAGAAAAAACAGTGGCACTTGGCATAACAACAGTAACTTTTTCAGCTGTACGCATTAGATGATGAGGTCTGTTCAGTGCTTTGTTCAAATATCCTGGATCAATATATATTCTGATATCATCTGAGCTTTTCTTATGAGCTACAACCACAGAAGACACCTATCCAGTCAGTTCATAATCTGGACAAATCACACCTTACTGCTCCATTTTGTCTGGCTTGGCTTTGACTCTGTTCTGCATAGCTACTGGAACTGGTCTAACAACTAGGCTGACGTAACTTGATGGAGTACACTAGTGGGAGTTTGCCCTGTTTGTCATCGAAAAGATCAGCATAGGTAGCAAAAATAGACTGGACAAAACTAGAACAGTGGTGTTTTAAGCTCACATGGTGAACTTTCTTATTAAATGTAACTAGTCTGATTTTCAAACTATCTCTGAGGCCTAATAATGACTGTGTGTGCCTTTTGACTACGTAAAATTGCAAATCATAGCTGTTCCCAGCAGAGTAACATGAAATCATTACTGAATCGTTGGTTTTAATTTCTTCACCACCATAAGCAATAAGCTTCATCCACTTTGCCAAATCACTCTTCTCACCAGCACATACTCTAGCAAATGTCTCTGCTAACAAACATTGCACTTTGAACCTGTGTCAACATTGAGCACTATGGGTCTTCCATTTATCTAAACAGTACAAAATACTTCATTCTTTGCCTATAAATCTACTGCACTGACTGTTTCATTAAGCACAGACATGCCATCAAAATAGAAAGTAGGGTTACAGCATTCTAATTGATCAACATATCTCTTTGAATGTTCTCTTTTAAAAAAAGAACACGCTTCTTTTGATTTACAAAATCTGGGAAATGATTCTACTTTTTACATCTGTGGCATTGCTGATGAAAAGCTAAGCACTTTTCCCTTTTTGATACATGATTACCTCCAAAATTATGACAGTTGACTATGAGGCTAGGTGAGGGCACATGCTTTGAGATTGCTAACTCCCTCTTGTGCTTCACTGAGACTGTGCATGGTCTGGAATTTGCTAGAAAGCTACGGGGTTTACCAGGGACTGTTACAGGACTCACAGAGTTGCTGCCATGTGCTTGGGCCTGTTTCTTTTAACCACATGCTGTATTGTATAAACATTAGCACTAGAATATACTGAAAACATGCATTTCTCATTTGTAAGCATATTTGTGTGCTTTTCTGTGAGCTCATATATCTGACAAATCTCAATGGCCTTATTCAAAGTTAAATCACTGTCACAAAGAAAAATCTTTCTCATGACATCATCCTTAATACCACACACAAGTCTGTTGTTTATCAGCTCATCCCTTAAATCACGAAATCTGCATATTTTAGCTTTATTTCTCAAGTCAGTTATATATGCTGCAAAAGTTTCACCAAGCTTTTGATCCCTTGTGTAAAATAATTGCCTTTCCATCGTAATATTTGTTTGGGTTACACATTTCTCTAAATTTACATATTTTTACACTATATGACAGTTTTCCCCACCCCCTGCAAACACAGCATTTGCATGCACAAATGAACAATCTCTTTCCAAAGCTTTGAAATGGCTGTATTTTGAGAAATAAATGTACTGTAATACTACACAAACTTTTGAACACTTTGTATATTTGGGATATTTTGAATAACTTTAATTAATGTGAAAAAGTAGCGCATAGCAAAAAAAAGTGGTCATTTTCCTTATTTTATGCATTTTATGTGATTCAGACATTATTTCAAACATTTTCATAACTATTTTGAATATTTTTATCAATATGTTGCAATTTCGGACATTTCACTTAACTAGAAATCTGTTTTGAGTATTCTGAGTGCTTTGTTTTATATTCTTTGAGTAAGATATCATTTAAGCAACTTTTAATACCTGGAATTCATTTCTGACCTGTTTTGCAAGTTGTACATGCAACAGGAATGATCCATTCCTCTATATTCCTCCAACATTAACTGAGTCCCTCTTGGTCTTGATTCTGGATCCCATTCTGACACCATGATGCTCGTCTTATGCTATGATTCAAGACGAACAGGGGGGTAGTTTGTTTATATGCTTTATTATATAGAAACACATCAGGATGGCTAGCAGCAACATAAAATATAAACAAACTAACCGACAGACCATTACACACATGCCTGCTTATATTTCAACAGATCTCTACAAAATGACAGTCTGGCTCACATGTGTTCAGTATTTATACACATGCGCAAGCCCATGGAAAGCTTCCTAAAGGTATACATACATACTGATCTACACCAAGGACACCTTACTTCTTCTTCATGAATAAGATAGAGTTTGCCAGTGTATCTGTTATCTGTAAACTTGTCTGATCCAAGAATTTAACTGTTAAATTTGTTTTAATCCACCTTGACCCTCTTTTCATCCCTAACCTCTCCTGCATTCTCTGTCTGCATAGAGCCTTACTTGAACTCTATCACTCTTACATTGACATCAGTGAACAGATGAATTCCATCTTTTACATGTGACTGTTATAACTTATGTGGAGATATTTAGAAAGAACCATAGAGCTACGTACAGAAAAATAATGCGCTAACATATGAGTCACAGTTTGACAAGACAAAGTTATGGAAAAACTGCAGACACTAGGCAAGACTACAGCAGTCAGTGCCATGGGGAGAAGCAATGTTTTCATAAAAAAATCAAATGAAGCTACAACAAGTGACTAACATTTAACCCAGGTTCAATATCTGTTTTAGTTATGAGTTGTCATTTAAATTCCAGGAGCTTAAACCTCTCTTTCCGTGGTCACTCACTAGTGTCCAGTTTTATTGCTTCCAAAACAAAAAATCTAAAATAGTGTTCTTGGTTGCCTTACAATATGTCTAAGCAATGCACTGTACTGGTTACCTTTCTTAACATCATAGATATGTTTGCAAACCCTTTCTCCAAGTGCCCACTCTCTTTTACCAATATAAAATCCAGGGCGAAGTTGAAACAATATCACATAAATAACTATTTTTGAACTACGATTATAATAAATGAAAGTGTCTGTACATCAAGTGTTCTAAAATTGAAACAACTGAAGTTGTGAAAATAATTTTATAAAGATTATTTTGGTTAAAAGGGGAAATGATTGGTTGGGTGAAGTTATTTAGTGTGAGGGTTATACTGGATTAATTGCTTTTCAGATGGAAAAAATGTTTTTAATGTGTTGCAACTTTCTGTAATGTATAGAATAAACAATGAAAAAAATGAGAAATGTATTGGTTTTAAAGAATGAATAATATAAACGATAAATTGATCACTTTAAATATTAATTAAGGAGGTAAAATTATCATTATATTATTGTTGAATAAAGGAGGCTGGTTATGTTCTACAGTGTGAAACATGGGATAGGTGGAATATAGTAATGCATCATGGTCTATCAATCATCACATTTTTATATTATCAGTGTACCTGTAGTATAATGTAAATTTAACGAAAAACCAGCTATCAGCCCTGAAGGAATTTGAATCCATTACTCACACCTTCAGAGATATTCTTTTAAACACAGCAATAACAAGGTGAATCATTGCAGGAGTCATACTTAAGTGATCAGGGGAATATATAAGTGAAATACAACACAAAATACAAAAAGCAGAAATCAAAACTCAGACCTTAACGGATTTGAGAAAATTATCCTGTTCAGTGATATTCTAGCATCAACAAGGTGAGGCATTGTCTAAGTTGCACTGAATGGGTCCAGGAAACACATTCCATGCAAAAGTTACACAAGAAGAGACTGGAAGCAGAAATCAAAAGATGAGCCTCAAAGGATTTGAATCTGAATACAGCAACAACAAAGTCAGCCATTGCAGAAATCCAACTGAAAGTATTAGGAAAACACACATCAGTGGGATGTTACACATGTACAGAATAGAGCCAAAAAAGTAAAATGAAAAAAAATAATCATGGCAGGATTTGAACTTTCAGCATTGTATACTGATAATCTACAAATCAGGGTATGAGCAAGCTGAGCCACAAAAGTAGTTAGAACAAAGACTTGAGCTTTACTCCATTTCATATTTGACAACTATTGCATAAGCAGCACTCAACTCATTTGATCTACCAATGGCAATATCTGTAGCATATGACACTGACAACAAGAGGTGCCATTTCTCAGTCATTTTACATGGGTATCACATATGCTCTTCTTGATTCACTGTACACCATGCAACCTCAAAAAAAGATAAGTGTTTTATAATATCTTTTGGACAAGTGTGAGGTATGTCTATCTATTATTTGACAAGATTAAAGGATAGAAATGATAGCACAGGACAGAAATTAAAATGTAAAACAAGCAGACTAGAATAGAAGGTGAGCAAATATGTAATGAGCAGGATGGAAGGTGGGTAAGAGGCATACGTTTTTGGGGGGATGAAGCACATTGTAAGGGAAGGGGAACGTTGGGGAAAGAAGTGAGACAAGAAAGAAGAAGGTCTAAGGAGAAGGTTAGGTTTCAGGGAAAAATAAACATGACTAACAGAGTGTAGGGAAACACAATGATGGAGGGGGATCACAGTGTTGAAAGAGATAACAGAAAAGCAGAGGGAAGATAATGGTGAGAGAGGGACTGTAAAACCAACAAGGGTAAGCATGAAAAAAAAAAAAAGATTGTTGGGTTGGGGTGATAGGATTGAATATTCACAGATACAGTCTAAGTCAGAGTACTGATACCACTGGTCCTAGATCAGAATGTGAAAATGTGGAGCCAATTCTGCGCAGATATGGTACTCGATAAGTTGCTGGAAAATGGTCACAATCTGGCCAATGCAGGTATTTATTTATTTTTATTTATTATATGTTGGCTGGGTTAGTCCCACTAGGCTAGTAACCTGTTTCAGGACAGACCTGATATGGTATTTATACTACTAGGGCAAATTTGGCCAGGGCACCAGAAATCTCCCCCTACTTTTTTCTAATTGATGCTGTGGGATCCTTTATATCCACCTGAGTTACCAACAACTCTAGCAGATGGAAAGTCAGTTTAACATATCATTCAAAGTGTGAAATATGGTGCTGGGGCATAATTATACTGGATATGTTTTCTTTTTTTGAATTCACATGCAATTCTTTATCCAGCATCAACATTGTGGAGCTGCTCCATCTGATGTTGTAGGATTTGTAGCATCTGATAATGATGGCAGGGATGAGCAGACACAGTCAGGGGGTAGTGAGTGTGACCAAAAGATCTCATTCACAAACTCTGGACACAGTCTGTGTACCCATGGATACCCATAATACTCAAACATCTGAGACAGGACAAGTTGATGGGGACATACATAGATTAGGAGAAGTGTGTTGGCCCTAAGAGATAGATGTCTGAATCTGCTCCTAGCACTCATATGAGAGAAGTTGAAAGGCGGTGGAGAGGTGGGGGGGGATTATCTCCCTCTTCCTGAGGTTGGTGTATCAATGACATCAAGCCAGTGCGTGTGCATGGCCATCAGGGAGGCACAGGCTAGTTCCATCACAGTCATGGTATGGATAATAAGTGTGATCCAGGGTGTGCATGCTGCCTTATGGGAGTCCATGCAGTTATGTGTGATTCCTTGAATAGACTCTATCTCACATATGACAATGTAGTATCTTCACTGGGTCATCTGACACTGCATCATCTATTGTGGAGTTGCCTACACTGAGGAAATGGCATACCTGTGGTCATTACTGTTACCATGTTGGTATACCAGCATGACTGTTACCATGTTGGTATACCTATTGGTATAGTGCATCACTTGGCAGAACCAGATCTTATAGGTGGGTGCATGCATGTGAAGATGAACGATGAATCTTCTGTCATGCATGACATGGACCTCTCTGGTAAACTGAGTTGCAGTGCTGCACCAAGTGCTGATGTTGTGTCCCTGCAGATAAACACATAGCCCCACAGAGCCCAGCACATCCCAAACATTCATTGACCTGACCCTTCAAGACCTCAACCCACATCCCCCAATACTGGTTTTGACATGTCATAAAAAATCCTTTTTGTTTTGCTTCTTCTCATCACGAACACTCACACAATACAGTCTGAAAGACATGCACTCCTGTGCTCACTTGTCCACCTATACAAATGATGATAACTGTGCTAAGCCCTTTGCACTTGGGTTGCTTATGTCTGTGTTATTTATTTATTTATTTTTTTATCTATCCTTTGTTGACCGAGTTAGTCCCAGTAGGATAATGCCCTCTTTTCAGCGGAGACATGAAGTCATATTTCTACTACTAGGGGAAATTTGGTCATCACATTAGGGAACTTCCCCTTCTCTTGGTAGTAGGGGGAAGTATTTTTTTTGTGACACAACAGACTTCCTGTTCCTTTTCCAGTCATGGAGGTGGCCCAGAGAAACAGGGAGAAAAAAATCGCTGATTCAACTTTTGCTGAAACTGGAAGGAACGTTGCTGAAAATATAGTTGAAATGTTAGAATTGCTACCAGAATTTTTTTTTTCTGATGATGTGGGTGCAGAAAAATCAGTGACATTGGAGGAAAAGGAGATTGTGTAGGAAAAGAAGATTGTAGCTGAAACAGAGATAGATTCAGAGGAATACTTTCAGAAGGATTGTTTGAAGGAGAGACAGTTACCTCTGAAAAATACATAATTGCAATCTTCCAAATGGGGGGGGGGGAGTTGTGGGGTGATTATTAGTAAGAAATGGTAAACCAAAGTGAGCCAGAAAATGAAGCAGCAATTTCATGAGCAACATCATGGAGAAACTAGAAGAAGAGACTGTGTCAGAAAAAATTCCAGAGACAAAAACATATGCACAAACTGCTGGAGAAGGAACATAGAAGAAAGAAGAAATAAAAGAAACAAAAAAGAAGTATACAGTACATGTGCATAGTAAATGTGGCAAAGCAATAGAGGTAAGAGCATTTCTTTTAGTTAATAAAGATACTTTTTGTGACTTGATATTTGAGACTGGGCAGGCCATGGAAAATTTTATGGGTGCAAGTAAACAAAATAAAAATATTTATCCCTGGGCAGAATATGTGGTGCAAACTTTTTGTAAACAAACAAAAAAATAACAATAATTATCCAGTTTAGAACTGAAGTTGAAGCAAAAGAACTGAAAGAACATGTGTTGACTATATGTAAAGAAGTAATGGACACTGACAAATATGATGAAAGAGGACTATGGACGGGGATGGGTATGTGGAGTAATACTGAAAATGGAAAATAATAATGTTATGCATGTACCTAGTATTATGACTGTTCATGGTAACAGGGGGTTTGTAAAATACTGAAGCCAACCAAAGGCTTATTATTTTTGAGGAAAATGATAATTTAATCAATGACTGCGATAAAAAATAATATTTATGTGTTAAAACAGGACATAATACAAAAAGTGTGATATAAAGTAAAAAATGTTATAATACTGGACATTTATGGCTAGAATGTGAAATGAATGTGCAAGAAAATGAAAATTAAAATCAATTTATGCAGGAGAAAGAGCTAGAAGAATGAGTTATACAAAAATTGTACAAAAAGAAATGACTGACAAGATGTGTATGAAGTTAAAGAAAGTAACAAGAAAAAATAAACAGAGAAGACAAGTGAGGAAGAAGCTGACTGGTGTGCAGTAAGAAATAAAATAATTTGATCAGGAAGACAGTTAAATAAAGAAAAACAAAATTCAAAAATATAATGCTTAGAGAAAATAAGAAAGGAAAGGGATAAAACATAATATACTAACTGTTCTTAAAAGCTGAAAATATTAGCTTTAAATGCGAACAGTATGAAAAAGCTTAAGAGGAGAATAGGTATATTAAAATGGTGTGCTGCAGTACATACACATATTGTTTTAGAAGATATATTATTAACAGAGGAATAAAGAACACAAACTGAAAAAACTATGGAATGTTGTGGTAGTTTGGAACATGGGGAACAAGACATGCTCAGGCATATGTATATGCATTAAAATAGGTTGAATTGTGGTAATAGACTTGAGATGGAAAAAATATGTATAGCATTATAGCTTTATATGCATATATAACAAAAAAGAGAGAGAAATGGTGTTTAACATTATTCTTGAATATGTTTGTGTAAATATGGACATTATAGTGGTGGGTGATTTTAATTGTAATTTTAAAACAATAAGAGCAATTGTGATGTTAAAATGGTTAAAGAAATAATGAGAAGTGGAAAGTTAAGTTTATGGGAGAATAACAACTGGACCTAGAAAAGGAATGAAATTAGGACAGAAATTGATTATTTTTTTTTATATCTGAAAGTTCTAAAGTTAAAAAAAATGAATTAAGTATGCTGGATTTTCGGATTGTGTGGCTATACATGTTAAAGTACAGAAAAATGAAGGATATATAATAATATGAAAAGGAATAAAGAGAATTAATGAAAATTAATTAAATTTAGAGGGGAAAAGAACTTATGGAATTATGGAAAAAGTATATGACTATGGCAGAGTTTTCTCAGAACTGGACTGTTTGGTGGCTTAATTTTAAAAAGAAATATAAAAAAGTGTTTTTGCTTTGTATAAGGGAGAAAAGAAAAAAGAAAACGGAGATATAAGACATTAAGTCAAGAAATATTCAGAGACTCGTTAGAGAAGAACATTTCCTTTTATGAAAAAGAAAGAGAAATAAAATTAATCAAATTAAAATTAATAACTTGTTATATAAACAAAAACATTGTTTATGAGAAAGAAAGAACAGGTAGCACCATATCTGAGTAAAATAATAAAAGAAGGAAAATAAGATAATTAAAAAATAAGGAAGGCAAGCAAATAAGACAGCAATAAGGAATATATGAAATAATTAAAGAATATTTATTCAAATTATTTGTTAAAAGATAAGAAAACATAGAATAAATTTATAAAGGTAAAAAATTAAATAATGAAGATAATGAGTATTTGGAACAAATAACTAAAAAATAATTGAATGAAAATCTGAAAGATATTAACATAAATTCCACAACAGGACTGGATGGAATTAAATATGTTTGTATAAAGAAATGAATGATTGGCAAAAAATAATTTTATAGAATTTATGAATGAATGTGTAGAAAGTGGAATTAAAGAGAAAGAGAAATGTAAAGGAATTGACCAAATATTGCAATTCTATGCTGTGAGATTCAAAGAAGTCATCTTTCAACAATTGCATTCTTCAATGATCTGAACTTGATGAAGTGGCATTCGCTGATGTGGCCATTCAATATTTTAAAATAGATCCACTTCACACTCATCCTGAACATCTTTTCTAACATTTTCTGCATCCAGTTCATGAGTTCTAAACTGCAAAGTAACTTTTTTTAAAACATTTGTGTTGATACTAGAAAATAAATAGATGTCCTTCTTAATGTCACACAGCTCCAGAAATTTCATTGTCAGTCCCTTAGATTCAAATATTAAGTCACAAAAGGTCTCTGTCCCTATGTATGCATCAAAAGGTTATGTTAAACTTTGAATCTCAGAATTGTTATACATTTGTCCAATAATTAATATTTGTCTATTGCAATCACTTTTGTTGTTCTTATTCACACAGTTGGCCATCTCTTCTTTTTGAAAACAGTTTTACTTGCAGTTTATTGCTGCTTTCCTTTTTTACCTTTACCTTCTGTCATTGCTACAGAAGTTTTAACTGCTGCAATCTCTGCTGCCACATTACCTGGTACCCCTCACACCATTAGACATTACTACTATCACCTGGTTCATTCTGCTTGGTTATTTCCAACAGAACATAATCTGCAAGCCCTGTTGATGTTAATTATTTTATCTGCAAAACCCCAAAGGACTTTCATACTTCATTTTCCATTGAGACAACTAAACACTGCTCATTTGTATTATCTATCACATAGGAATCTTTACCTGTATTCTGATTATCCTTATCAAACTATTTTTTCTCAAAATTCTCATTTTTTTCTCAAACTCTCCATGTTTTTCTCTTCTCTCCCATGCCAATGCTTCTCTTAAACTTCTCCCTTGCTACTGTCACAGCCCTGTGACATCATCCATCACCTCCAAAGAGAAAAGAGTATTTTTATATGTACATTACATATTATTTACATATTTATATTATTTATATCTATTTACAAATCTCCATACATTGTAAACTTCAATTTAAGCACCCCCCACTCTTTTATCCACAACCAAAACATTATTTTCTCCAGAATCTTTGTCAAAGTCCATTTTCCATTATATTCAATTTCATTTAGTCTCTCGTTTCATATAGTCCATGAAATATAAAATATTACTCTGCCCATTTTCTTCACTTTTTCCTGTCTTCATGCACCATAATAACCAAATTATATTATGTCCAATTTATTTGCTTACATTTTAATACATTTTTCTCAATATTATATTTACATATTTCTTTCCACAAATTATTCTCTCACATTTCAAAAACACATGCTCAGCAGTCTCACACTCTCCACATTTATTGCATATTCTATCTTGCTTTTTCTTGTATGGTATATTTGCCTTAACCAGCAATTTTCTAATAGACAATCTCCATAAAAATCATTACATTCTTTAAAATTTTTATAGTTATTATATATCATCGTTATACATTTTTTCTTATCTATTTCTAAATTCTTTCATGGATCAATGCAATGCAATTCTTTCATAATATTTCAGAACCATTCCTTTCTATTTTTCTCACATATATTCTTCTTTTTTATTTTCCATAACAACATTTTGTTTTGGTACTCTTTCATTTCTTCATTCACAATGCTTTTACTTCTTTTTGTAACTTCCATTCCTTCCCGCAATAGTTTGTATTTGTAATATAGTATCATTTCTATAAAGTTTTTATTTTTTCATAATTCCTTTTAATTCCTTATATAAAATTAAAGATGTTGCATATACTGTTGGGTTTATTAACCTCAAGAATCCTTGCTCTTTTTATACATAGCATCCTTCTCTTGACTGTATTTGGTCTAGAACCCCATATAAAAGAAAATATAATCATTATTAGTTCATTTTCATACTTAATAGGAATCATATCAAATCATATAGATGTTAGAAACATAAGCAATTTTCCTACTACCATGGTGTTCAAAAAATGTGCTTTTATTTCTATATGAAAATCTATATGATTTCCAAAAAAAAATAGTCACACCATTTACTTATTTGACTACATTATCCCATCATTGTTGTTTATATTCATTCCTTCCAAATATTATTCCTAGCATATCAATATATTTTTCATTGAACTGAATACCTCCTATCATACCTTCAAAACAAAATCCTTTACTTTTCTATTTATTGATATTTAAACAAAGTGTTTTTAAATTTATACTTAATTTTACATCATATTTTTCCATCCATACTTTATTTTAATAATTAGCACAATATCATCTGCATAATTATACATTATTGGCAATTGTACTTCCTTCATCATTTTATATCCACCGCTACTTAACATTTTATTAATTTTCTTTACTATTATATTCATAACTAATAAGAAAATTACACTACTAGCTGATCAGCCCTGCTTTATTCCACATTTTATTTTTATTTCTTCCCCAACCCAGCCAATTCCATTTAGTTTCATGCAGTTCCTTTCATAAACCAATTTTTATTACTTGTAATATTGATTATATTGCTTACATTATATGCCTGAAAAATAAATCTGTGTATGAGTCAGAATGAAACAAACTTCAAAGAATTTATCCTCATGTAGATGATTAATGTTTGAGGTATTATGGGAAAGAAAACATAACTGGTTACATATGTATTGGGAATATAATGATTTGACAAATTTTAAAAATTCCCTTCAGAGTATGCTGTCAGAAATATTGGGTGAGCAAATGGATGCAACTAAGGAAATGATTCTTTTGAGTTGGAACACAGAATCTGAATTGCTTAGACATTGTAAAGCCTTGTTAAGTTTGATTCTATTGGCTGTCAAAAAAGCAATTATGAGAAAATGGAAATCAGTGCCAAAAACTGGCTAGTTGACTTAGTGGTTAACATGTTCACCTTCTAGGCAAAAGCTGAAGGGTTTGATTCTCACAGGCAGTAATTAGAATGGAATGGCCCACCAGGGCAGTTAGCCAGATGTTAATTTAAATCTTCTTGTGGCAACAACTGTAAGTGTAGAACTACCATGTATAAGGTCCAGGGTTTGAATCCAGCCTATTCCATTCTAAGGGGATTGTTGATGGTGTAATTGTTAAGGTGTTTACCTTATATACACAATGCACAGGGTTTAATTCTTACCTTTGGACACTGTAGAGCTTTAAGAGTGGGATAGGCACAAAGTACAGTGATTAATTCTCACATAAAGTAATTAGCTGTGCCTGGACTGACCTACATGGGCATTTAGCCTGGTACTAGTTAAGTTTTTAGTTGAGCTTCAAGGTGGTGAGCATTCTGCATCTATCCTGTGCTGATTTCAAAGCTACTGAGAAAATCTACAAAACTAAGTGCCATTTTTTTAATTTATCTGACTGCGCTTATATTTAATTAACTGTGCTGTTTTATTAACTTACATTACATCTGCACTGTATTTTTTCACTGCTTTACTGTTAAACTGTTTAATTAACTGACTGTCAGCTCTTCTGTTGTTATATTTACTTATGTATCTGTTCTCTTGTGTTAAATCAACTTAAACAGAGTTTAAATATCGTTATCATAGTCTGGTTACAGGTTTTGCTGTATACAGATCTGTTTATGCGATTCACGTGTTCCATGTATTTCCTGCTACACAATCTTGTGAACTGGTTGGAACTAGTTTGGCAAAGGGTATTTAGCTAAGAGCTTAAGGACAAGAGCTGATTGGTCAATTGCAGTGTTTCTATTTTACTTTTCTTTTTGTGGCATTTTAAACCCCTCATTTGCATGGGTTTGCACTTGTTTGCACATTACACACCACCCTGCACTATTTTAACCCTTTGTGAGGTATCTCAGCTGCATTCATTCCCATACCAGCATTCCTGTATAAGTGACACCCTCCCTTGCAGCTACTGTATTGATTTTATCCAGCTCTATTCACACCTATAGGTACTCTTCTCAGATAGTACCCACTCTACTATCCCTGACCTCTCTTCCACAGATTCTGACAACCATGGATGGGCAATTTTCTGTGGTTTCTCCTGTTTGTCTGGTTGATATTGGCATTCTGAGACAGTGTAGAAAGTGCATCATGTACTTGGGCAACCCTCTGCTACTACCACCTAGGAACACAATATTTGAGAGATGCAATTACATTAAGAAACTATAATCCTTGCTGTCTCAATCACAAGCTAGTACATCTGGCACTGAGAAGGTTGTCTGCACAAACACTACAAACACCACACATCTAACACTATCCACACCTGTACAACACACTCCCACATATGCGGAGGTTCTCAACAAAAACATACCTAAACAAAAGAGACCTCCGAGGCAAAAACACACATGCACATCACAACCCACAGCACCAAGCACCACACATAGTACACACGCCTGTGTCTCACAGCTTCTAAGGCCTAGCCACAAACCCAACATGCTAGTCATAGGAGACTCTATCATGAGTTACACAGATATGCCCCTCACCAGGCTCGGCAGGGAGAAAGTCACAGTAAGTTGCTTGTCAAGTGCTAGAATCCACCATATCAAGCACACATTCAAGTCTCTCAACAACAGGTACTGTTATGAATCTGTCATAGTCCATGTTGGTGTGAATGACTTGAGACATACCTCTCTGGACTACATGAAGAGAGACATTATTGAGCTCACTGAATATGTGCTCCAAGCAGGTATGTCCATAGCCTTAAGCAGCATCCTACCATCACCCAGAATGATGCCTTAATACAAACAGAAAATGATTGACCTTAATAAATGGCTTAGTTTCTGTTGTCATTCCAAGGGTATCCAGTACCTGACAGCCTGGGAGGGCATGAATGACATACCACAATCCTTTGCCAGAGATGTTCTTCATCTGTCTCCTCTGGGCTTCAGACTTCTGGCAAAGGCTCTTGCCTCCCACTTAGCATCTTTTTTTAGGTAAAGGCATGATGGCAAAATTAGCAACATGAAAAATTCTTCTAAATGAAATTTAGAGGTCATGCTGCTTAAATCTAGGATGCTTAACATGAAACTGCACTTATTGCAAACATTTTTCACCTTGGAAGATATTGACATTTGTGCAGTCACCAAAACCTAGTTTAAAGCTGTGGAGAGAACCCCAGCGTTACCAGGTTACTCATCCTACCATACTTTCAGACCCCCAATGGAGGGCCACAAAGCCAAAAAAGGTGGAGTTTTATTATTTATCAAAGACATACACAACTCTACGCTGGTCAAACAATATGACACCAGGAGACACTCCAGGTGCAGTTAACTGTTGACAAAACACCTATTCAAATCATAGCTAGCTACAGAACCCCAGTCATGACTCAGAACTCCTACTCCACCTATCTAGACTTACTTGAATACATCAAGATTCAACCCTCCTTATCCTGTGTGACTTTAACTACCCACCCATAGAGTGGAAGACCTATTCTAGCCCAAACAGAAATGTCCAGAGATCCTTCGACTTTGTCAGTGCCAATGTATTGGATCAGCTGGTCAACACCCCCACTAGAGGTGAAAATATTTTAGATCTGATACTAACCAACATGAGTAGCCACTGTAGCACCCCTATAGTGTCATCCTCATTGGCAAGATCCAACCATAAAGCAATCACTTTCAAAGTCACAATCTCCCCTGACCCCCCCCCCCCTTTGCCAGGGTCAAACAAAAAACTTTTCCAAGACTGACTACAACCTCCTGAGAGCAGGTATAAGAAGCTTCACAGCCACTTTCACTTTAGTTGGAACTAGCACTAATTTTCAAGCCTACACCAAAGAGTAAACCTGTCTGGTGGACAGCAGCAATAAATAAACTCAATATCAAAAGGAAAACAAATGCTGTCCAGGACCAAGAAGGAGTAAGTGCCAAGTTGGAAGCAATCTCTCCTTTGTCTGAACAAGCAAATAAGTTCACAGATAAAATCTTCTAAGGCAAACTTTGAGTCCAAATTAGTCACATCCACTAAGAACAATCACAAGGCCTTCTTTACATACATCCACAGTCTCAAAGGTAACATCCAAGTCTGTCCTGAACTGGTTGACAAAAACACCACATACCCAAATGCTGTAGATATAGCCAACCTGCTGGCAGACAGGTTCAGTGAAACCTTCACCCCACTTCTTCCCTTCAGTAAACCAGGACATACCACAGTACCTGCCCCCCTCCCCTCATCACCAGGGAGCATGTTTTTAATGCCCTCTTAAAGGCAAAAAAATAGTCTCCATGGGACTTGAAAACATCCCTGGCTGCATCCTACATGAACTCAGGCATGAGCTTTCAGCACCATTAGGCACCCTGTTCAACCAAAGCCTGAGAACCAGCTTCATCCCAGCAGAATGGAAGACAGCCACTGTCATCCCTCTACACAAAGGTAGAGTGTCCACCGACCCAGGCAATTATAGGCCCATCAGCCTAACTAGCCTGATCTGCAAGGCCATGGAATGCATTATCATAGACCTTATAAACAAGGACATTGGCAATCTCCAAATGTTTGACCCCAGACAGTTTGGTTTTATCAGAGGGAGATCATGCCTGTTAAACTTGGACAACTTATTTGAAACAGTCACCAAAACCATGGACAAGGGAAAACAGTGCACACTGCCTACCTTGACCTAGCCAAATCCTTCAACACTATTCCCCACTTGAACATAATAGCTAAACTCTCACAGCTAGGAATCAACTTGTATGTTACCAGATGGGTAGATAACTGGTCACTGATAGAACACACTCAATCAAACTGGGGGAAGCCACCTCTGGTAGTAGACCTGTAACAAGTGGCATACCCCAAGGATCAGTCTTGGGGCCTCTACTGTTTGCGATATACTTTTCTGATGTGCAAGCTAAAATCAGTGGTCTGTAGCTGACCAAGTTTGCAGATAACTTTAAATTATCCTTCCACACTTAGCATACCTCCAAACCAATATCTACAGCCTAACAACTTACCCTACCAGATGCATTTAGCATCCTACTCAACCCTCTTACGGAGGCTACTCATACTCATACTTCTACCACTCCTAACTTTAGCTTACCTGCTAACCTCCTATGAACACCCAATATATCCACAAACACTCCACCCCAACACACTATCTACCTCTGCTACTTTACCTACTCCCATTAACCCTATTAACATAACATCCATTCCTAGCTATCTACCAGCAAAATTCCATAGGATTACCCACATTAAATATGACTCTCCCAAACCAAGAAAATATCTCACTCTATATACTAAATTCCCAGATCTTAAACTTCTATCTCTACATCTCTTAGTGAAAGATGGTGACATTCATCCCAACCCAGGCCCTATTAGTACTACTACTAGTAATACTCAACTCCATAAACCCAACCTCCATTCTATCCACTCCTTTACTAAACCACTTAACTCACTGCTATTAGCTCACCTCAACATACGTAGCCTTAACAACAAAGTTACCCAACTCCATGCTCTTCTGGATATCTACTCCTTCGACGTTCTTTGTTTAACAGAAACTTGGTTAATACCCTCAACTAAAGACAATGAAATCATCCCACCTGGTTATAATATTTTACGACTTGACCGTAAAACCAAAAAGGGTGGTGGTGTAGCAATCCTTTTTAAATCCAGCCTACTGATTACTACCTACAACTTGTTACCACCTCAAGTCTCCAATGCTGAAATTCTTATTACCAAGCTCCAACTTAACAAAGTCAAATCCATTTTTATTATTTGTACCTATCTCCCTCCTGGTAATAATATTGAAACAATAGAAAATATCCTCTGTTACCTATCTCATAATTTACCTAGAAAAAACATCATCCTAGGTGATTTTACCAATGATTGGAAATGTTTTAGCAGTCTAAACCCTACAAGCCATATAAACCTTTTTAGTTTTTCACAAACCATTACTACAACTACCAGGATACACAAGCCTAATAATAAAGAAAGTATCTTAGACTGGATACTCACAAATAGTCATCTCCAGACATATGAATCTGGTACCCTCCCAGATGATGTAAGTGACCACTCACAAACATACATCATCAGGCATAAAACCAGCCTACCCAACCCAACCATATCTAGAACAATTAGCACCAAGAAAAACTTTAACCCCGATCTCTTCCAAAGTGAACTAGGAACATGCAACTGGTCTCCCTTAAAATACCTCCCACTGGAGGAAGCTGTCAATTACTTTAACTCTAACTTCTTATCCATTCTAGACCACCATGCCCCAACTCGCTCTATAAGAATGAGAACTAAATCTGCCCCATGGCTTTCAAAAGAAACCAGGCAAAAAATCAAACTCAGAAATAAATACTGGAACAAATCAAGATCAACTAAAAACCCAGTAGATCAACAAAACTTCAGGCAACTAAGAAAAGAAACTAAAAAAGCAGTGCAGATTGACAAAAGAAACTACTACTTACAATTCCAACAGACCCACCATACTCAACCACAAAAGTTCTGGATGAGTATTAATCAATTATTACACCCAGGTCAATCCATCACACCACACCCACAAGGCACAGACCAAGAGAATCCTAAACAGACAGCTAATACCTTTAATACCTATTTCACTGAGGCCATACAAAATCTTACTAATCAGCTATCTATTCAGGACATACCTATATCCAACTATACCACTAACCCACCCCCTCCTTTTCTCTTCCAACCTGTACCTACTACATACATTCTAGCCCTCATCCAAAAGCTCAAATCATGTACCCCTTCAGCTGACAAGATTCCCGCTGAATACCTACAAAAGGCAGCCAATTCTATTGCATACCCCATTTCCATTCTTATTAATAGAACTATCAATGAAGGACACATCCCAAGCATATGGAAGGTCTCCCATATTATTCCCCTTCATAAGGAAGGTAACTCCACTGAACTCTCCAACTACCGTCCCATTGCTCTTCTGTCTCCCTTAGCCAAAGTCATGGAAAAATGTATCCATAAACAATTGCCAGACCACCTAATCCAATATAACTTACTTTCCAACTCACAACATGGTTTCAGACCCTCACACAGCACTACTACTGCCCTTCTTTCCTTCACTCACTGTATCAACAAAAAAACGGAACCTTAATAGGCTTTCATCTGCACTTTTTATAGATCTGTCTAAGGCGTTCGATATGGTAAACCACCAAATACTTATAAATATCCTCAAATCCCTGTCACTAGATGCATCTGCAATAAAATGGTTCCAATCCTATCTAGAAAACAGACAACAGGCAGTGCTTTGGCATAATATTTTATCTACCCATCTACCCATTAACATAGGGGTCCCCCAAGGGTCCATATTAGGACCCTTACTATTTTCTATATTTATCAACAACCTTCACCTAGCAATCTCCCAAGCTACATGCATACAATATCCAGATGATTCAACACTTATATGCTCAGCCACATCCATACCTGAGCTTTACTCCCTTACCCAAAAGGTCTTTAACACAGTTGAACTATGGTTTACTCAATGCTGTCTCCTACTAAACCCTAAAATAACTAAACTCCTCCTTTTCACTCCTACAAGTAAGTCCCCCCCCAATAATCCTCACAGTAACATCCAATAACAACACTCTTATATCCCCAGACTCAACTACCAAACTACTTCGTATCACCATAGATAACAACCTTAACTTTGACACCCACATTAATGATACCTTAAAATCTGTTAACAGTAAAGTATGACAGATGTCAATCAGCTGAGATGCTGGGGTGCCACTCCACACACCTACATGTGATACAAAGCCTGGTGAACAAAGTAAGCAACCCTAGTATAACACAGAGTACACTATGAGCCTGTGTCTCATACACAAACACACTTGCCTAGGCTACTAATGCTATATTGGTAATACCCTTCATACTGTTCACAGATATCAAGCATGGTGTGATTGCAGTGGGCAACAGAGGGCATGGCACCCTGTCCATCAGAACAATAAGCACATAACTGAAGACAGTGCACCTTCACTATGTTCCCCATTGGATGCCTACAACATCTGTGGTGCCATCAAATGTGATCCACAAAGGACTGTCCATGAGCATGCCCTGCCACAAGGGGTCAGGAGTGGCACATGTGATGATAACAATCTGTGTACTTAATATGGGCCTGGCAATCCAGGTACACTTCCACATGCCACTGTACATGAATGTGGGATGTGTGCACATCACAGACACTGTTCATGTCATGGACTATAGAACACATACATGCCAAGCATTACACAGCACTGGCCACACACAATAGTAACCCAGGTGACAGGATGGTGCATACAATACCCACCTGTGTGGGTCATTCCAGACACTACAACCTGATCCATACTGCAGACCATTGTCATGTGGCCTGATGCCAAGGTATACCTCTCAACTAGCCTTGTACAGCCTTCTGGCACAGCCAACTGCTACACACCCGTGAAGCAATGCACACATGCATGTCAGTACTGGCATCCAGTGTCCCTGTGTGTGGTGTATGATGCTTCCAACCACATTCACCCCTGGTACTACTCCCATTGGCATACTGAAGCATTCTAACTGATGTCAGACACATTCACATGCCCTTTACCCATAGAACAGCACAATAGCTCCTGTGGTGCATGTGATACCTGTGCAGTACTATATTGTGGTAAAATAACTAGGTAGGGTGTGTATTCCTAATCCTGGCAAGTGTGGCAATGTGTATGAGTCCAGAGTGTGGCTGTGTTGCCGCTGACACCGGTCAATGTGGACAGGCACTTGTGCTACATCTACTGTATCTGTATGATATCACTGTTGCAGATGTCACTCACCAGCACATATATTTTTAGACAGCTTGCCAACATGTAAACTATGTGACACATGCAATAACTGCATGCACATGTGATAGTAATGCATTGTCAAGCAGGGGTTTGAATCCCTGCACTGTTATGTGTGTCACACAAACATGCTTCAGTTTTACTCTCCCACACCTTCCCTGATGTATTTTGTCTATGTCTTTCCCTCCCGCACCCTAGGCTACTAATGCTATCTTGGTAGTGGATATGTACACCTGCTCTGCTTAGGCAGCAGCTTGTGTTTTGTAAGTGTTGGTCATGATCAGCTAATGGCCTCTGCACCAATTGCAGTCCTCCTCTAGCTGATTGAATGTGAAACTGCTGTGGTAACATTACCATAGCCAATTGCATGGAAAAACACTACAATATCTAGGAAAATCATGTTGGTGTTGGGCCGTGACATTCAATGTGAGTGGAACCTAGATCTGGTGTTTGGCATAAATCATCAGAGATGGTTTTGGGATTTACCTCCAACAACATACATTGTAGAAAAAGGCCAACAGACAGGAGGGGATGTGCCAGACATGAGTACAGAATGTAAGTGTTGCTGTTATTAATTTAGGGTAATGTCAGTTTAACAGGGTGTGTGTGGTTATGGCTAGTCTGCCTGTTTTAAAATCTGTCATGATAGTGCGATGTTTGTGAGGAAACCCCCATCTGTAGGGTCATCTGCAGACTGGTTAGTGTGTTGAACCTTTTGTTCCTTGTGTTACTCACAGAACACCTATCTGAGAACGGCAGAATCATAGTGTGAGGAATGCAGTCAGTATATGATGACAGCTGTGACAGTTACTGACTTCATATCCCTGATTGGGCATACTTCACAAAACACAGTGGTATGATAGTAAATGTCTGAGGTTACCACAGCACCATGCCGATATTGTGCCAGTGTTCATAGCACTACTCGCATGTCTGTCACCCTTTGTACATATGTCATGCAGTATATGTGCATGTGTTCCCTTGCTCTGCCACTGTTCTAGATCTTGTGTCTTGTGGTAATTGGAATATCTATGCATGCTGTTATACATAATCCTGATTGCTGCTGATTATTACTGGCCCTTATCTGTTGTAAAATGGCAACACCATAGCCCATATGGGAAATCCAATGTCAGTCGACCCGCCTGTCCCACCTTAGCTGGCCATGGCACCAGGCACCAGCAAGTCTGAGTTCCATCATGGGACCTCCTCCTCTCTTGTCCCTGCACAGCCTTTGGGTGGAACTGCTGCAAGTGATGGTGCTTGCCCCCCCCCCTGGGAGTGGGGGAGGAAAGGAACCTGTCACCCACCATCAGGTCCAGGCCATGGTGTGTAGGGAGCTCTACAAGGAGTTTCAAGATCACCTATGCCAGCTTGAGGGCCACATTGTGCAATCAAAGGGTGAGCCTGCACCTCCTACCCAGCCCCCAGCACAGCCACCTTTGGGGCTGTGAAGGTGCAGTGGTGACTGCCCATGGGTGGGGACCTCAGTCCCACTGTTTCCATTTGGGGGCTCATGGGCTTGTGACTTCCAAACACCCCTCCCCAAGCGGGAATAAGCACTTTTAAGCATTAGTATGTATATATCTATATATAGATATTATATATATATATATATATATATATATATATATATATATATATATATATATATATATATATATATATATATATATATATATAGATATATATGGAGAGGTATACATCTATTTAGTTATAAAACTATGAACACACACACATACATCTACATGTAGCAATACATTTCCTGTACTGTTGAATGGTATTACTGGATGCTATGTTTGTGAAAACATGAGTGTTATGTATATCTGTGATGGCTTAGTGGTAAATTGCATTGACTATGGTGTGCAGGCTCCTGGGTTTCAGCCTTGAAATGGCTGTTTATTTTGTTGCTGGACAGAACAAGGGTGGTCATATACAGGGTGATTAAGGCACTTTTAAGAAGTTGTAAGCGGGTTTTCATGGGTTTGCGTGACAGCAAGCATTGCTATCTGCCGGTAAAATCTAGTTACACCAGGTTATCCTCAAAATTGCTTACTTTGTCTACGCAGTGCTTACCATCACGCAAAACCACTTACTAACACTTAAAAGTTCTTACTCTCGCTTACCCCACGCTAATTTCTTTTAAAGAAAAGAAAAAAGGGTTGATAGGACAGTGGTGAGAAAGGGGCATAAAGAGGGAAAGACAGTAGGGAAAATAGCTAGGGATGTGCAGGAATGGTGTAGGGATAACTATAATATGTTGTAATGCCAATTAGAGCACTTTACATGTGCCCAGTGGACATGTGTGCAAAATGAATAGCTATGTATGGGGCGAGATTTTTTTTTGGGAACAGATTGCCCATTTTTTTTTTATGGTGAGAGTGCGATGTTGGGGAAGGAAAGTAGGTATGCTTGGGGAGGATAGGCTGGGTAGGATGACAGACAAGACAGACAAGACAGCATACAGGGGTGGTATATAACACGTGGGGAGGAAACACCTTGGACGAGGAGGGTTGTTTGGAAGTTGCAAGCCCATGAGTCCCCAAATGGAAACAGTGGGACTGAGGTCCCCACCCATGGGCAGTCACCACTGCACCTTCACTGCCCCAAAGATGGCCGTGCTTGAGGTTGGGTAGGAGGGGCAGGCTCACCCTTTAATTGCACCACTCAGCCCCCAAGTTGGCGTAGCTGGTCTCAAAATGCCCTATCAATCTCCCTACACACCACAGCCTGGACCTAATGATTTAAACTAGTTGCATAGCGAGCAGAACACATGCATATATGGAACATTAGGCCATTAGAACAGCATGCAGGTTTTATTGATGGCAACAGGCCACCAATATGGGTGTATTTTAACATGGCACATGCATAGAACCAATTGTAGATATTTAAGAACCAATAGGACATATGCCCCAACATAAGTTTGGAGAGTAAACATACCCATTGAGGTGTATAATTGGGTTATTATTGCACATATGATGGGGGCAAGAGAGAGATTTCAATTAACAACTGATATATCCCTGTAGTTTTCACAACTTTCTTAGTCACAGCAGTGATCTGTCCCTTACATGTATTATTACACTACCCATTGGCCTTACTTTGTACAATGGTATGTTTGTAGATTAGTATATATGTGGACTGTGTCTAACATATAGCCTGCACCTTTTATCTGTTATAGCTGTTGAGATGATCTTTGTTAACACTACCTGACAACTTCTACACATACTCTCAGATTCCATGTTGATGTTATACACATACCCCTCAATCCGTTATTGCACACACTCTGGTTGAGGCTTGACAGGATGCAGGTGTTAATGCAACATATTATGAGAATTGCTCTCATACACTTTTTGGGTGTGATGCTACAATGACAGGTTTGTTTTCATATACATTCTCTGACTATGTACAGGTTTGGCTATCGGTTATATGTCATCACAGGCTGCCTACATTTCTTGGATCATCACACTGATTTCTCAGGGGAACAGGGTACCAGGCAGCAGATTTGGGTCATTTATCTGGATATACTGGGCAGATCAGAAGAGTTGAGGGGTATGAATATGCATACAGCTTACTATCTGAACATTCTGATGCAGTCTGTACAGTTGATGGTTATGATTATGCTTACAGCTTACTATCTGAAAAGTCTAGCAAAATCTGTACAGTTGTTGTGTCTAATTATGCATACAGCTTTCTATATGAACATTCTCACAAATTCTGTACAGCCGTGGGGTATGATTATGCATACAACTTACTACCACTCCCGGGATTCAAACCCCTGCTGTGTGTGGTAAAAATATTACAGTTAACATAACAGTACACTGTGCTATCAGGGAATTGGTGTAAAGCTTTCCAATGTTTTCTCTCTAAGTCTCCCTCAGTATGACTAATCCCTTGTTATACAGAACTTCCTACATATTTTATCAGCGTACCACAGTGTGGGTAACACTGCTTAATACAACAGTACTATTTATTGCATGGAACACTACAACATTTTAATTCAGAGTATACACAAGCACTCCAGGTGTTATACCTTTATTCACAGGATATTACATTTATATACAACCTATATGACACTCTTCCTGCCATACAGGATACATTTCTATACTGGTGAACACTTTCTAAGACTCCTATATTTATTTGTTATGACAGTTCATGCAAGATTATTACTAACCTGCCTTGCAACACAGCCTTTGTAGCCTAGTGGCATGGGCTTGCTGGTTCACAGTCCGCTAATCTGCAGCTGTCAGAGAAATACAGTGACATTTAACCATACCTATCCATAATATGCACAAGCTAGGCAATTATTATATACTTAGTAGAATGGGTACTTACTCAGTACTGGGGCATCAGAAATCTGCCTGGACTCCTAGATCCACTGATCCAGTAGATCCCCCCTACACTGCTTCAGGTCAGCATGGTGATGCCTGACCTGCTCACCAGTCTGGGGGATACCTGTGGCACTAGTGAGGTCACGGGCCAGACTGTCCCAGGCCTCCACTTTATACTGGGAGCCCTGGTAATGGCCCTGCAGGAGTCTCTGCTCATGGTGTTTGACCAGGAGCCACACTATGTATTTTGACTCATTAATGCCCCAGCACTGCTCTCTAAATCAAGTGCCTTTCCCAACTCCAGTCATTCTGACTACAGTAGGAAGCTGCAACCAGTTATGGGAAGTATTCCAGCCTGTGGAGTTTAAATATGCCTGATTTCCCGCACTTTTCCATGATTGGATGGTTTTGAAAAGGCTAAACTATGGGCACACCTGCTTACCTATGGTTGCCATTGCTTAAAGGGGCATACCACTGGGCAGATTGAGTTAGCCGGCCTACACATTGCTTACACCACGTATGTTGACCTGTGCAATGCTTAGCATTGCTTAATATCTAATTAGCATTATATTATCCTTTTGACATTGATTTAAAATTTGATACATGTTATATCTGTGTCCGGTATATGTGATTCATGTGTACGTACACTGTATGGGGCCCTGGGGACTTCAACACTTTATTACATTAATGCCTCACCTCTAGCCTTACTGCAGTAGTCTAGTTCACATATTTATGTTATGTAGCAGGTTATACAACATCACACTGTACATAGATTCATTTCACAAGTTCAGTTTGATTTTCCTATGGTAAGGATTTGTTTGTTGAAACTTCACTCCTATCTACTGCTATGATGGCTTAGTGGTTAACTATTGTGACTGTAGTGTATAGGGTCCTGGGTTCGAGCCTTGCAGAGGCTGTTTATTTTGTTGCTGGGCAGAACACAGCCCGTTGGGTACAGAGTGATTAAGGCACTTTAAAGCAGTTCTAAGCAGGTGGGAATGGGTTTGCATGGAGATAAGCAATGCTAACCTCTTCTTACACTCAGTTAGCTTCCACTTTGCTTAATCTGTGTAGGCAATGCTTACCCCAGCTCAAACACACTTAAACACTCTTACTAGTGCTTATATATGCTTACTACTGCTTAGTTATGCTTAAACCTGCTTACTAGTGCCTTATTCATTATGACATTGACACTTCACATGTGCATTTAATGCAGTACTCCAGTTCACATTTAAATGTAATTTAGTAGGTTATACAGCAAGAAAATGTGCATATACAGATTTCACATGGAAAATGGAATGTGCTGCAGTGGGTCTCGAGCCAGGAAAGCCTGCGCGTTAGGCTGATGCTCGGCACACTAAACTATTGCTGTGCTGCTTAATTTGCATATATCTTCCTTGTTATCCAGTTTATCCTTTTAAGCTGCTTTGACTGTAGCTAAGCGATGAGCACACCCATACACCTACAGTTAGCTTTAATCGAAGTTTGAAAAAAAAATAAAAGGGTTTTTTTATTTACTTTTTCAGTACTGTTGCTGTTGTACACATGGGGAACTGTTGATGGGGATATGAGGACACCTATGAGCAATCCCACTCATTTCCTAACACTTTCTGCTGCTCTACATTGCAGGGGCATGTTTATTCTGAGATCTCTGCTCTAAGACACGTCCCCTGCACTCGTATATGCTCTGTGTAAGCCTGGGAGTTTGGGCAGCGCACCTTCATTAATATGCATGGTGCATTGCTGTCCTGATCCTAAACTGGCACTTCCATGCAGGACTAAGCTAGTCTTGCATGGAAGTTTTGTGAATCTGGGGGTATGAGTCTCGTCATTTGATTCTGTGCATGAACATATTCCTTATATTATTCCGTGTTGTTAATTTCTTGTACTTCAGTTATACAACATATAAATAAAGGTACACAGCAGAATTATTCTTTGTTCTTTGAAACCTTTCTTGGTCAGTCTTTTTTACTTTCAGTCCTGTTGCATATTTTGACAGTGTAAACTTTTTTTAGTGTTAAACTGTTACAGTGTATGAAGTGTCCTGTATTTAGTGCTCAATTTTCTCATTTGTCTTCGCATTCAATGCTCTGTTATTTCATTCCTATTTGTTATTGTGCTATGGTACTATAGACATGGCAAAATAAATGTCATTGGATTACTCCACTTTCCCAGTCAAAAAAAATCAACAAATAAACTATTTAGGCACTGACTGTTCCTCTATATAGAAATCAGCTATTCAGTTTCCTATATTGATATTAATCTGTTGAATGCAATTTGTATCAAGACATTGTGTTTTCAATTGCAGGTCCTCAAGACAAGCTTTCTGGTCAGCTATGTCAGACACCAACTTCAGCAAAACTCAGAATATGGTGTTTCTCTTGGTGGGCTTTCCTGGAATTCCTGATTTACAGTGCTGGTTTTCTGCACCTTTCCTTATTATGTTCACAGTGGCTTTATTTGGCAACCTATTAGTTTTACTCATAACAATAAATGAAGAAAGCCTTCATGAGCCAATATATTATTTTATTTCACTTTTGTCTATTGTAGATTTTATAGCTGTTGTTGTTGTTTTTCCTCTGTTGCTAAAAATACTGTGGTTTGGTTCACAATCTGTACAGTTTGATATTTGCTTCATGCAGATGTTTTTTGTTACTTTTACATGGTTAATGGAATCAACAGTTTTAACTTTAATGGCTTATGATCGTTATGTTGCTGTATGCAAACCTCTAAGGTATTCATCAATACTAACTAATACCTTTATAATAAAAGCAACATTGTTCTTTACCTTAAGAAGTCTGTTTATGGTATTGCCTGTGCCTGTACTTGCCAGGATGCTGCCATACTGCAATGCAAATACTATTCACAGTGTTTATTGTGAGTATCCTGCTGTGATCAGTGTAGCATGCTCTCACACAACCATAAGTGATAATTATCTCTACATTATCTTTCTTCTAATAGGAGTGCCTGATGCAACATTGATTGGACTTTCATATTATATGATTATTAGAGCTGCACTGAAATTGAGTAGAAACGAAACTCGTCAGAAGGTATTTAACACCTGCAGCTCTCATATCTTTGTGATTGCCTTGTATTATCTATCAGCAGGGCTTTCTCTACTGGTTTCTCTTTTTGAAAACATTATTCCTGCATACATAAGAATCATCTTTGCAGTTCTGAGCATTACAATACCACCAACATTAAATCCACTGATATATGGTATAAAAAATAAAGAGATTTGGAAAGCCATAATTAAACACTTAGGAAAAGTTAGGCTTACATTAACAGGAAGTAGCCATCCTTGATGTTTAAAGAGATATTGCGTTGCTATTATTTTTATTATTTTTCTCATGTGTAACAACATATCCTATGTTGAGATTTCCTAGTGCTTTGCTATTTTTAATGTCAGGGCTCTAATATTATGGGCTTGTTCAAAGATGTCAACTGAGTTTTAAAATCCTAAACTTAATGTTACTAGTGAAACACATAATTCCATTAAAATGAATCAAGAGTATCACTTTTGAGTCCAAACTCTTTAAAGACATTTACTGAATGACTGCTTCCTAAAACAGAACGATCTGCAAACTTTGTTGCATGTAATTGGCTTTCACAGGTGGTTCAGCACACACTGACCTCAGACTGATGATTGCTTGCACTACTGTAATCCATTACAAGAGTAAAACAACTTAGAACAAGTAAAATATTCAATTTTTCTGTTGTGGTTTCTTCATTATGCAACTGTTTTTCAGCTGGGTGCCCTTTATAAAAGTGTTTCTTTTGGTTGACAAGCCAACTTTATTGCGTGTACATTTTAAGAAAAGGTGTATAGTTCATCAAAATGAAGTCTGAAAAATAAAGGACTAAACAGCACATACAGGCTGAAAAATACTAGCATTGCCTTTTATATCCGGTACTAGAATAACATATTCTACAGTAAAGAAAACCATTAGTAAATTTTAGTGGAAAAACAGCAGCTGTTGAATAGAGAAATATAATGGCAAGTTTGCTAACAATATATTAACAGGTAAAGAAACCTGCAAAAACTGTAACCTGCAATACTTCATGAGAACACATGCAACTGGAATAATAAGAATTCTGAGTAACACAACTAATACACACAGGAATACAGGATTACAAAGAAAAATACAGCGTCTTAATGATCCTTACGAAGCAAACTGATACTTCTAAATGTGCAAGACAATACATGTGGTAAGACTGTATAAACTAATGTCAGAACAGTGATTGCTGATTTTGAACTGTATAATTTGGAAGAGAAAATCAAGATCATTTGTGCAGTTTTGACACACAGAGGAAAGCTTTATTTGTAAAGGTCAAGTATTACAGTTAATAAGAAATCTCATTTGTAGGCATGGCTGAGCTAAATGGAAAATGTGCAGGATCAAGAAAAGTAATGCCTTGAGGTAAAAGACAGAAAAATGTGAAGAGATTACCAGGTCTGTATGAGTTATGACTTAAGTGGTATTATTTTGTGTGCTACTGCGTGTGTGTGTGTGTGTGTGTGTGTGTGTGTGTGTGTGTGTGTGTGTGTGTGTGTGTTTGTGTATCCGTGAGTAAGTTTGTATGGGGAACATTTACTTCTCCAAGTCATGGAGCTAATGAAGGTCAAGTTCCCAGTTTTTAGGTTTCCTTGACATATGTACAGGATATGGACTGAAGAGGATCTTCGGTAGTGGAATTTTATGCGCTTGGTCTGTACCAGATTAGATGATTGCAGTTATGACTGCAAATGAGTTTGGGCATAGAACAAAAAAGATAAATATGACACCTTACCTACTGGAAACCATTCTAGTTGCAGAAGTACTGCATATTATGTGATTTATAAGGAAGATTAGTCATGAGTTATTGATATGATGACTTGTGACTCAAAAGACTCATTAAATTTCTCAGCTAGTGGAAGAGATAATGTGTTTTTCCAAGTTATTTTGTGAGGGGTTAACCAACATTATGATATGAAAAAGGAGATAGCTTACAGACATAATTGACACTTAAAATAATATTAAATAGCTGTCTATAAAGCAAACAATGCTAACTGTTATTTTTAACAATGCAAAAGAGAATGTGACTGAACAGTCTCATATGTTAAAATTGTATTCATCAACTTACATGTAATTGCAAGAAAATACTCCAAAAAAAATAAAAACAATAAACTTTAAAAGTCATGGATGCAACTCTGGTCACAGCAAAAAAAAAAACACTGTTTATTAATCCAGTACTCTACACATAATCACTTTTGTCTTTAAATTTATAAAGACTTCTTGAGATAAAACAATGTACCAAACTTCCACAGTTTTTAAACATTTTTCAAAAATCACTTGACAAATTTAAATCAATTCTTAAAGGCAAAATTGCATGTAGTTACTAGATATGTGGTCAAGCAGACCAGTGAGGAGGTGCCTAGTCTATTTTTCCATCTGCCCAAAAACAGTGTCTACAGGGCATTGAGTCAAAGCTTATAGGGTGCATATGAAAAGCTTAGAGTCACACACAAAATGGGAGGAGAAGGTCTGGACTACAGGAGGCAGCTGGTGACTTTAATCCTCTGCACTTATTGCCAGACTTCTAAAGCCATGCTGTGTTCCATTAGGTACTATCTTTTCATGTCATATTAACTGAAATTGTATCTTTTTTGGCACTGAGCATAAAAAGGATATAATGTTCCAGATAGTCCATGGTGAAATTTTCAGTTTGTGGCCAACTACATTGAAGAGAGAACACGGACAAGAGATTACTTTTCTAGTTAAAAAATAACATAAAAAGCAGATGACAGTCAAGTTCCTGAAGAAAAATGGAATGTTTGTGTCATCTATGTTCTGCAACAGCATTTACCAAAGAAGTTCTACGAATCATTCAGAAGGACTAAGAAACAATTGTCACAGTACCAACTTATGTGATGAAAGTACTGCCATAGATTTTATGTTAAAGAATCTTGCCATACTCATCTGTGGAGACTATGATCTCTAATGTCTGAAAACCAAGAAGAATATGAGTAGCCATGCCAGCAGAACTGAACTCTTAAAGTGCAAGAGGATAAGTGAACATGTTAAATTATTTTGACTGACCCATGAACATAGTTGTTATTTAAAACCTTCTTCAGGATGCTAGTTAATGCTACGAGTTGAATGTTAGTTAGAATGACATTTTTCTGCACATTTCATCTGCAGTAGGTCATGCAAAGTTTCACACTGTAGACTAAAGAGAGTCAGGAAGTAAGACAGCTGCATACCAGTCACCTTTGTGAAGATTAAAGGTATTAGGTACAGTTAGTCATTGCTATGCATTTTGCTAATGCAGATACTGTCATACCTCTCAACGTCTGAGAATTAGAAAGCATGGCACTAGCCTTTCAAAATCATAGCAGATAGTCATAAAAAGGAATTGGTTCTTATTTATTTCATAGTTGAGAGTCTTCAGATATTAGACAATATGTAGTTATCGAAAATAATTCTTTGTACTGGGTTAAAGTTATTTAATAATGAATGCACTTTGAAAAAGGTCCAACAGTTGAGATGAATGCAGCCAGATGACTGTCCATGTGCTCACAGACAGAAGTGTGGATACATAGATAATTAATTTTGTAGCAAATTTATCCATAGTAGCTGAGCCTAAGTCTATTACTCAGTTTGTCAGAACTTTACAGAAACAAGTTTTATTTGCATGGCTGAAAGCATTAATTGCATCAGCATGACTACAGTGTATTGAGTCAAAGACTATAGGGTATAGATGAAAATATTGTGTCTACTAAAACAATGTTGCTAAGACCTAGAATTGCTTACCTGTATCCATCAGGTCAATACCCTCCACCCCATCTTTCAGAACCACTCTGAAAGACTTCCTAGCTAAAATTTGCCTCTAATCTTGTTCAAAACCAGGACAACTATATCCCTAAATGTGAGCAAGTGCTCATTCCTTATACCTCCTTACTCCCCCTTCTTCATTTAATTCTTTACTTCTATCAAATCTCTTCCATGACTTCATCTCTAACTATACCATAAACCTGTTTTTTCCTCACTTCATATTTTAATTCCTGTTTATATTAGACTAACTCATCTATAATTTCTCTTCAAACTGTCTAACATTTCTCTAAATAATAAATTATTGTCATATAACTTGTATCGATTCTTAACCAATATTTTTATATTATGTCTAAATTGTTATAATTATTTAAAATGCAGATGTATCATATTTTAATTTTGAAGATTGTAAAATTATTGTTCTTAAAATGTTTTGTAATAAAAGTGTTTCTCCTCAGGCCTTCAGTGAAAATGGGCTTCACCCCAGTCAGACTTTCTCAGTAATCAAATGCCAATAAATAAATCAGTTTTAGCAGGGAATCTTGCAATGGGCTAAGATGAAACAGATGAAAATCCAACAAGGTGTGTGTGTGTGTGTGTGTGTGTGTGTGTGTGTGTGTGTGTGTGTGTGTGTGTGTTTTTGTGTGTACGTGCACATGTGCACCTACTGCATGTGTGAAATTGAACGTAGGTGTCTGTCCACACACACACACAGACACACACACACACACACACACACACACACACACACACACACACACACACACACACACACACACACACACAAAGAGTCATGTACATACAAAATCACACATAGGCACTCTCACACATTTATATAGAGATATGGTCATACATGTTATGTTTGTGTAGTGTTTAACTACTGTCACTATGTTCTTCACAAAATGCATTAGAAAACCGTTCTTCTCTTAACCATGCCAGAATAACTGGATATTGCAAAATATCAAGACATATGAATATATTCAGTGTGCAAATAATACAAATAAAACTATACTCATCTTTGTTGTATACAATGAAAATTGCAGTTTGCCTGCTTCATAAATTTCATAAAACCACATTGTATCTATTAGTGTTTCTTTGTTATTGTGTACCTGTAGAGCTTTTTTCCCTAGGACTACACCGAAAAGGGACTTTGCCCAATCAGACTTTTCCAATAATCAAGGAAGAAATAAATAAATATAAATAAACTTATGTTTTGTAATTGTTAGTTTATCTATCTATATATATATATATATATATATATATATATATATATATATATATATATATATATATATATATATATATATATATATATATATATATATATATATATATATTTGTTGCTCAAATCCCTCTCTAACCTTTGAGCTTCCCTACAAACCATTCTACTGACCCATTCATTTCACTTGGGACAAAAGCCCTATGCCCCATTTATCCGTTATAGGGTTAATGTACGAGCACACTAAGAGTAGTGCTGTCATTCTTATGGGGATTGAACTTGCTTCTATATACCCTCTTTTGAATGCCTGTTCATGCCTAGTGACATCTCTGGGCCTGGGCATGCAGTGAGCATTGCATATGCTATAACTCATTTCCACAATTGACATAAGCACAGAGGTACATTGTCATTCCCACTTGAGACAAATGCCTTTGTTGGCTCTTCTGACTTCAGCATGGAAGTCAAAGGGGGGTACATTTCTAGGCATACACCCTTCCGATTCTGCCCTAAGCAAAGTAAGTGGGCTCAGCCCCAGATTCTTCTGCTGGCCAGTCACTTCTTTTGCTTTACACTTATCAAGCCCTTGACTTCTATGTCATAGTGAGGGCTGTGTGCAGGTATGTCAGACAGCTTCAAAAAGTTCTCATCTGCTAGTAGAGCTGCTAACAAACAAAATATAAGAAACACCTCTACTTTATCTTATTACACTGTGTTTGAATTTAACAGATGTTATCATTTATTGTGAATCACAGAATCTGTAAGTAAATGTCCACAGACCTACACTTCATGGAAGATCAAGAGGGGCAAATCAGTACTTATTATTTCCATGAAGGTAGCTAAGGGAGGTTGGATGCTATGAGGGGTAATGGCTAAAGATCAGAGTTGGGTATGGTGCAAAATGCATATGTTGCCCTGGTAGTCAGACTCCCCTGCTGTAGCTCAGTTTTGAAAATATGAGTATTCTTGAGCAGGCATCAGTTTAATATGTTTGCCAGTCTAGTAATTGTATCCAGACAAGTCAAGGTGGGGATCATATGGGAAATTACATAATTTTCTTAGGCCATTAGAGGTGTGTATGAGTGGTATTTTAATAAATGCAGGAATAACTAGTGAGCAATAGTTAAGCTTCAAAATATTGCCTGGGATTCAGAAAGACACCATGCACTGTCACAATCAGCTCATCACTATTTATCTTGTTTGCGTAACAAGGCCAAATGTTCATTAAGAATGAAAACATGGTGGAATGCATATGAGGATAACAGCTCATTAAATATGCTGTTCATGTCTGAAACTGGGACTAGGGGAGGAGCAGGGAGTACTATGTTGTGCCATATGGAAATACAAGCACCAGCAGCACTCAGTAGTCATGCTCACACATCAGTGTTGGTCTGCAGTATTACACACACACACACACACACACACACACACACACACACACACACACACACACACACACACACACACAAACACATGCATACAGTAGTGGCAACCATAAAGGGTCATGAGGCATGTTTGCTATCTATTTAATGACCAAACTGAAAATTGAAAATGAGAATAAAGTGATGAAAGGATGTAAGCACAGAGAAGGTAGAATATAAGGTATAAAAACAGAGAATGAGTAGGTTGGAAATGGGGAAGAAGGAGATTTTTTTGAGGGGTGTCAGTTGCCCATTTTATATATATATATATATATATATATATATATATATATATATATATATATATATATATATATATGAAGAAAAGGTAAGTCGAGGAAAGTAGCAATGGAAATAAGAGGAAGTTCAGAGTGTTAGGGTAGGTAGAAGAGGCATGCAAACAAATTGAAAAGACATGAGAGTGAGTGTTTAGGTGCTAACACAGTGAGCAAGGAGGAACAGAATGAAGAAGGAGACGTCAGACACAGACAGAGGAAAGACAATGTTGATAGGGAGGAATGGTCAATCAGCAGTGGTGGACAAAGACACAAAAGGGAGATAAGCATCAGAAATGAAGACAGGATAGGGAGTGCAACTGAAGTCCTTGCCAGCAGTGACCCATACTGAGCTTAAGCACCACCTTAGTCTACCCCACCATTGGGCCCTGACTCTGATTGTAAAGCCAGAGTGGGACAAGGACATGATACAACAAGTCTCCAGAAGAGAGTCTCTAAGCAGCCAGTTAAGTCATACAACCACTTGTCAATAAGCCCCCATCTATCCTCCAGCTGTCAGCCAGTGACATAGATGTCACCTCCAATATCAGTGTTGCAGTGCAGGTGCTATAGCAGTACTTTCTCTGCAGGTCCATTGACAGTGGCTACTGCAGATGCTGCCAGGAGTGTGGGGGTGACAGTAGCAGCTGGGAACATTGATGTCTCTGGTGTTAGTGGTGGCTGTGTAGTAGCCAGTGGCGGTGACCTGACAGGTCTGGATGGTTCCAAGTCTGCTGGTCTGGATTCTGTTGCATATAAATGTAAACTAAATCAATAGGAATGAAATAAATAAAAGGAATAAATGTGCATAATGAAAAGGACAAAGGGAAAAAAGGATGGGAGATATAAATATAGTAAAAAAAAAAAACAGTTAAATCATAAGCTGAGACTATGATTTTACAAGACAAGAAACATCCACCTCACTATAACAGTGAAATGGCAACATTCAACCCATGGACCTTATAAATAAGGATATAAGTGATCCCAAAACCCTTGATCTGACACAGTTTGGTTTTGTCAAAGGCAGGTCATGTTTGTTAACCTGGTGGATGTCTTCGAAACATCACTGGAGCCATAGCCAAAGGCAAATCTGTGCATAAAGCCTACCTTAACACAGCCAACTCCTTCGGCACAGTCCCACATTAAGGCATAATTGATAAACTCTAAATATTGAATATCAACTCTTACGTCAGCAAGTGGATTGCAAACTGGCTTACCCACAGATTGCACTCGGTCAAAGTTGGGAACTTTATCTCAACCAGCAGACCTGTCCCCAGTGGGGTTCCACAGGGGTAAGTGCTGGGCCTCGTATTGTTTGGAATACACTTCTCAGATGTTCAGGTGAAAACAGAGAGGCTCTGGGTGACTAAGTTTCTGACAACTGCAAATTAGGTGCAATCATTGAATCCACATACGATGTCAATATACTTCAAGAGAGACATACACAAACCAATGATTGGTGCCAAAGCCATGGACTCAAACTCAGTGCTAAAAAATGCATTATCATTTCCTTCAGTAAAAATGATATCCCTGCAACCTATCATATAAATAACACCCTAAGTGACAACTCAGTAGTGAGAGATTTGGGAATGCAAGTTGATTGTAGCTTAAACTTTGACAACCAATATTTCACAACCTCCAAGTGGAAGAAATCTTGACAAATCCCTGGGGGAACAAAGGTCCACAAATAGGGACAGATTTTAAAGATTGCACTTATAAACTTAGAAAGTTGATAGAATAGCAGGGTTTGTGCTAATATGCATTTTCTGAAGGATTTGAAGTCTGAAACCCAAATACATGTCATAATTTACAGAAATAAGTCCTCAGATCATCCCAGCAATGTCCCAGAAAACCACAAATTTTGTAAGGAACAGACCAAAAACTATGAGACAAAACTCTGGACATTCTGTGAAAATCTGGACAGTTGAGAAGTATAAGCACCATGCAGCTAATGTACTAAGAAAGGCATTCTAAATTGCACACCTCATTAGCAAGTCATTGCCTCAAGGATGAAAGAGGTCAAAACACCCCTGCACTCGGCCCTCTTCAGGCCAATAATTGAGAAAAATGCTCCCTTTTGTATGCACCTTACTAGCCACCTGTAGCAACTTGACAGACCTCAGAGATTTCTAAGCAAGAAAATTCAGGGTCTCCAGCACGTCATACATTGATAGACTGAAGTCACTGTCACTGTACTAAGCAGCATACAGACTACTTAGAGGAGACTTGTGCCTGGACTACAGAGCAATCTTGGATCCAAAGCTAATGGAAATGCTGCACATCTACAAGTCAAATTGGACAAGGGTCACCACTTCAGGGACGTTAACCTGGCCTGCGACATAAATAGGACCTGCAGGAGATATAGATAAGTCTCTCAGAGGTTGCCATTCCTCTGTAATAGGCTAGCAGTTCACATCAAACAAAGCCCCACTATGACCCTGTTTAAATATAGCCTGGATGACTAGATGGGAAACCATAAATTCCTGCTGGGAATTTCACCTATGACCCTCCTAGTTATGGGCAGTCATTGCTAAGATCTTGAGTTTAGGCAAGAGCCTTTATATTGGTTTCTCTAGTATTATATTGGCAACACTCAGCTAGGTTTATTAAGACCTTCGGGTCAATAGCCCAGTAATCACCTATGAACCTATGAACTTGCAGCCTTCTGCATGTGCAATATAAAAGATAATAATTTACAGGCTAAACTACATCTGTAGTCTATGTAATAGCATCTTTAAATGTACACTAATGTTTTAAGTCACACAACAGGAGGATGAAAGTAACAACAAGCAACTCACTCTGATGTGTACATCACATTGTTCTTGGGCATTGTACTGAGAAAGACCAACAAAACACCTACTAGAAAATACTGTGTGATAGCAGAAGGATTGACGATAGATTGGGAAAAGAAACCAAAGCCTTCTGCATATCTAATACATACGTCCAAGCCTAAATCTGCTCAGCTCCCCATCAAGTCTTAGAGAAGGCTCCTGTTAAACATATATGAATGCCTGTAGCCAAGGCAGATTAATAAAGCAGGATGCAGAAAGACTGAGCCAATGCCATGGAGGCTGCTGCTCTGAAATAATTTCCCATGAAATGCAGTGCCTGCATTATTGCAGAGTACAGCAAACACAAAAGTAAAACAAGAGTGCTTTCATAGTAGTCTCTCATAGTATCTGAATCCACCTGTATCCCAGCTGTCTATAGTTTTGCAGAATGTTCAGATTTTTGCATCCAACTTTGGTCTAATCCTCATAAAACTTGTGGTTTTCTGGCAAATCACTGAGCATTGTAGCCACTACATAATGACATATTCAAACTTCATATCCTTCAAAAATTGCATGCTAATGCAAAACCCCATTATTTTTGGCTTTGTCCAGGTTTTTTGCACTAAGAGGTTGAAAGGTATGGCTGGCAGTAGAGACTAGAACAGCTGCACCTTCACTCATTGAGCTACATGTATAAGCCCACAGAAGCACACAATCAATGAAATACATGCAATCAACCAAATAGCGCCCAAATTAAATATTGAACATAAACCTAAGTGCCAATACTGTATGCAGCAAGGGCTGATATCTGTCTCCCTTTATTTTGAAAAATTCCTAAATAGGCAGTTGCATTCTTTTTTATTTGTATATGTTTATTGATATAGTTATCCAAATATTAAAACCATACAACATACCTTATTCATAATAATACATACATTCATTTATTTTTATTTATTTACTGATATTTGTTTAATGAGAAAATCCAGCTGGATAATAAATACCCATTTTAAGCAGAGGTCTGAGGAGTAAAGCTGTAGAGAGTTAAATAACATAAAAAACAATAGTACAAATATAATTATAAACACATATACACAAACAATTTGGCAGTGGAATACATAGGATACAATAAGCTGCAAACAGAAACCAGTGATGTAAAAACAAAACAAAATAAAAAAATGACAATTAAATGTGACGATCAGTATATACAAAAGTATTAGAAGTATACTCTGCTAAGCTAGGAATATATAAGTCCACCCTGAGAGTTGGGAGAGGACAGGCACTGAATAGTATAGATAACATGATGAGCAGTGAGGTTAGTAAGAATGTAAAGTATTTGTTAATTTAGATCATACAGGTGAGCTGCATGGGCATAGCCATGAGTTAGTGAGAAGTTCTTTGAGAGAGGATTTAAATACCTGGAGGCTATATATAGTTCTGATTGAATTTGGGATAGAGTTCCATAGTTTGGACATGCAGTGTAAGTATACATTTTGCTCCATACCTTTTTTTGGTTTATAGATTTCAAGCAGGTTTTTGTCTTGGGAGCACAGAAAGAGATTACAATACACTGATACAACACATATAGACTCTAAAGAAAGTAAAATAGAAAATGATAAGGAATAAAAAACTTTCTTTAACAGCAGAATAAGACAGCAACATTCACAATAATTCCTCCTTCTCCATCCTTTTATCTATCCTCCCTCATAAAATATATTTATATTTATATTGTTCAACATTTCAATTACCTTAGTCTATAACTAGGAGGTAGAACCATAGCCAAAATATAAACTAAGAGCCTTCCATTCTTTTGTCATAATTTTGATTACTCTGTCTTTAAATCCCAATAACATCTTCCTGCTTGTCTATCCATAAATCCATAACATGCAGTCCTCCAATTATTCCTTTCTATTTCCATTCTTTAACCAATCATAATTTTATGAAGCTACTCCGTATCCATCCATTCTCCCACATTTTCCTTATTTCCAGTTTCATGGGGTATTGCCTAATATACAAAATTTCCAGTCTAATTAACTTCATAAATCTCCTCCATTAAACCTTGTAATGCTTTCCAACAATTTTGGGGTAGACTGCATTACCAAAACATCTATAAAATCTCAGCTTGTTGAGTCCTACATTTCCAGCACCCATCATCTACTTTTTATTTCTTCCTAGTAGTCATTTTAGTGTTAAATATGATTTATATCTAAAACACACCTAGTGGCTATAATATTTAGACCATCATTTCAAATAATTTGCACTAGTATATAACATATCCCATTCATCTTATGTCAAAATAACCACTTCTTTTTGTGACCATTTTTATGAACAACTATGTGTACTGCTATTGCTCTGTGTTCCCAAAGTTCCCTTTAAATTATTCCCACTCAGTCTCTCCTGACACCTTTGTATTTCTTCAAAGGTATTACTCTAGTCCCCTTCCAGCTCTCCCTTAATTCAATATTATTTGACATAGTTTGATATAATTAAACTAGTATCTTTCTTTTAGCCTAAATCTCTGTCTTGCTTCTTCCAAAGTCTAATTGTCTTTTCTTCCTTCTCTAACTGACACCATTTAACTGTTTCCAGTCACATTTCCTTGTTTTTCCATTTGTTTCCTATTCTATTGGATAAACCTTCTAAAACAGCTGTGTGTTGCCAAATCCCTTCTATTGATCCATGTCCCCATTGATGTCCCACCAGTAGATACATCACCTTATACCACTTTATATGCCAGTTAATATATACTCCCTTAATCCCCCAACTCATCTTTCTTTCAGGAATCAAATGTCCCTGATCTTTACACCACATTTGTGTTAGCTGTGTCAATATAGTTGCAAGTGTGTACCTTTGTACATCAGGAAGACCCCATCCTCCATAGCATCCTGCTAACATAAGCCACTGAAGACTTTCTAACCTTGGATGAAAGAGTGGCAAGAGAAAAAAACAATTTAGCAAGCAGTTGCTACAGTTTGGACCACAGATGGAGCTCTACAACACTCAGGTTTGCCTGCAAATTTAATACCAGCTTTTAAAAGTCAGTGTTGCATTAAAGAGATGCCCAGCATTTTGCAACCAGGGCAGTTCACCGTCTCATCATGCCCTAATTATGGCACTGATCTGTTGACTTTGCAGTCTTCACTGACCACTGCTTGTAGCAAATTGTGGCAACCAGTGGTTTATGCTGTGAACTAATTTCTCACTCTGTATAACCTTGTAATCACTGATTCTACCCTGATTTCTTTTCCTCTAGGAGGAAGTTGACCTGAGTTGCAGCTGGTCACTCTTGTGTATGGTCTTTTGCCTGTCTGTCTTGCTTAACCATGTGTCGGTTACTCTCAAGCCATTTGCCAGACATAAGTCTAGAATGGCTTATTCTTTATTCCTGTTGCCCGTATCTACGTGGACCCTGACAGTCCTCATATCCTGTTTGGTCCATCCCAAAGTGTGTGTGTTCAAGTTCTGCATTATCATCACCAATTCTCTATGTCCCATTTTATTCTAGTAGGTCCAGCAGCTGTTACCTGAATGTACTCTATTCTTTACTATCATGACACTGCTGTGGGACAAAGGCTAAGTTTATGAATACTGCCCTAATCTTATATTGGAGTCTGATTGTTATGAGTCTTGTCACTAATTCTGATGTTATATCTTACTGTCTTCTGAAGCCTCTCCCTCGCCACAATTCTCAAACCATTTCTACTCTGTCATCCCCATGAGTATTAGCCTTTGGATCTCAAGCCAAGTAGCTTCACTACATAGCCCTTCCATTTTGTCTACTGTATACACACAATGTTCTATACCTTGTAGAGGTATAGAAATATTTGTGCAGATACTGCCAGGCAAATGTACATTTCTGTGCTTTAGCAGCATATATTTGAAGGAGCACTATTGGATTACAGGACAGGTCTAGAATTCCTATCGGTCACTCCTCCTTACCATCACATCATCTTAATTCAGTATGCATCCTGTCTGTGTACCTGTACTGAGTATAGCAATCTTTAGCTTATGTTTGGCAGACTGATTTGTTTTACGTCCAGCTTTCCTTCAACAGAGCTATCCCAGGAAATTCAAGCTGGGCAGCTTAACACTGGCTGGCCATATGTTATTGACCCAGGACTGCTGGGCTTTATGTCAGGCACACACTTGCCAACAAAGGCATATAAGCCTCTCCCACACATCATCTAGAGTTTGTGCTGCTGCCAATGACTCCAATCTTGATGAGTTTTGAGGTGAAAACACCCTGCATATTTTTTTTTGAGGTGGGTGAAACCACACAAAGAAAGGGAGAACATGTAAAACCCACAGAGGCATTGGCTGGAGATCAGGATTGAACCTTGTGAATGGCAGGCAAAGACCATAACCATTATGACAAATATGTTCTTATTTTTATTACTTTTGTATCTTTCTTATATTTTTCTTTTTCCCATAAAGTCAATTTAAACTTTCCTCCAAAGCCAAATTAAAATCCCTTAATAATATGTCTCTAAGTTTGTTGCAAAAGAATCCTATTCATCTACTAGATTAACACAAATTAAAATAATGTCCTTGATTGGAGCTTTAATATTTCCAACCACCCATATCATTTTAATAATTTCACCTTTCCAAAAAGGTCATCCATCTATGACCAATACTCCAGACCTGCTGTGTATATATACATAAGTGGTTGCTTAACACCCTTATCACACCCTTACTTCCTCATCCAGGTTTATAATCAGGAAAAGCATTAGGAAATTGTTTATTTCTAAAGTTAAAAGCTCCTTTTATTTTCAGTTTCTTGTCTACATACTATGGATACATTTGCTCTTAGTGTCCTTTGTAATATTGTTTTCCTGTGTATAATATAGGCACTGCCCACTACATTATAAAGACATTTGTGGGAATTCATTAAACTCCAGGTAGGCTTAGATTGAAGCCTACATGGAGTTTAAATTCTTGCCTGATGAGCAGCAGCACTAATAACATATGCATGTTGCGCATTGTGATACATGGGTACAGGTGACAGTTCTTGGCCAGCGACAGTGTTGCTAGACAGGAAACCTTGTGAGCAGCACAAAGGCATATACCACAAGCAGACAAGATTACCTATGGGCAAGCATGTTCTGCAACATTGTGCAGATCACCATGATGACTACCAGGCTAAAATTAACATGATGAATGCAGTAACAACACAGTAAAGAAAAGTGTACTCAGTGCAATGTACATTACAACATTTATTTGGCATACTGAAATAAAGGTATTGTGGTGATCATCAAGGGTACATAGAGTGCAGTATAAATAGACTAGTCTGGGGAAGTGTGCATATTGAAAAGGGCCACAGACATGAATGATAGGAATGAAGAAGGAGGAAGAGGACAGAAGAAACATGGTAATGTACACCAGATAAGGGCATGTCAATGCATGCACACCCCAAAGACAAGTCAGTAGCATGAAAAGTAATCACATATGCACATAATTAAGTGTGGGCTGCTGTTTACACTTCTTGTGTGGGCATACTGTTATAATCACACAGTCATTGTATATTATGTGACTGTCACACAAGGACAACATATCAATGGAAATGATTGGTTGTGATATAAGCACCAGGACATGATCACTGGAGAGGATATTTAGCAAAGACGGTATGTACAATAGAGGTATATAAATATTGTGAAGGCATGCAAAATGAGTTGCTTGAATATGGCTAAAATGTGAGCATAAGTCCCAACCAATTGGGACACATAGCAACATACTCATGGACAACAGGAGACAGAAACAGGTATAATCATGGGCAATATCAGAATAATACCACCATTAATCTGTAACACTGGCATAAAATATGTGATTGTGAGTTATACATGTTTTACATGAACACACTTATGCAACTGTAATGATTTGTCAGTAATCCATAATGGGAATCAAGCACACCCTACTCACAAATGACCACTTTTTGTAGGTGTTAAGAGGGACAACCTTACACATGTAGTTTAAATTACAAGCAATCCTGGCTAGTTGAGATGTTTGTATGACACATATGCCACAATCCACAATTGCAAGAATTTAATCCATGCTATCAATGTTGTCAATAAGATGTGTATTTACAGTAAGAAGTGTCACATGCGCATCTTCAGAACACCTGGAAGTGAAGTCTGCACTGTCCACTCCTAATGCTTATGCATCACAAAGGATACTTATGTATGAGCAAAAAGATGTGTGGAAGCTCACTTTGGCAAAAGTGATACACTTGAGTAAATCATACCTGGAAGACATAGGAATCAGCCATATATCTAACAACACTTGAAAACAACACATTGTTATCAGTAGATTCCCAGCACACAGCTGTGCATTGCATTCATCTGCCTCATGTAACAGCAATGGATATTGTTGCTGCATCTACAATTGATGTGTGAATTAAGAAGACATGCAACTAAATAAAAAAATAAAAAATAAAGTGATCCATTACAATAAAGGGTGCAAGCACTATGTGAGACTGATGGCAATGCATCAGTATGCCCATGTACACAGAAACTATGGCACTGCAAAGTGTAGTGTCAATGAGCAAGGAGACTGTCATTGTGATGCTCTTCACATACTAAATGATATACAGAGCACATTTTATATCAGCACATGTCAAACCCAAGATATGCTCCACATGAAAGCTGTCACCCTGACATTGCCATGGAAACATTTATGTTGTTGTCTTTCGGCTTTTCCCGGTTAGGGGTCGCCACAGCGGAACTCCGGTCTGCTAATGATTGGCAGTAGATTTTCACAAACGCCGAGGTGCCAGCTCAACATTCAACCTTCAATGAAGGCACGCCCATTTACACATGTGTTTTGAATGCCCACTCAACCACGGGGAGGACATGCAGACTCCACACAGAAGGCACTCCCTGCACTTCAGCCGAGAATCGAACGAGAGAACCTCTTGCTGTGAGGAAACAATGCTACCGCTGCACCACCTCAGATGCCATGGAAACATTTATGCTACCATGAAATCCTGCCATGCATACATAACTTTTTATACAAACTATCAATTGGTAATATTGATGTGATGTACAGGTACATCTGTGATGCTGTACAGTCTCACTATAGCTGCACCTAGGATACAATTGTACATTATAGGTTTATAGGTGCATAGGAGAGTGCTAGGCTAAAGTCCCAAGATCGCATAACAATGTGAAACATTGATTTCACAGTTTTAAATATCTATGTGAATGATGTTCACGCAGATGACATCAGCAGTGTCTAGTGAGAAGATATTAGTAGGATAACATCAGCAGTGTCTGGTGAGAGGAAAATAATAGTAGAAGTGTCTTAAATGCTATTCTAAAATGGTCTCCAGAATGTGAACTAATTGAACAAACCACACACACTCATACACACACACACACACACACACACACACACACACACACACACACACACACACACACACACACACACACACACACCATCTGAATGCAAGACTAGAACATTACCTATCTGCAGAACATGGTACTTAACTCAAAGTCGGGCTTTCATATTGTCATACATATTGTCAGACATAGCTGATGACATCAGCAATGTATGTTTGGGAGAAGGTGGGAGGCCTTTATGAAATGTCTATGTCAGCATGCATGACTGTAAAAAGTATTGTAAGGATACAGATCCATTCTCTTCTGAATATGCACACACACAGTAGGCTGCAGTGAGATTAGAACCTCTACCCAACTAGAGAACACACTACTTAATGCAAGTGCCATGGCACAAGTATGAGTTTTACAATGTTGCTGGACACATTATATGGATGACATCATCACTGTGTGTGTAAGTATGTATGACTATAAACATTTTTTTCTCAGTGACACTTGATTGCTGACATTACGATTAAGACTTATACTCTTCTGACTATGCACATATGCACTTACCCATACGTATAGATGCAACCACACATTCTGGTTGTTGTGTTAAGTTAACCCCCACCTAACTATTTTATTTCCATCTGCAAAACACAGTAGTTAATACTTGTGCCATCCCTGAAGCATGCTTTTTCTTTGTCATAGTAGTCTTTATAGATGATGACATAATCATTATATACTGTAGGTGGCATATCCTGTTATGACAGTAGTGCGCAAAGTGTGGACTTTGGATTTTCTATTTTGATTCCAATGTGCCGATAAACTTTAAAAGACAGTTTCTCAAACTAGATGCAATAAGCTGTCAGGAATGCATGTTGCAGAACTGAAGCATATGCACCTGTTTTTCAGTATGTTGTGTACATTACACCTTTACAGTCACACACATGCATATTTTGTGAACAGCATGGATGCAACTGTGGATGTGCATCTGTTCATATCTTTGATAAATTTATGTCCACATTAAGACATGTATAAGACAATCTAAATGTCTATTGTTAGTTTAAAGCTTTAGATGATGTAACAATGCAGTTATGCTATTTATTTGTAGTGTAGTTGACATTTGGGAACTATTACTGACATATCCATTTTCAAGTGCATTGGTGCATGGCATACTTGAATCTGAGTAACTATGTTTCTGCCACTAGGAAGTCCCTTATCTTTGGTTGTGTTGTAATATGGATTTTAATGGGATGAAGACTTGCTGGGCAATAAACATAGGAGTACATGTTAATCATCTCCTTCCATAGCGCACCAGTGAGCAACTAGTTTGTGCGATCGATGGCAAAGTGTTTGCACATCCGGGACTCACATTTAATTAATACAACTTGAACTTGAGAATTACTTTTGCATTTATGATAGGGCAGAACTAGCTGACAGATACTGTGGGGTTCATAAAGTAGTATATATTGGAAATGGTATGTCACAGCTTTTATGTAACATTAAATGCTGTTGCTATTGCCTTCCCATTAGTGATATTTCTGTTGGTTAACCTTCCTTCTTGTAAACACAATAAGCAGAGAGATGTGTCCATCAGCACTTTGACCAGTACTGAGTGTAAGAAATATACCTGCTGCCTAGCTTACCTGTGACAACAGGGGTAAGAACAGTGAGCTTATATTTTGAGTGCAAATGACACAGGATTCAAATCCAGCTCAGTCTATTTTTTTTACACATTGTCAGGATGGCATTACATAGGTAAATGTGAAAATTTCTACAAATATGAGAGGCAACAACTACAATAAAGTAATGTATAAAAATGAACATTCATTTGATTTATGCCAACAGTACAAATATGGATTTGCATTTTTTATGCATTCATCAGTCTACATAAATGCTAGAGTAAATGTTTCATACTACTGCCTCTATTCTGATGTAACTGTGTGGTCCTTTAGCACAGTGAGTTTAAAAACATTGTGTGGAGGTAACCACACTATGTAAAGGACATAAAGAGCCATTCACTATCACTCAGCATTAGTGTGCAATGCCAAATTCCACGCAAATGCAATGGACAAAAAGTGGAGGGCTTTATTATGGGCATTTCTGCTATGTGTATAGTGTGTGATTCTATTTTTTGTCCAGAATAAATGTGTGAAAATAGGGTACATAGGAAAGTGGTGAAATGGGGACAACCACGGGGAAGAACAAAGGGAAAGCAATATAGGAATTTGCAGAGTGGAATTTGAAAAGAAGCATAGCTAGCACTTCTTCAACTGTGTAATATGAACATGTATAAAAACTGGATTAATTTGGACTTTCAGCACAACACAGTAGGCTTGCCAACTGTCCAGAATTAAGAGACACTATCACTGACATTGAAGAGCACAACAATATGTTTGATTGAGCACAGCAATATTGTATGACAATCCCCTCAAATGGAGGTTAATGCACACTTCTATTCTGCACACATTTTGCTTTAATGTACGTGTCCAGAATTTTTGACATGAGAAGTTGGCAACTCTGCAACACAGATGGGTGACAACAATGCAATCATATGGCATAGCCAACTGGACTGAATCAAGTGTGTCAAGAAGACCTGTGAGTCATGGGGAGCTATGTACGGGAGAAAGTTTTTTTGTTGGGACAGGTGTCCATTTTTTTTTTAATTATTTAGTAAGAGAAGAATGCTGAGTAAGGGATGTAGGCATGTCAGGATCAAGTAAATAGGGTAGGTGAGGAAGTGGGGCAGACAAACAGGATAAAGAAATCAAAGACAGGCATTGTGAGGGATACAGAAGGTTGCAGAACATAGTGACTGGGGTAAGGAGGTGACATCAGAGGCCATGCCCATCAAGCACAGGGACAGTAAGAATCTTGTCCTCACCTTCAGATCTGTCATCACTGTCTCCTTCATCAGCTTCCTGTTGGAGTGCTTGATGCATTTGTTTTTTTTGGTATTCCAACAAGCATCTTCTCCATACAGTTGAGTTGTGCACTGATGGTACATTCTACGACCACACTCACTATGCCTGGCACCTCTTTGGGGGTGAAGAAATCCCCTCCTCCATGAATACTCTTGAAGAGTACCACTGCACCAGATGCCAGGGTAATGCTACCTGATTGAAGGCCCAGGTACTGCAGGGGCTGCAGAGGCAGTACTGCCAGGATGTGTCCAGATGAGCTGGGCATAGGTATGGTAGCCACTGGAGGGGTAACAGGCTAAGCCCCCCTGGTTGGCCTACCTCCCTGTGCTGGAAATAATTTTATCACTTGTTAGAAAATTATGACATCAGAAATGTGTGATCACTAATATAAAACTAAAAGCGAGATAAAGCATGGGGTAAGAGTAAAAAAAAAAAAAAAAAAGAGGAAGGTAATTAGAACCATCCTGTGTCACATACAGTAAATTACTACAATGCAAATGTATTTTTGCTTTTACGTTAACTATAAAAAAATCCTAAACAGGACTGAGAATTGTTCCAAATAATCCTTGCAATATACATATATTGTTCATATGATTTTAAAAATAATACAGATTAAATTAACAACATGGCATTTATTCCAATTTTGTTGAAATTAATGTTTATTTATTTTTTATTATTTTAATATGTATTTGTTGCTTGCTGGATTTGAACCCACAACATCTGAATACACTATTACAATTGACTCTTACAGTTACCTTGAATTCCAGAATGAAGCGTGCATGTCTGATATGACAGTTAAGACATGCATGCTTGATTTTCTACTAATGTATGCTGCATACATGCTCCTTGCTTCTCTCAGTCTTTCAAAGTCTTCAGCATGGGGCCCCCTGTTTGTGGAAACCTTTTGGGCAGGTGTAAACTAAAGAGAAGAGAAGAATAGAAAAACATTATGCATACCAGTCTTGGCTATCTCCAGCTTTGTCAGCAATCCTAAACTCATCCAGCCACTTGATGAGTTGCCCCTCCTTGCACATTTTGTAGTCATTGTAATGATGCCTGCATTGGTCTACAGTGTGTGCAACACCAGTTGTCCTGGAGCCAGCCTTGGCTAGACTGTTCCAAGCCTCTGATTTATACTGAGACTTGGATAGTCCCCCTGCAAAAGGCTATGACTGTGACCATTTACAAGGAGTGCAATGAATATTTTGGACTCCTCTACACCAGTCTTTGAGCCATAAATTAAACAGCTTCTTCCTAGCGCCTGCCATGTCTACACATGTCATCCAGTAACACCTACAGCGTTTTCCCACAAATTCTTGATATCACATTTTGTGGCTAGCGTGAAGAGCTGCACAACCATGTCAAATGCATTTGTACATTTGTGTTAAGTGGAGAGCAACACTGTCAGACAGGAAGGCAATTTATGAAATAGGTAGGGTAATGTGACAGTTGGCATTAATTTATGACTTATATGCTGTTATACTTGTTAGATGACTTAACCTTTCAGACATGTACTGCAGCTTATAAATTTTCTGACCTGATACACTTATGTGTAGCTTTACACACTGACAAAAGTAATTTGTTCAATGTGGGATTGAAACCTATGTAAGGCAGAGCATACAAATTCTTCCACATGGGTGTTTTTTCCTCCTTGCCATAGAAGGAATGTTGCTTTTTAATTCTATAGACACATTAATGAGAGAGTGGTTAACCGTGTATGCGTGTGACCTGACAAGGTCCTGGTTTATACATTCATGTGTGTATAACTATCACTGAAGCATGAAGTCCATCTCAAAGCAGACGTGTCTTTAAATTATATAAACATAATTGTAAGTATAACCTCAGTCACACATATAATTCATATGATATCCACTGCTATACATAGTTATTATTTATACTTATCTTGTTCTTTATTTTTAAAACTGAGTAGAATAGTATTAATAAAAGTTGATGTGTACTACATTAAAATCCTGGCTCAATTGTGCTGTGGCCATGAACTTATACCAATTAACATCACTGGAATAAAAGACTGGTATCCTTAAACTATTGTTTTTCATGGCTTGTGTCAAGTTGTCACTATTTCCTATATCCATGTGTAAAGAGTAATATTGTCTAGCATGTGTTGACCTAAGTCCTTTAACATGGTTTAAAGTTGCCACTACTTTACCATCATTGAATCCCCTTTCTATAAATCTATGTTTTAAGTCATCCAGCTCATGTAAAAACTTCTCATCACTTACATTAAGGCTAGAAATTCTCATACCTTCTCCTTTAACCACATTAGTAAAAATATGCCAGGGGTGCATACTATATCTGTGAAGAAGTATATTACAATGACATTCCTTCCTATGCATCTCAGTAGTAAGTTTACCATTACTAGATTCAATGATCTTGATATCAAGGTAATTGATTTCAAAAAAGGAGATTGTCTTACAATCTTCTATGGTATTTAAGGGAAATGTAATGTACTATGTCAATGTCACAGAGTGTTATGCTTCTCCGATGCCCCAGAGACACCACCGGGAAGTAGTGTGCACAGTGAGAGGGGACTGGCAGTCATATAAAATTGACTTTTTTGTTGTAAATGTGTGCACATTGTGAGAATTGTGTTGAAAACATATATAGCAACTGAATTATGTGGAATTTTTTGATTTGTACAAACTTTCATTTGTTTTGCACCAGAATTTTCCAGCTGCATTGGTGGATGAAAGATGGAATGCTGTCTTAGATTCTGCCATCATTCTTGAGAGAAATTAATACAAACCAAGTTGAAGAAACTGTCTCATGACAAGAATGATTTTTCTAATGATAATGTTTTCTCACGGACTATTAATTCAGTTAGTGCTGTGAGAGCAACAACTCAAATTGAATTGTGCCAGTGCAGAGATCATGCAGGTGGCCAGTGGTGGTCCACTGGTGGTCCACTGTATAGTAGATGGAAGGGAAAGGTTTTTAGAAATGTGAGCTCAAATGAAAGAAAAGCTCTGTCAGAGTTATAAAATGACACAACTGTTTGTATTAAAACAGCAGACAAAGGAAGAACAGTTGTAGTCATGGAATATGCATTTTATAGTAACAGTATGTGTGCTACATTAAATGATACAACCACTTATATGCAAGTTACCTGGGACCAGGTCAGAACAATGATTACACATATCCAAAATACACTGAGGGAATGTGTTGTAAGTAATGTTGTTGATTCAAAGCTTTTTGAATATTGTAATGTTAATTATCCACCTTTCCCAGTGATATAGGGCCTTTCTCTAAAATTCACAAAGATCCTGTATGGCCTCCTTTTAGACCTATTGTTGCTGGAAGAAATTGGGTCACTGAACCCCTTTCTATTTTTGTTGAAAAACACCTTATACCTGTATTAGACCTGAATGCTTTTGTATTAAAGAACTATAAATATTTTTGATGAATTTATATGTGCAGTTGAATGAACATGACTGTGGTAGTTATATGCTTGTCACATTGGATGTGCAGTCACTCTAATAAAATACCTAATCAAGCTGTAATTCTTATGTTGAATGAATATTTGACTACCCATAGTGCCTGGTAACCAAGATTTGTTTATTTGCTTTGTCTGTTGTTGGAATTGGTTCTTGAGAATAATGTTTTTTGTCTTTAGAATAATATATACCACCAATTAGATGGAGTGGCCGTGGGCACATCTAGTGCTAACAGCAATGCAAATATGGTCATGGCCAACTGGGAACAAAAAGTAATATTAAAATCTCAATGGAATCGACATATTATTTTTACAGGCATTTTGTTGAAGACTTGTTTATTATCTGGAGTAGTAACCAGATAGATTTTAATATGTTTTTTGAGTATATTAATTGTCATACATCTTTTTCCTGAGGTTTACAGTGACAGCCTCCTTTTGTGGCTATTTGGTGCACTTCGGACAAAAACTAATTGAATTCTGAAATACAGTAACATCCCTTGTTTCAGAACATTTATAAAACACTGTCTTGGTTTTAAACAGATTTATGTATGCCTCTTCTCATAAAGTTGTAAATACCACCCATTGCCTAACAGTTATTTAAAGTGCCAATATACAAGGCTGTACAAATCAAACACAGCAGATATATAGTCTATATAATACATTCTGTATTGTAATTTTAAAACCACAACATCTGCCAGTCATTTCTGTGAAACTCTAGTCCAGATATAACTAGTAAATAAGTTCAAGTATTGATAGTTTCCATCCAATCATTTCTGAATTAGAAATCTGACAACCAGCTACATTTGGTTACACTTTCATTAACTTTAAACATTTACCCTCTTTAACACCTTTTCAGAAATAAACTCAGAAGTAATAACACTGAAGACTGTTATAGTCCTAAACAAATCTCATGTACAAAAGCACAACCAAAAATCATACTTCCAAAAACCATTACTTTTCATAAGCTACTTTTTGTTTTAAGTATTGCAGAAAATGACATATTGATTAGAATGCTATTCTAATGTATCAGATTTCCAAGACTATAACTTAGTACTTTCCAATAATTTATAACATTTCCAAGCAGCATTGTCTGTCTCATATCAGTATTAATTCTGCTGTAAGGCAGCAATAAATAAAACCAAAACATCATCACTATATATTTACCATTAATATCTTAAACCTGACTACTGATAAATAAGTAATTTCTTAACATAATAGTATCAAAGTCAAAATATTCAACCTTTTAGCTTCATCAGTTGTGCATATGCCTATTCAATGTTAGAAATATAAAATGTCTTGAGGCAGTCATGCTTATCCTTGGTAAAAATAACTTAAAGGCACCTATACCAATAAGACTTAGAAAACTAACGACCATTTTCCAGACTTGAAAAATCCCAGCATTCAGAAATCTTAATCATTATATCTTCAATTTGCCAATCCCTACTCCTAATTTTCTTAGACAATTTTCAAGACCTAACTCAACAAATACCGAACATGGCCATGACATTCAACAATCAAACTAATAATGGAAGACTTAAATATAAATGTTCTATGTCTCGTGCAACAAAATCAATGAATTCCTAGCAGACATGGCATTCATGCAACTAGTATACAAACCAGTTAGACACAACCATAAGAATAATAATCTACTTAATGTAATAATCACTCTCTAGGGTGGGAGGTTGGCATAATGGTTAAGGTGCTTACCTTAGAAACACAAGGTGCTGGATTTGATTCTGACATGGGGTATTTGGCTAGGCTTAAAATGGCCCATAAGGGCAGTTAGCCTAGTACTAACTTATGAACGTTCCTGTCAATAAATAAATTCCATCAAAATTTTCAACCCATAACAGCCAGCCTTTAACATATTCCACTCATTAAATTGAATCTCATTCAAAACAACTAGCACTTAAAATGACTTTCAGGCTAAAACAATAAACTACAATTGGCAGACCATCTGTTGATGTTATATGTAATCTGATCAGCAGTATTGCAATGCAGTGATGCTAGGGAAACATCAGAGGAATTTATTAGCATCTACATGTCGAGCAATTCAAGAAACATCCATGTTCTTCATCTGCCAAGCATGAAACAACACTTGTGTCTCAACAGCATTTCAACTATTATGGGAACTGGAGGTGGGGAGAAGTATTAGGCAGAGGCAGGGCTGACACATTAGGGACAGGTACAGGGATTGTGTCATGTGAGTGTGTGTGTATGTGTGTGTGTGTGTGTGTGTGTGTGTGTGTGTGTGTGTGTGTGTGTGTGTGTGTGTGTGTGTGAGTGGGAAAGTGACTTGGGAGGGGATTAAGGCCTCCATGAGCTGTAGTTTACTACAGTGATGACCATCTCAACAGTGGTCTGCATGTTGTGGTAAAACTGTGATTCAAAGACTTCCAAATTAGCTGAAAGTGAGATCTTTGCTCACTGCAGCTAACATTTCTCCAAATTGCAAAATGCCACATTGTGAGAGCAGGGCCTTTTTAGTGTGAGCTGTATAGTTCACTCAAGGCTCTTTCATGAATTCCTGGGTCTAGTTCCCTTCCACTGCAAAGTCTCTTCAACCTCATTACTTGCAATAATTTAATGTTCATAATATGAACATAGCCATGTTGAGACCACTTTATGAAATTCCAGGGATTATCTCTAAATCAAACTTCACATCTGATTTTTTGTTATACCTATCCTAGGGAAACTCCATGAAAGATTCATATATTCCTAGCTGGGCACATTACCCAGATACCATCAATGCTTCTGAATGGGAAGATGTACAATGCAAGTCATTTGAATCTTAACTAATGATAGCTGAAGAAGTACGGATAAGACAAAACTTTCCTTAACAGCTTTCTTAGGAATCATATGAATCATATAAAGTTCAAGGCTACTGAATCATATGATCATTACACCTTGAAGTTGCCACCCTAGGCTATACCTCCCTTGAAAGACAGCTACCCCAGTCAAGACCAGGGTGAATTTATGAGTGCCCATTCAATTATACAGGTCCCTTTGAAGAAAGATGTTATTTCACACTGCGATATCTGCAAGGGAGTCTGTTATACAGGTGAGTGATATGCTGAATAATGAGTCTCTCTATCTCTCTCTCTCTCTCTCTCCCTCTGCCTTTGTACTGATCTGTTGAAGCAAGTTTAATTATCTTTTTAGTATTTCTGTGAATGTTTCATTTCTGAAGGAACAAATGATCCTGATCTGCTAGATCCCTGCTGGCTTGAAATTCAAGACACAGGTCTCTGAGTAGCCCATATGACACATAAAAGGACAGTTCTATTATTTTCTGGTTGGGATTTTAAGCCTCTGATGCTCTTTGTAAGAAACCTCTGTGTGTTTTCCAACTGATTGATGTGTCTGCTGAGGTACATCACAAAAGTGACATTGTATTCTGTAACTGGTCATCAGTGGTGGCTACAAGGGGGCAACAACATATTTAGATGTGGATGGTATTCTATTAATTAACAGCTGTGCTAAGCAGAATGATTTCCTGGCAGCTGTTGCTACATGGCACTCAAGAAGAGGGAATTATCACCCAAGGTTTTCAGGTCTCTAACCACATTTTTATTTTGAAGTGGGGTTCACTAATTGCAGAAATGCTGGATTTTATTAGTATTTACTTTAAGCCCAATTTAAGTGCACCAGACATTTATAAGGATCAGCTCTTGCTGAAGAGCTTATCTGTCAGAGAGCGATTTAACAATGACTTCCAGTGTGCAGTCATCTGTAGACTTGACTAGCCATGGTTCTTGTGTTTTAGTCTGTAGGTGTCATGGAATTAAATACTAAAAAGACTGCTCCAGCTGTAAGCCCTGTGGCACACCACTGGCCACCTTCATGATCTCTGACATTGGTCCAGTTCAATTTGAGGGTCTCTGGAAATCTTTCTAGAGTTAGAATAGTCCCTGCAAATATGTAAATGCCAGCACTATTGCCATTGGGACTGAAGATGTGATTGGCACTAAACCCAGGTATGGAGTAAGTGCTTTCTGGGCAATTAAGCCAGGCTTTAGTGATTATATATACATGGATGCCTTCTTAATGCAGGAGTGCCTCAGTGTTGGGCAGCTTGTTATTTAGTCTTCTGGCACTGAACACAACAGCTTTATCTATATTGTGTTTTAATAGTGAGATGTTTGCTACACTGGAATATTATTAATTGAACTTTGTCATAAATACACTACAAGGACAGCAAAGGCTTTAGACAGTATGCAGAACAAAAGGTGCAGGCCATCCAATGCAAATAATGTAGGACTGCTAAACATCACTTTCCTGGCTGGCACATACTAGATCTTCTAAAATGACCCCAAATTCTAGCCAATTGATGAAGCTAATCATTAATCTCATTAGAGTATATGATAATGCAGATCATAATCTTTTCATAATGTCATCTCTATAAACAGCAACTTGTGAATACTATATCTGTTAAAAAATGCACTTTTTCAACTTGTTATAGATTTCAAAATATTTGTACTATGTATTGAACTGAAGCTGAATTTTTTTTGCTGAGTTAATATGTCACTCTTCTATATTAGGCTTTCTAATACCTTTATTTAAATGTAACCATACTATGTCAATGTGTCAATGTGGAGCCCCCCCCCCCCACGACTCTTCACTAAAAATGGGATATTATTGCAATTGGACTTTCTCCATAAGCAAATGATAGCTATATAAATAAATAAATAAAATAATGCACTTTCATAATGTTTTCATTGATGCACTTGTTTCTGCTGGAATCAATAAATACGAAATAATTCTCTCTTCTTCACTGTCTGTTTTAAGCAAGCCATTTTGCAACAGTCACTGTCAACCTCTCTGCTGTTCTTACTTTTTTAATAAACTTCCTGTTGACTCATAAAAAAATGCTGATAATTTTTATGCAGATATCAAATATATAAATGCAACATATCACCCTCTTCATTCAGAATGCCCTTATGTCACTTTGAAATTGACTCAACACACTATACTTCTGCTCGGTAGTAACAAAACCAGATAGTACTTTTGGATGCTAAAAGCTTGCAGAACTTAGTCCTCAACCTAATACCTTGGAAAGAGACTTGTATTTAAATACCTCACAACATGGTTTGACCGAAGCCTTACATTTTACCAAAATATTTGTCAAACAAAATCAAAACTAATCAAATTCCTTTTCTGCTTAAAGAAATTTTTGCATTTTTTTCTTTCCTGGGAAACAAGAGAGCTATTGGTAAAGGACTTACTATTAGCTCATTTTAAGTATAGTCTCCCACCCTAATCACTACAGCTTCCAAAAAAAGAACCTTACATTCTTTCAAATAACCAAGGGATTCCGTAAATTTATTAATTTAGATCCACTGATAAACTCACCCATTTGGGTCAACCCATATATTGTCAGGGGGTTGCAAACTGGCTCACAGAAAAACTGATATGGTCAAAATAGGGGACTCCACCTACTCCAGCAGACCAGTAACCAGTGGTGTTATACAGGGAACAGTTTGGGGACCCCTGTTGTTCCTAATATACTTCTCTTGAGTACAGGCTAAAACTAAAAGACTGCTACTGACAAAGTTTGCTGATGACTGCAAACTGGGAGTGACCATGGAAACATCACAGCATGGTTTGTAGTACCTTTATTGTTTTGGTGTGAAACCCCAGTGCTCTATCCAGATGCTGCAGGTGTCTGCTGAGTTTCATGCCAAAGGAGGCATTATAATCTATTAGTGTTCTGATGAGGTTCAAGTACAGTGTTGTTGCATTTATTTTATTTTACATTTGTTAACCGGGAAAGTCCGACTTAGAATGAAGTGAATTTTCAGCGGAGGCCCAGGGAGAAAGGCTCCAGATGCATGTCTTTGTAATGTGGGAGGAAACTGGACAACCCAGAGGAAAAACACACAAATGCAGGGAGGACATGCAGACTCTACACAGAAGGCATCCCAGCCAAGAATTAAGCCAGAGAACCTCTTGCTGTGAGGTGACAACACTACCGCTGCACCACTGCACCTTCCCAATCCATATCATCCTCAGATCTGGATATGATGGCCTGACTTATGAGTTGCAAGACATAGCCTTTCCATACTACTGCAAGCACTTGTTGGTTGAAGTTCAGATTGCTATCTGCTTGTGTTCCCAGAACTTGCACCAGTGGTTCAGCATAAGGGGAGTGTTGTCAATGCTGTTATTACCAGGGAATTACATTTTGCATAAGGCACAAATCCTCACACATTCTGTATTTATTAATAGAACATGTTTCTTTGGCACCAGTCATTTTTCTGTGTTAGCCCCTCCTGTAGTATGTTAACATTATTGGTGGACTCAATGACTGCAACCAACATGCAGGAATCAGCACGCTTGTTAAGCCAAAGATCGTATTCTGTAGGCTGGACTGTCAAGAAATAGATTCCATAGATCCTTGGGGTACACCATTGGTGACAGCTCTACTGGAAGAGGATGATTAACCAACTTTTACAGTATATGGTCTGTTGGTGAGGAATTTGGTTAACCATCTAGTGAAGTAAGGGATAACTAATATATCCAATGTTATAAATGCCATTGTTGGCCCCATCTTCAACTTGGGCTTCATCAACAAATTTTATACACTACACTCTATAACTGTCCTGCATCAATATCCTGAATACATCAACCTCACCAAATGTTACTCCTTCAGTCTATTTCATCTATATTAAAGAAAAAAAAAGAACCTGAAAACTCTATTGACTAAACATCCTACAATTCTTACATAGGTTTTGATTCAGTAATGTCCTGGTTTATAGAGTTTGGAAAGACTCTGTAGGGCATTCCACCTCTGAGATGGCATCTACATGTCGAGCAATTCAAGAAACATCCATGTTCTTCATCTGCCAAGCATGAAACAACACTTGTGTCTCAACAGCATTTCAACTATTATGGGAACTGGAGGTGGGGAGAAGTATTAGGCAGAGGCAGGGCAGACACATTAGGGACAGGTACAGGGATTGTGTCATGTGAGTGTGTGTGTATGTGTGTGTGTGTGTGTGTGTGTGTGTGTGTGTGTGTGTGTGTGTGTGTGTGTGTGTGTGTGTGTGTGTGTGGGAAAGTGACATGGGAGGGGATTAAGGCCTCCATGAGCTGTAGTTTACTACAGTGATGACCATCTCAACAGTGGTCTGCATGTTGTGGTAAAACTGTGATTCAAAGACTTCCAAATTAGCTGAAAGTGAGATCTTTGCTCACTGCAGCTAACATTTCTCCAAATTGCAAAATGCCACATTGTGAGAGCAGGGCCTTTTTAGTGTGAGCTGTATAGTTCACTCAAGGCTCTTTCATGAATTCCTGGGTCTAGTTCCCTTCCACTGCAAAGTCTCTTCAACCTCATTACTTGCAATAATTTAATGTTCATAATATGAACATAGCCATGTTGAGACCACTTTATGAAATTCCAGGGATTATCTCTAAATCAAACTTCACATCTGATTTTTTGTTATACGTATCCTAGGGAAACTCCATGAAAGATTCATATATTCCTAGCTGGGCACATTACCCAGATACCATCAATGCTTCTGAATGGGAAGATGTACAATGCAAGTCATTTGAATCTTAACTAATGATAGCTGAAGAAGCATGGATAAGACAAAACTTACCTTAACAGCTTTCTTAGGAATCATATGAATCATAGAAAGTTCAAGGCTACTGAATCATATGACCATTACACCTTGAAGTTGCCACCCTAGGCTATACCTCCCTTGAAAGACAGCTACCCCAGTCAAGACCAGGGTGAATTTATGAGTGCCCATTCAATTATACAGGTCCCTTTGAAGAAAGATGTTATTTCACACTGCAATATCTGCAAGGGAGTCTGTTATACAGGTGAGTGATATGCTGAATAATGAGTCTCTCTATCTCTCTCTCTCTCTCTCTCTGCCTTTGTACTGATCTGTTGAAGCAAGTTTAATTATCTTTTTAGTATTTCTGTGAATGTTTCATTTCTGAAGGAACAAATTATCCTGATCTGCTAGATCCCTGCTGGCTTGAAATTCAAGACACAGGTCTCTGAGTAGCCCATATGACACATACAAGGACAGTTCTATTATTTTCTGGTTGGGATTTTAAGCCTCTGATACTCTTTGTAAGAAACCTCTGTGTCATTTCCAACTGATTGATGTGTCTGCTGAGGTACATCACAAAAGTGACATTGTATTCTGTAACTGGTCATCAGTGGTGGCTACAAGGGGCAACAACATATTTAGATGTGGATGGTATTCTATTAATTAACAGCTGTGCTAAGCAGAATGATTTCCTGGCAGCTGTTGCTACATGGCACTCAAGAAGAGGGAATTATCAACCAAGGTTTTCAGGTCTCTAACCACATTTTTATTTTGAAGTGGGGTTCACTAATTGCAGAAATGCTGGATTTTATTAGTATTTACTTTAAGCCCAATTTCAGTGCACCAGACATTTATAAGGATCAGATCTTGCTGAAGAGCTTATCTGTCAGAGAGCGATTTAACAATGACTTCCAGTGTGCAGTCATCTGTAGACTTGACTAGCCATGGTTCTTGTGTTTTAGTCTGTAGGTGTCATGGAATTAAATACTAAAAAGACTGCTCCAGCTGTAAGCCCTGTGGCACACCACTGGCCACCTTCATGATCTCTGACATTGGTCCAGTTCAATTTGAGGGTCTCTGGAAATCTTTCTAGAGTTAGAATAGTCCCTGCAAATATGTAAATGCCAGCACTGTTGCCATTGGGACTGAAGATGTGATTGGCACTAAACCCAGGTATGGAGTAAGTGCTTTCTGGGCAATTAAGCCAGGCTTTAGTGATTATATATACATGGATGCCTTCTTAATGCAGGAGTGCCTCAGTGTTGGGCAGCTTGTTATTTAGTCTTCTGGCACTGAACACAACAGCTTTATCTATATTGTGTTTTAATAGTGAGATGTTTGCTACACTGGAATATTATTAATTGAACTTTGTCAAAAAATACACTACAAGGACAGCAAAGGCTTTAGACAGTATGCAGAACAAAAGGTGCAGACCATCCAATGCAAATAATGTAGGACTGCTAAACATCACTTTCCTGGCTGGCACATACTAGATCTTCTAAAATGACCCCAAATTCTAGCCAATTGTTGAAGCTAGTCATTAATCTCATTAGAGTATATGATAATGCAGATCATAATCTTTTCATAATGTCATCTCTATAAACAGCAACTTGTGAATACTATATCTGTTAAAAAATGCACTTTTTCAACTTGTTATAGATTTCAAAATATTTGTACTATGTATTGAACTGAAGCTGAATTTTTTTTGCTGAGTTAATATGTCACTCTTCTATATTAGGCTTTCTAATACCTTTATTTAAATGTAACCATACTATGTCAATGTGTCAATGTGGAGCCCCCCCCCCCCCCAAGACTCTTCACTAAAAATGGGATATTATTGCAATTGGACTTTCTCCATAAGCAAATGATAGCTATATAAATAAATAAATAAAATAATGCACTTTCATAATGTTTTCATTGATGCACTTGTTTCTGCTGGAATCAATAAATACGAAATAATTCTCTCTTCTTCACTGTCTGTTTTAAGCAAGCCATTTTGCAACAGTCACTGTCAACCTCTCTGCTGTTCTTACTTTTTTAATAAACTTCCTGTTGACTCATAAAAAAATGCTGATAATTTTTATGCAGATATCAAATATATAAATGCAACATATCACCCTCTTCATTCAGAATGCCCTTATGTCACTTTGAAATTGACTCAACACACTATACTTCTGTTCGGTAGTAACAAAACCAGATAGTACTTTTGGATGCTAAAAGCTTGCAGAACTTAGTCCTCAACCTAATACCTTGGAAAGAGACTTGTATTTAAATACCTCACAACATGGTTTGACTGAAGCCTTACATTTTACCAAAATATTTGTCAAACAAAATCAAAACTAATCAAATTCCTTTTCTGCTTAAAGAAATGTTTGCATTTTTTTCTTTCCTGGGAAACAAGAGAGCTATCGGTAAAGGACTTACTATTAGCTCATTTTAAGTATAGTCTCCCACCCTAATCACTACAGCTTCCAAAAAAAGAACCTTACATTCTTTCAAATAACCAAGGGATTCCGTAAAGTTATTAATTTAGATCCACTGATAAACTCACCCATTTGGGTCAACCCATATATTGTCAGGGGGTTGCAAACTGGCTCACAGAAAAACTGATATGGTCAAAATAGGGGACTCCACCTACTCCAGCAGACCAGTAACCAGTGGTGTTATACAGGGAACAGTTTGGGGACCCCTGTTGTTCCTAATATACTTCTCTTGAGTACAGGCTAAAACTAAAAGACTGCTACTGACAAAGTTTGCTGATGACTGCAAACTGGGAGTGACTATGGAAACATCACAGCATGGTTTGTAGTACCTTTATTGTTTTGGTGTGAAACCCCAGTGCTCTATCCAGATGCTGCAGGTGTCTGCTGAGTTTCATGCCAAAGGAGGCATTATAATCTATTAGTGTTCTGATGAGGTTCAAGTACAGTGTTGTTGCATTTATTTTATTTTACATTTGTTAACCGGGAAAGTCCGACTTAGAATGAAGTGAATTTTCAGCGGAGGCCCAGGGAGAAAGGCTCCAGATGCATGTCTTTGTAACGTGGGAGGAAACTGGACAACCCAGAGGAAAAACACACAAATGCAGGGAGGACATGCAGACTCTACACAGAAGGCACCCCAGCCAAGAATTAAACCAGAGAACCTCTTGCTGTGAGGTGACAACACTACCACTGCACCACTGCACCTTCCCAATCCATATCATCCTCAGATCTGGATATGTTGGCCTGACTTATGAGTTGCAAGACATAGCCTTTCCATACTACTGCAAGCACTTGTTGGTTGAAGTTCAGATTGCTATCTGCTTGTGTTCCCAGAACTTGCACCAGTGGTTCAGCATAAGGGGAGTGTTGTCAATGCTGTTATTACCAGGGAATTACATTTTGCATAAGGCACAAATCCTCACACATTCTGTATTTATTAATAGAACATGTTTCTTTGGCACCAATTATTTTTCTTTGTTGGCCCCCTCCTGTAGTATGTTAACATTATTGGTGGACTCAATGACTGCAACCAATATGCAGGAATCAGCACACTTGGTAAGCCAAAGGTCGTATTCTGTAGGCTGGACTGTCAAGTAATAGATTCCATAGATTACTGGGGTACACCACTGGTGACAGCTCTACTAGTAGAGGTTGATTAACCAACTTTCACAGTATATGGTCTGTTGGTGAGAAAATTGGTTAACCATCTAGTGAAGTTGGGGATAATCCCTATCTAGTAGACTCTGTCAATGACAACTGAGTGGGGGATTGTGTCCAAACCCTAGGACAGATCAAGACAAGCAGTATGCACTGTATTGCCTTCATGCAGGCCTATCATACAGAATCAATGGGCTGTGACAACATCACAGATAGCTTGACTCAGAACATACAGTACATCTACCTGATATGGTTTGATACACACGTCAACACACCATCCAGATGGACTATGTTCCCGTAGAAGGGTGTACATCAACATACATCCATTCGAGTGGGGTGGGGACAACACCTGATGCATGCATGTATTGATACATCCTAACTCTCCTGATCTGTGAGGTAGACCAACATGTCATCATGGACCTTTTATAAATGAGCACTAGTAATATCCTGGCTGTGTGCAACTGACATGTGTGAGTTGTTAATGCTACATCCATGTCTGTTACTTGTGTCAGATGTCCTCACATAGGTGATGTACAGCATGCAGGATGACAACATTATCATCCTGCAGAACTTGACCAGGCCAAGGTGTTTGACACTTCACCACAATGAGGTGTTCACTCCACACTGTCAGGTGTGGCCATAAACACCAATATCATGAAGTGGGTAGAACACTGGATCATATATGTGGCATCGAAATATGTTGAAATGTGTGAAGTGACCCATATCTCATTTCCAGTGATCAAGTCTGTGCTTCAGGAATGTCTGCTAGACTCTTTCCTGTCCATTATTTAAATCACAGACATCAAGATTGGCGTACAAATCTTGTGTCCCAACAGCTGTCTGTAGGACTAATAAAAACGAAAAAGTTCTCCTTGAGTCAAAGGACTTCCCAGCCAAAACCCAACATAAACAGCACAAAAAAGAAGCCAGAAGTCCACCACAACTTCCCTTTAATCAACGACAAACAGCGAAGATTTTGAGTATCCCTCTCAATCAACTGATGAAGAGTGATACTCAAAAGCTTTGCGGTTTGTCATTGATTAAAGGGAAGTTGTGGTGGACTTCTGGCTTCTTTTTTGTGCTGTCTGTAGGACTGAGGATTGCGGGCAATCATTGACTCCAAATGTGATATTAGTATAATGCAGAAAGTATCAACAAATATCAGAGATTGCTATCACAGCCATGACAATAAATGAGATGAAAAAAATGTATGGGGGCTGTTGTTTCATTATGTAAAGAAATGCACAAAACAAGAATAATGCAGACATCACACCCTATAAGCAGAACAATTGGTATGTGACCTGTGTCCTGGAGTATATGGTATGTAGAATGTCCAATAGCATGTGGCCACTACTGAGTATGTAAAGGACATCCACATGAAGGGCCTTAACACCTTCAAAGCTCACAGTCTTCACCACACCAATACCTGAGTACAATGCACCCTTTCTCATGTCCCTACCTACACATCTTCCAATAATGTGTAACTGAAGTGTACCATCTTTGCCATAGTGATCTGTCACACATCATTTTGTGAATACCTAAGTATTAGTTTTGTTCCATAAACATTACTGCCTGATGGCATGGAACCCCCATCAAGGTGTTATACCAGATGTATGTGCAATATCTGTTCCAGTGATGAACTCAGTACATACAGAGCTATTTAACAACAATAATGGCTTGGTTTACATTTGTGGCAGTGTGGTTTGCACAATATCTGCCATGCATGCCAGTCAACTAGCCTGTAGTGATTGTTATGTCACATGCAGGTGTCCCTCCTAATCCCTCCAGCAAATTTTAGTGCTACAAGAGTGTGCATGATTACACTCATAGATTTCTGATGTCATAATAGTGCTTGTTTTACTGTTGGCTATTAGCCTGTAACTGTGTCCCACTAGTTAGAAGCCTGTGTTGACTATACAGTCTTATTCAGGAAATTCAGTTTGCACAGCTTCACAATACGCACCCAACCCCATTTTTTATATAACATCCCTGATAGATGTCCTCTCCATTGTTCATGTATGGATGCTTATATCACACAGACATCTTATACTCTGTTATGTCACCTTGTATGGCAGTCACATAATACATATTTGTCACTGTGCAGTCCATACTGTACCATGTGGAGATGTGATTAATGTTCCTACTACAACTGTCATCCATTTATAAGCCCTTATCTGCAATACATTACAATGTTTCACCTGTCATCTTTTCTGGTGTTCATTCCTAAAATTCACCTTTTTATCCCTATTCAATAAATGCACTTCCCCTGACTGTTTATTTTACATGGCAGTGCATGTACCCTTACAGATCATTTACACAATTTGTACAGAATGCCTGGAATGGGATTCCACAATGATCTGCACTGTATACAGTGTCCTGTACTGTGTTTGGAACATGCATATTAGTATATGATAAACCCTGGTAATCATTGTGGCATTACTCGCAAACCTGCTAATCCACTTTGCTCTATTGTTGACATGTTTTCTATTCATGTTGCATTACACAGTTTCCTGGTTGACATCACTGTTGCCAGCCATGAAACACTGCTTGTTTATATTAAAACACGGTGCATGGCATGAATATGCAATTAGTGCTGCTGCTCACCATGCAAACGTGCAAACACCTTGTAGGCTTTGCACGAATCCTACACAAAGATTATTGAATCCCAGGGCTAGTGTTACCAGGAAACTTAAATGAGGAAAAAGAGGAAAAACATTGTGAAGTTACAGAATTTAGAACTTTTGCACTACCACAAAGAAGTTTAATAGAGAAAGAAAGGTCAAGAACTGGTCTCCAAGCATCTTCTTTCTTTGACATTAAAATCATACTTAAATAAAAATCTTTTCCAGCCTGAGAAGAAGGAACTGGTTCAATCTCTCCCTGAGACAGCATGTTTTGAATTACAGGGGAAATAAAGCAGCCTTGTCTGGTGGCTAAGGAATTACTCCCTGGAAAGGAGAGTTTCAGCAAATTGCTATATTTAACCTTGATGATCCTCAGAACACATTTGTCTAAAACTGTCTTTTGCTAAAGAAAATATTGGAGATTCAAACTTTCTGGAAGGGAAAAGGGACTGCCAGTGTGGGATGGAAATGACTGCAAACTGGGAGTGATCATGGAAATCTCTAGCGATGTCAACATCCTGCAAGAAAGTCTTACACAGACTAATGATTGGTGCCAAAGTCATGGTCTTAAACTTAATGCAAAAAATGCATTATCATCCCCTTTGGTAGGGGTGATGTTCCTGCAAACAACCACATCAATAGCAATACTATAAGCACACAGTCAGTGGTGAGAGATCTGGGCCCACAGGTCTTCTAACATCAATCACCATGTTTCCACAGTGGTCAGAAGGGCATTTTATATTGCTCATCTCTTAAGTAAGGGAATTGTCTCCAGACAAAAAGAGGTTATAACCCTCCCTGTACTTCCCTCATCAGGCCAATAATCAAGTACAATGCTTCCTTTGGTATGTGCCTTTCCAAACACCTGCAGCAATTGGAGAGACCACAAAGGTTCCATACAAAGAAAGTTCAGGGGCTTCAAGATCTGTCTTATGTGGACAGACTGAAAGCATAGTCACTTTACTCTATGTCATACCGACTCCTCAAAGGTGACCTGTGCTTGCATATAGAGCAATACCTGACCTTGGTTTAATGGACAGGCTGCACATTCACAAGTCAAATGGCACACGGGGTCACTCACTCAAAGGACCCTAACCTGGTATGTGAATCAATAGAACTTGCTGGAGAGAAGGATTTTTCTCACAGAGGTTGTCCTACCTTTGGAACAAGCTTCCTATTCATGTTAAACAATGGCGCTTAATGGCCCTATTTAAGTGTAAGTTGGATGACTGGATGGGCAACTGGAAATTCATGCCAGGGGTTCCATGTTTGTTCCTCTTGGACAGGGGCAATATGTGCTGATTTTAGTGTCTGCTTTAACCAGATACCATTGGGAACACTGGTTGAACTTGGCTAAACTTGTAATGGCCCCGGGGCAGTTAGGCTAGTAACCTTCTATGATACTGTGATCCACATATGAGAATCACTTCCCAATAATAAGCAACGTTCATTGTTTAACTAAACAGTAGAGATCACTTCATAAAATTATCATTATTAAAGTCTCTGACAACTCTGATGCCCATAGTTCAAGCCTGATCTAAAATGAATGTTCTTGTAGAGATTGCAAGTCTTCCCTTTGTCTATCTGATTTTCTCTGCATAATTTGGTTGATTCCTAAAAATAAGTAGGTTTATAGATGATTGTAAACTGGCAATAAATATACAGTATTTATCCATTTATTCCTTAACTCAAGACATGGCTGAAAATGGTTCATAATGGGTCCCTCATGTACTTAGTCAACAAATGATAATACAAAAAAATGAAGCTCTGAATACAAATCCCTTTCTCTTTCTAGTAGGCAGTCTCACTCTTAGAACAACCAAGTACAGTTTATGTACTTTACATACCATCTCCCTAGTTCTTCATCAACTCCATACCATCTAGACTACAGCTAGAGCAACGTCTAAGTTTTAATACCCAATTTCTGGTACCAAATGTCAATCCAATAATGAATTTTGAGAAAAGATTAAAATTATACTGGCTCAAGCAGTCCAATGCAGTTGGAAAAGAAACAATCAGATGACAGTAGCAAATCCATCACCATGCTGTCTCTCCAGGGGGTTCCAGCTAAACAGTTAAATCCGTAATACTTATTATTAATACCAGCACCTTTATAAGTACATTATTTGATATACAGCAACATTAACTGTTTCACTTTAACATGACTGCCTTCACTTTCACTTACCTACCATATCTTCATTGTTTTCACTGTACAACATACAGTGCTAATTGTACAACATACAGTACTAATTGTACAACATACAGTGCTAATTGTCAGTTTATACTTTCTCAAACATAGCATTCCACTGTTTATTTTTTACTAGTCTGTTTTTTTATAAAAGTGCAACAACTGTTTACATTTTATTGTATTACACTGCAATGCACTTTCTAAGAATTCCTTTATAAATTTGTACTTTATGAATTTCTATAGATAACTTCTACAGATAAATGACTAAATTCATTCCCCATGATTCACTGCATTATGCAGTAAACAAATTGTAATGTCAGAACACAAGCTGTTTGTGTGCAAAATTCAAAATAACAAACAACCAAAAAAAAAAAAAAAAAAAAAAAATATATATATATATATATATATATATATGTATACACACACGCACACACACACACACAGATATATATATATATATATATATATATATATATATATATATATATATATATATATATATATATATATATATGAATAAAAAATGTTCTGGTCAGCAGGGTCACTAGATTTTAAGAACTGTAATATTTTAGCATTTTGAAATTCTACAATCCTATGGACAAGGGAAATGATTTTTATGTGCTTATGTCATGGTGCATGGACCCATAACAGTGCTGAATAATTGTTAGGACATATTGCAGCTACCAAATGCTGGCCATGCACTTTACTGATTATTAAACATTTGTAACATCAAGGGAGAACGTAAAGGAAATTCAGCCAGCCATCATACTTTCAGCTCGTTAGATGAAATATTGGTAGGACAATAGACACTGTTTTGCAGTTTGTGCTAAGGTACTCATATGGGAAAACATCCTTAAAAACATGTTTACTGGTGTGCAGCCTTCCTTCAAAAGCAAAAGGGATCTAAAAAAAAAAAAAAAAAAATAAATTTAACATTTTTTTTTTGGGGTTTTAAGGGGGGAAAAAATTAATTTGAATTTTTCCCCAAGCCCGGTTTTAAAAGCCTTTTTGTTTTTCATAACTAGAAGGTTTCTGTTTCAAACATCAAAACCCCCTTTTTTTTGTCCCCCAAGGCAAAAATTGGGGCAAAAAAAATTTCATCCTTTTTTTTTAAAAAAATATTTTTTGTTTTTTTAAACCCAAAATTTTTTTAAAAAATTTGGGGGGTCATTTTTAAAAACTAATTGTATTTTTTAAAAACCGGGGTTTAAAATCATTCAAAAACCCTTTTGGTTTAAAAAACTTGGGGTTCGGACCATTATTTTTTCAATGGGGGGTTTGTTTTGAAAAAATTTTTGGCAGAAAAATTTCTTAATCCTTTATTGGAACTTAAAAAGAGGGCTATGCTGGAAAATTCTAAAATTATTAAAAAAATTTTTAAAATTTGGGGTTTCAAAGCCAATTTTTTTACTTAAAAGGGTTTTGGGTTTAAATTTTTTTTAAAAAAAAGGCTGGATTCCCTTCTGAAATTTGGGGAATTTCCCCGGTTTAAAGGTTAATAGTGTTTTTTTATTTGGAAAAGTCTTTTTAAGAAATTTTTTGTTTGTGTGGTGGGTGGATTCCCGGGCCGCGGAATTAGCCTTTTTTGTTAATTACAAAATTAACCATTTCAAAATTTAATGGTATTTTTTCTTGGTTTAAAAAATTAAAATTTTAGCTACAATTAATTTTTATTAAGCCCCGGGGGGCAAACCATTTTTTTAAAAAATTTTGGAAGGTTTTTCGAAAAAAAAAATTTTCAAACAGGTAAAACTTTATCCTTCTAATTAATTTTTATTGAACCCAGGCCAATTAAATTTGGGGAAAAGGCACTTTGGGTTTTTAGGCCCAGTTTTTTAATTAAAAAGGGTTTTGGGCTCAACTCTTTGTTTT
>NC_056735.1:819985334-820036596 GCF_019279795.1 Protopterus annectens | reverse complement strand
CAATAAAATAAAAGTTGTACTGTGCTTGATAAGAACCATAGCTCACCTGTGCTCTGACCATGAACTTATTGTACTTACACCTGGTGCCACAGGGAAATCTAGGCAACAGGTGTATTTTCATTGTTGAGTTCAATTCAGAGTGCTGATGGGCACGCTTCACAACTAAGCCTGTTTGCAAAACTAATTAAAGCAGTTTATTCCTTAAGTTTTGAACCCTGTTTGCACATTGGTGAGCAAAACTCAAATGTAAAAGGACGAAGAAATATGTATTAATTCTGTAAATATTCATTATGACCATTCCACAGCAAAAATAACTGCCGATCTACTTATCTTCTCTCTTGTTTATCTCTAAGTATTTACCCCTTGTGCCACAGAGCAATCAGGCCTTCTTTGAAGGTTGGGTGTTGGGCTGGCAACTCGGCACCATAAAACTCTACTGCCAATCATGAGCAGACTGGAGTTCCCCTGTGGTGACCCCTAACTAGGAAAAGCTGAAAGTCAATATAGTCATTATCCTCCATGTTGCTGACCACCACACAATGCAGCTGTGTGTGCTTGTGCTTTATAAGGCAACTGACATACATTTTCAATTTTTGGCTAGTAAACCATGTTTGCAATAACCCACAGATTGTGCAAATGGTAAAGCCATAAAAAAAAAAAAAAAAAAGAAAAAGAAAAAAAGCAAACTTGCAGTAATTAAACAGCTCGGAATTTGTACCATTAGACTACTGCTCTAATAAAATGCAGTTATAGTGGGTTATCTTCCTTTGCCACAGACATTGTTTTGCAACACCAACACACAAGCAATTCACATTTCATAACCAGTATTAACATTCATAAACTTGGACATGATCAGTTGGTTGTACATGTGTGGCTAACATATTTAGTGCAATAAGTGATCACAAAACTCTTTATGAATATGTTTGCAGAAATGCATCTCTGTCTTCTCTTTGTATTCTGGTCATTCTTCCATTATTTCTGCTGTAATATGAGACTTACAGTCTAGAGTGCATTTTCTATCATTTTGCTTTAAATGTTTGAACAACTTTTCAGCAAAGGCAGGAAAAGCTTTGCTATTATGGGCAAAATATTATAAAAGTGTGGTGTTTTGCTTTCTTTAAAAGCTCACTAAAGTTAGTTCCACACTTTGTAAGTGTATCTTCACTGACACACCCCCTGCGGTGAAGGGTGTCTGAATTACTGTTGTGTTTTCCTTCACTCACACTAATCATTCACAGTCATATGCTATTAGCAACTAACAATAGTGCAGAGCCTACACTTTGTTGACATCTTCTATACAAAGTCAAAACTTGGTATTCAGAAATTCTAATGAGTTAACATATCATTTTCATATTCGTAATGTTCAGAGGGCTGAATCTACACTATGAAAAAGGTAACCATGTAGCTAGGGAACTCAAAGGTGAGGAGTCTTGTGTGCATTCTGACAGAAGATGGGTGGTATTTCTCTGTAGAGAATCCATTTATTTTGCTAAACTATGCTTCTATTATTCATGTACATTTGATATTTTGTAAACTGTTAGAATTGTATTTATATTGCCAGGAGGAAAATAAGTTTTATCTGCATGCACTTCTTATACTTCACTTTCAGCATAGGCAGTTCTGTAAGCCATTTACATTTGCAAGATAAACAGGTTATACTTTCTGCACAACTATTGGTCTTATTATTTGCTTTTGCAATTCTATATGGTATTAGAGTGAAATGGTAGTGTACATGTTGCTGACACTGGTGTTGATTCTCAGATGGCTCAGGCCAATATCCACAGGAGTAGTGGGCATAGTGAAAATTGTCTGGCATTTATAAATTGACTTATTTAACACTTAGTAATGATAACTGGCATCCAGTAAACAATGACATAACCTTTCAGTCTTTGTTATATGAATGTTGACAGAATGGGTACTTTTACAGACTCCTTACATATTTTGGAGTGCGTGCACATGCAACCTGCCATTCTGTTTTTCTAAATGAAAAGTGTTTCAAATGTTTTTATGCTGAAAATGTACATGCAGCCTGATAATTTTCTTTAAAAAATATACATTGCTTATGTGTTATTCCCTGGTTTGTACAAATATTTGTCTGTGTGGTATGAGGATGGGGGGGGGCATATGGTTATACTAAATGAGAAGTGTGTTTCAATTGCTTTATGTTGACAAATGGTACATAGACTGATTTTTTTTGGTGTGTAAAGAAACACATTATTTATGTGATATTAATGTGTTTTAGTTTTCTCTGTTTTATGTCACATAGGATTAAGACACCCAAGCCTACAACTACATGAAATCCCCCTTTCAGTGTCACTATGAATGAGGTCATCATCCAAGACCTGAGGCAGCATGGAGCCTTCCTGCTTGAGACAGGCCTGAGGGTATATGGCTGCAAGAAATGAGATTTGGAAACAGCTAAGTCACATGAATGCTGTTGGTTGCCATGGCCACAATTATGAACAGGTGCTACAGCAGGCCACTGATATGGTTTCATCGGCATGGAGGAGGTTGGTTGCAGTTGCTCAAGAACAGCTGGCTATGGGGGGGGGGTTTGTCCTGCTACCTAGCCATCAGTAACACCAAATGAAGAGTCCTTGTCCACTGTCAAAGATCCCAACAGCTCAGATGAGCCTGCACATCATTTACTTGATGTCGATGCAGATGTTTGTGAGATGACAAGTGTGTAAGCTTACATATGGCAACATTATATTGGCTTGTACAGTAAAATAAATAATTTTGCTGCTACTGCTTGTAATGCATGTTTCTCTGTTTGCACCTATTCATAACTCAATACAGTAATCCAAGAGAATTCAACCTTCGGTACACCAGACAGGGCACTCAACTAATAAAAAACATAAACTTCACCACACGAAGGGTAAAGGAAACCCATAAGCACCAAACAAACAAAAATAAATAAATAAATAGTACACCACACTGGTAACCGAAATGGAACACTGCTTTAATACTACAATGGTAGACTAAGCGCTTTCACCTTTCAGTCTCAGGCTTCATCAGAGTCACCATATTAAAACATCACTTCCTTTATATAGGATAAAACCGGCAAAGTGTTAAGATTTCTGAACATAGTAAGGATTTTTTTGTTTTTGTTCTTACTAAGCATTATTTAGATATATATTATCTGGATGTGTGAGAAGTGTGCAATGAATATCTGTATTGCTGTAGCATTTGAAATTGTGCAAACAGGGTTACTTTTTGTTGAGATATTTTGGATTTATATTTATGGGAGTAGTAACTTCATTCCTGTGTTTGTTGCTTATTATCATGGGTGATCCTGACAGTAGAAGTATAGGACTCTTACCATCTGATGTTGGAGTATAGGTAGGCTCTGATGATGATGATGATGATGATGGCCAAACTGAGGCACAGTCAAGGGTGCAGAGATTGAATCTGACACTGAGGTTGAGACTCACACAGCCCCAGGATTTTCTTCAGAAACAATCAGTATGCCTCCACATATCCATTCCACTAAGCTCTCAGATGGTGGACATGTTGAGGATGACACAGTTAATCTGAGTAGTGTGGTTACAGCACTTTCAGTGCTGGTTGACTCTGTCCTTAGCTAAAGTGTGGGCCTAAGTGCCATGCAGGAATGTTTGTCAGGGTAGTCAGAGGAGGGCTGCTGTTCTCTCTTCAGCTGATCTTGGTGTATCATTACATGCCACTTGATGTATGTTTAGGGTTGTCATGGAGGCAAGGGCCTCCAAGGATGTGCTTTGGGTTCTAGATCTTGCATAAGTTGATGTATATGACTGTTTCCACTGTGTGGCTGATTTAATGTATCAGATAAATGCCATGACAGAACAGTCAGTGTCTGTGATGGAACACCTTCTGGGAGGAGGACAGCATCCATGTGGCTGAAGGGCTGCAACATCATTGTGTTGTGATTCTTTAATTGAAATTGTTGATATGGCAGTCATAATTATTGCTTCTCTTGTGAGAATATAAGGATAAGTAGAGTTTGGACTGATTTTTCTGTACTGGGTATTTTAGATGCATGAGTCATGTTAACTGATAAGCTGCAAAAGTATATATTATAGGTTCATTGGTAAGTATTAGGCTAGCTGCCCTTGTGGGTCATTTTAAGCCTAGCTAATTTTGCCCAAAGGTGAGAATTAAACCTTGTGCGTTGTGTCTGTGAAGTAAACACTAACCATTATGCCAATGCACACAGTAGTCACATGTCAATGTCATTTCTGAACAACTCTCACACATTCTACCTAGGTACATTTTCAAGTAACAATACAGATGTTCCCTACTTATGAACACGTTACATTCCTGGGTGGTTGTTGTAAGTCAGAAATGTTTGAGTCCAACACAACCTTGACGATTAACAGAATGTGCTCAAAATTGTACCAATAACCACCAATAACCATCAAAAAAGCATCAATATTGTACCGATAACTACCAAAAAAGCACTAAAAACACAAATATGTACAATAAAGATAATACTGTACAGCACTGTAATCATAAACAGAAATAATCACAATGTACAACAGTCTGATTAGTGGAATGTTTAATTAAGCACCACTAATACTTGACAGTAGTTCTATATTTTTTGACAGTAGTACATTTTTTACCAACCTTGAGCAGTAGTTTAATTTATACTGTAACAGCATAATACTGTACACAATATTTAGCTAGGATGATGATGAGTGCTCAGATGGAACTCCATCAGGAATTGGGAATATTCAAAAAATCTCCTGTGGATGTAGATGACATTGGTTGTTGTTCTTGTTGTTCTTGCATATTATGTCCTATCTCAACTCTCTTGAAATATCTATCAAGAGATGTCTGCACAGCTAATTCTTACTTATCTCATAAACCTTCCTTTAGCAGGCAATGACTTTGTAAATAACTGCACACACTTTAGGAAACCTTTCAGTGATTGAGTACTGAGACTCAAAAGAAGCAAGTGCCTTCTCAATCATGCTGAAATCTTCATTCAGCTGCTTACAGGTGAATTTCTTGGGTTCCACAGCTTCATGTTCCTACTCTGTAACTTCATCATGGGCCCTTTGTGAATCTAGCTTCATCAAATCTTTGTTACTCAGCTCCTTATAGTGGCATTCCAACAATTAATGGATATCTTTGTCTTCAATTTCCAGTTGCATTTGCCTGCCCTGTTTCACAGTCTCATTGGACGTTGAAGTCACTGTCTCTATAATTCCATTCAAGCTGTTTGTAAATTGTGGGGAGAGCTTCTGCCAAACATCATGCATGGTGATAGTCTATACATCACTCCAGGAAGCATCAATCTTCTTAATTGCCTTATAGATGCTGTATTTCTTCCAGAACTCTCTCATTGTTCCTCCACTGTTCCCTTCTGTCTCCTTCACAGCACAGCCTGTAAAAAAGTTCTGCCCAGTTAGAAAGCCTTAAAAGTTGCTATGGCCCATCGATCCATCGGCTAAAGGACAGAGGTGGTATTGGGAGGCAGATATATCACCTTGATGTTGTCATGAAAATTGCCCAGGTCTGGTGGATGTCCTGGGGCATTGTCTAGGGCAAGCAGAATCTTGAAGGGCAGGTTTTTGTCGTGGTCGTACTTATCCATCCGAGGTGAAAACGAATGGAAAAAACAATCTTCAAAAAGAGGTTTTGTCATTCATACTTTATGGTTAGACATCCACACAACTGGAAGTGAAGGTTTGACAACACCCTTGAGGGCCCTGGGGTTTTCTGAATGATAGTTTAATATAGGTTTAATTTTGCAGTCACCAGCAGCACTTCCACCTAAGAGGAGTGCAAATTTGTCCTTTGGTGCTTTAAACCTAGGTATTGACTTCTCTCTTTTTGCAATGTAGTTATGTCCAGACATCTTCTTCCAGTACAACGCTGTCTCATCGATATTGAACATCTGCTCTGGGAGGTAACATCCATCGTCAATATTTGCCGACAATACCTTGAGAAACTCCTTTGACATTACCATGTCCACACTGACAGCCTCTCCACCCAACATTATGCTGTGCAAGTTGAGCAAGCTTTAAATCTATGGAACCAGCCATGGCTTGCTGTAAATGTTTCTTCACCAATGCTCTCACTATCACCACATTTATTCTTTAAATCTTGAAAGAGACTTCTGGCCTTCTGCTGAATTAAGTTAAGACTTATAGGTATGCAGCGCTGATATTGGTCTTCCATCCACACACTCAATAGTTTTTTCATTTCTTCCATCACCACACGTCATCTCTTACTTATTATTTATTTTTATTTTTATTTATTTTACATTTGTTGACCGGGATAGTCCGACTGGATGCATGTCCATTTTCAGCGGAGGCCCGGGAAGAAAAGCTCCAAGGGTAAGCAGATACAGCATTACATAATACCAGCATTACATATTACAAACAGACTATTTACAGAGATTACATAAGTAAGCAAGTTAAACAAGTTCCACAGGTTACAGATAGTCCTGAGCACAAGTCAGGATTAAATTAAATTACACAGTAAACTGGTTAACAGATTTTTACTCATTCGAGTTAGCCTCTCTTGATACATTGACATAGCCAGTTAAGTAACAAATGTTGTTTGAGTCTAGTTTTAAATTGACCTAAGGTGGAAAGTAAGGTAATATCAGCTGGAAGAGAGTTCCAGGATCTACTTACAGAGTTTGCAAAGAGAGAATCACCGGCTGTGTTATTAATTTTGCTAGTCTGAATTAGTAGTTTGTTAGAGGATCGAAGCGGTCTAGGATTGTTATAGGGGGTGATAATATTTTTAAGTGCAGGAGTATTGTCCGGATTATAGAGGATTTTATAGGCCATAATCAGTTGGTTATACTGGATTAGGCTAGGTAGTTCAAGCCAACCAAGCTGATTTAGATTGATGCAATGATGTGTCCTAAAAGGCAGCCCATTGGCAAACCTGGCAATGTGGTTGTAGCAAATTGAGAGTTTGTTAAGGACAGTCTTGTTCAAATTCGAGAGTAGAGGGGATGCATACAGAAGGGTTGAAAGAAGGTGAGAGTGAGCTATGGCAATTTTAGCTGGAGGGGTTAGGAAGGCTTTTATTCTGTAAAGTGACCCTAGTTTTTTATTGATGGTTTTGATAGTTTGGTTAACATGTAGGTCACATTTGAGATTATTGTCTATGATGACACCTAATAGTTTTGTAGATGGGTCAGGCGAGATTATTGTGCCATCATTTGATTTTATGGTAAAGGTGAAAGGGGTAGACCTACGTGTTGGTGAAAATAACAGCATTTTAGTTTTTGGGATTTAGGATCAGACGATGTTCAGAAAGCCAGTTTTCTATTGTATTAAAGGTGGTCTGGGTAGCTGACCATAACTCTACTGAAGATGTGGCTGAGCAAATCAGAGTAGAGTCATCAGCATATTGGATACAGCTGACTTTTGGGATGACAGTATAAAGGTCGTTAATGAAGATGGAGAACAGCAAGGGCCCTAGTATAGAGCCTTGTGGTACTCTGAGGGTGTTAGGTAGAAGGTCAGAGAGTTTGTTCTGCCAGAGGACAGCCTGCTGTCAACCATTCAGGTAGGATTGAAACCATTGGAGGGCTCCAGTATCTAGACAGAATGTTTGCAGGGTGTGGATTAAAAGTTGGTGATCAACCATATCGAATGCCTTAGATCTAAAAAGAGGGCTGAGGATATATAATTATTGTTGCAATTATGGTTTATGGTGTTAGTAAAGGCTAGGAGGGCTGAAGTAGTGCTGTGATGAGGACGGAAGCCATGCTGAGTGTCTGCCATAAGGCAATTTTGGTTTAGGTGGTGCATGAGTTGTCTATGAATACATTTTTCCATAATCTTTGCAAGTGGAGAGAGTATAGCTATTGGCCTATAATTGGAGAATTCAGTAGAGCTGCCTCCTTTGTGAAGTGGGATTACATAGGATATTTTCCAGATGGTGGGAATTTTAGCTTCTACTATGGTTCGATTGATTAGTATTGAGACGGGGTAAGCAATAGAATCAGCTGATTTTTGTAGGTACTCGGCAGGGAGTTGATCAGCAGAAAGTGTAGTGGGTTTTAATTTTATGATCAAGGTACGGATAAGTGAAGTGGCGACTGGTTGGAAGATGAACACAAGTAGGTTTCTAGGGGTGCTACTTTCAGGGCCTGGGGAGCTAGGAGGTAGTTGGCTAGCTAGGGCTTGAATTGTCTCAGTAAAGAATTGGTTAAAACTATCAGAAACATCTTCAGGGGTTTTATCAATAGTAGCAGCAGGGATTGGGGTTGAAGTTTGTCCAGGATGTAGTAGATTATTTAAACCTGCCCAAAACTTCTGAGGGTTATTTTGATTTACTGTCTGTAAATTACAGTAGTATTGTTTTTTGTCTTGTAAAATTGATTTTTTGGTTTCATTCCTGGATTGCCTGTATTTAATGTGATCTTGAGGGTCTTTAGAAGAACGCCATAAAGCCCATGCTTTGTTTCTCAGGGTAATTTTGAGTTTAGACTCTATAGAAAGCCATGGTGCAGTTTTTGCCTTGGTTCTCTTTGAACGAACAGGTGCATGCAAATCAAGGATATCAAGGAATTTGTTGTTAAATTATGCTACTGCTTCCTCTAAGGGGAGGTGTTTTAGAATAGACCAATTACATGAGTTTAGTTCTTGTTGGAATTTGGCAGGGTCAAAGTTTTTATTGTTTCTAACCTTTCTGAGTAAGGGTTGTTGGGAATTAATGGTTTTGTGCTTAATTACATATGTGAGAAGGTGATCGCTTAGGCCATTAAGGAGGGTACCAGAGGTGTACAGTTGGGGTGACTGTTTATGAGTACCCAGTCAAGTATACTTTCTTTTGGTTGGGTTTACCTATCCTGGTAGGGGTGGATATGATTTGTGTAAATGCATGCAGGTTAATATGGGTGGTTGGGGATTCTAAAGAACAGGTGCCCCAGTCTATGTTAAAGTCTCCAAGTAGTAGGGTTTCTTGGGGGTAGTGACATGATAACCAGTGCAGGATATCTTCAAATGTAGATATATTGTTACCTGGGGGAATGTACATACAGATGATATTAATGCATTTATTTTTATTAAGTTGCAATTTGGTGGCACGAATCTCAGAGTTATTAATCTGAGGAGGTTGTATTACATCTATGGTGACATTCAACTCAGATTTATAGAGTACAGCTACCCCACCCCCCTTCCTCGAAGCACGATCCAGCCTGTGTATGTTGTACCCAGGTGGTAACATTTCATTGTCTTTAGTGTTAGGTTTTAACCAGGTTTCAGATAAACAGAGAATTTCAGGGGAGTGGACATCCAGAAGTGCATGCAATTCATGTACCTTGTTATTAATGCTTCTAATATTGAGATGACAGACTAGGAGAGAGTTAGTTGGCCTATTAATTGTAGGTTTTTAGCTTAGATTACAAGTAGAGGGGGTATGTGTATCTGAAGTGAGTGGGCCAGGGTTGGGTGAATATCACCACCAAGTATTAGGTTGAGTCTATACTTGGTGATGAACTTCAGGAATTTGTTTATTAGTTTGTGGTAGTGTTTGGATCTAGAGCTAATGTGCCTGGGGTTGAGATGTTGATAGACTGAACAAGATGTTGGATAGGATCTGGTACTGTAAGTATGGTTGAAGGTGGAAGGATTTACAGCTGGGGTGATAGTATGGCCTTTTGGGACCTGAAATCCCGTAAGAAACTGGTTTTCATACAAGGTAAGGAGGTATGGTGTGAACAAGAGGGGTGTGAACAAGAGGGGTAGTAAAGAGGAGTATATCATTATATGTGATTCAGCTAGTGAGTGAAGGAACTGTTTTACCTGGTGATGCAACACCAGAAGATAGAGTGGTGAGGTAAAGGTACTGGAAGGGGGTGGGAGAATGCCAGATGAAAGCTAATAGGTGCTATTAAATGTAGGTAGTAGAATAGGGGTGGGTGGAATTATCCCAGATGACAGCAGATAGGATCTAGAAAGTGGGGGAGTGGCTATAGTACTATATACTGTGTGTGCCATTATCATGGCATGAATTGGTACAGAATCTTTCACATGTTGCATAATGTGATCTTTGTCTTTAACAATTATTGACACAATCAAATGATTCATCCCAAGCAAACTTGCTATGTTTGCAATTTTTTCACCTGAGTCGCTTCACTTTATAATGCCACTTTAGTTTTCATGGTAATAATGCACTGCTTCTTGCATTCACCAGCACTACTACTGTCTTCACTTACATGCTTTGGAGGCATGTTGGTGTACTACTGTATTAAGGTTATAAAAATAACCACAATGCAGCAACATGTTTGGGGTACTACTTTTCAAGTTGGTAAGTTACTTCGCAGAGTGATGAGTCACATTGCAGAGATACAAGGACAGCATGCTATGTTTTTTAATGGTTGAAGACTGATCACTATCTCCACCTCTTGCATGGCAGTCAAACTTCAGACAAGTTTGTTCTCAAGTCTGAAAGTTTTTAAGTTGAAAGAGTGTAAGTAGAGAAGCACATGTATACTGGTAGCTACCATTCATTCATGTTCTCACATATTTTTTTTTTCTTTTACAGTTCCAGCACTTACCTTGATAGTTCTGCAGTTACATCTGTTGTCATTTCGGACTTGCTCTGTCTGATGTTGGCAGTACACAGTAAGCATTGTCTGGCATCAGTTTTACTGTATGTATGTATGTATATATGCATAGAAGATGAAAGGTATACCTCTTAGTTGGTCAGCATGTGTGTTATCCATGGCCTCTTGGCCAGAAAAAGGGCATATTTTGCACACCAACATACACATGCACCCACAGCAGCTGGTGGTTCCCATCTGACTCCTCACCTGCACGAGTCTGTGGTGATCTTGCCAGTGGTAGTGAAATGTTTGCTCCTAGCCCTTGGTGTTCCAGTTGCAGCTGTTTTCTCAGGATGGTGTGGTGTAGGGTAGCATAGACTGTGATACATTTTGGCATATGTACTGAGATCCTACTACAGAGTACCCACTGATGTATCTAGACACTGAATCTGTGACATCAGAAACCCAGAAAGATGCTCTATGATGTTTCTTGTTTAAACATGTGCCTCATTATAGCATTCTTCTGTGGATGTGTATGCATTTCTGATGTGGGTAATCAGCCATGGTTTAGTTACAAAACCTGCATCCCCCAGTAAATGGCCTTGTGGGATATCACACCTGGAAAACCTCTGGAAGAGCTGTGAGTTGCACCAGATATGGGAGTCATGGCAACTGCCGGGGTGGCCAGCACACACATTCAGGACGATCCTCTTAACATTACACATGACCTGGCAATTAATGGAATATAACCCTTAGGTTCATAGGTTCATAGGAGATTACTAGGCTACCAGCGCTAGAACTCTTACAAGCCTAGCCATGTTAATCCCAGGTTGCCCCATCTGTCATTGTTAAGTGAACATGTTTTGTATAGCTAGTTTATAGTCAATACCAACTTCCCCTGTCTATGAGGGATGTGTGCCACCCCATGGTGAATTTGCAGGCACCCATCCATTTGTCCAGGTTGTGCTTGAACAGGGTCAGTGAGAAGCTCTGCTTCATGTGAAATGGAAGTTTGTTGCAGAGGAATGGCAGTCTCTGGAAGACATATGTGTTTCTCCAGCCTATTTTGTTAATGTCACATGCTAGGTTAAGATCCCTAGAGCAAGTGACTTTTGTACCGTTAGATTTGTGTATGTGAAGCATATCCATCAGGGCAGGGTCAGAAACTTCCTTGTAGGCCAGGTACAAGTTTCCTCTCAGCAACCTGCATGATACAGAGTACAGTGACAGGGATTTTAGTCTATCCACATACATCATGGTTTGGAGATCCTATATTCTCTTGGTGAGGAACTTCTGTGTCTCTCCACCTGCTGCAGGTACCTGTTGAGGTACATGCAAAATGAAATGTTGTACTCTATTAGTGAACTGAGGAGTGTCAAGTGCAGTGAGGCTATAACATACTTAGACCTGGATGTGATGCCCTTAATTACGAGGTGCTCGATGTAGAGTTCTTTCCTTACCACAGAGAACACTTGGTGGTCAATGTTCAGATTGCTATCTACCTGTGTTCCTAGATCTTGCACCACTGTGTTTCAGCTTAAGTGGATGTTGTGAATACTGTAGTTAGTGAGGAATTCTATTTTGCCAGATGGAATAATAATGTACTTTTTTTTAGTTTAGACTGTGGTTTTAGCAACAGTTGTTTGTCTGTGTTAGCCCTTCCTGTAGTATATCATTGGGGGACTCAACTATTGCACCCAATTTGCAATCATCAGTGAACTTGATAAGCCAAAGGAAATCTAATTTAGCTTGTACTTCTGTGAAATAGATTCTGAACAGTAAGGGACACAGCTCAGAACCTTGTGGTATGCCAATAGTGATGGGTCTACTAGTTCAGGTGGACTGACCAACTTTAACAGCATTTGCACAGGTTTGCTGTATGTGAGCATTGTGTATTGCGGAGCAGTGGTGGGCACTATTGACTGTTATAGATGCAAACACTTCTGCCTGCAAATTTTCCATTAGTACTCTGCTGGTGCTCCATCAGTGAGCTATCACAATTGTCCCTCACTGACAGGTGATGCATTCAGTGAAGATCCTGGAGTACCAACAGTGATCCTACCCACTAGCTCTTCATATTTTTTGTCCACTTCTCCTTTCCTCTACTTTACCTGGTCCTTCCTGTTCTCTCCCTGTTTTCTGAACTCATCAACTTACCTAGCATTATGGAGTGACAATTTCCCACAGTTTCTCCTGCCAACCTGGTCAACATGGGCATCCTGAGACCATGTAACTATTGTCTCATGTACACTGACAGCCTACTTCTTCTTGTCCACAAACATTTATTATGTGAGAGATGCATCTATATCAAGAACCTAGAATCCAGGTGTCTTGGTCACCAGTCAGTTCATCTGATACTAAGCAAGTTGTCAGCATGCACACCTCACCTCCTGCACCTTTCAAACCAACAGCATATAAACCTACATATGAGGAGGTCCTTAACAGAAACATAGCTAAACATCAGAGATTTCCCAAACACAAACACAAGCACATTTTCCATAATACATCCTCTGCAGAACACCAGTGTCTCTCTAGTCAAACCCCTAAGGCATACCACAAAAAACAACATCTTAGTTGGGTCTATATTAGAACACCAAACATTCAAAATTTCTAGTGTTCTAATATCGAACCCTCTGAATCAAAAATTTAAAACATCGAACATTCAGAACAGCAATTTTTTTCCTAGGGAAAAAATGTGCTGTTCCAAAACATCATACCCACAACACAAGCACACCAAACAAACAGCGATCCACACACACATACACCTAAACTCTTATACCTAACCCTATACTAAACTTTACATACACCACTAACTATCCACTTACCTTAACCCAAACCCTAATCCTAAGGTCCGTCACTATCGCACAGTCACCTCCACCTCACCCACACCCTAACCCTAACTCACCTAACCCGCCCCAACCCTCAGGTCCACACAATCGCACACTTACCTGAACCCGACCCGTAACTTTCCACCACAGCACTGAAAATACCGAAGCAACAGAAACTGACAACCAAATTCTTTCCCTAGGAAAAAATTCATTTTTTTGTTTCTTTGATATTTTCAGCATTCGCTGAAAATGGGTTGATATTAGAACACTCGAAATTTTGAACATTCTGTGTTCTAATATAGACTCTCTTAGTCATAGGCAACTCAATTGTCAGACACACAGATGTCCCTCTCACCAGGCTGGATAAGGAAAAAGTCACGGCCAGCTTTCTGTCATGTCCCAGGATCCATCACACATGCACTCAAGTCTCTCAACAACAAGCACTGCTATGACTCCATCATAGTCCATGTTGTTGTGAATGACTTCAGATGTACCTCACTGGACTATATGAAAAAAGACTTGACTGAGCACTCTGATTATGTGTCTCAGACAGGTCTGTCCCTAGCCTTAAGCAGCATTTTACCTTCACCTAGGATGATAACTCAGGAAAAACAAAAAATGATTGACTTCAACAATTGGCTTATTTTCTGGTGCTATTCAAAGGGGATCCAGTTTCTGTCAGCCTGGGATGACATGGTCGACAGACCTCAGTGCTTTACCAAAGATGGTCTTCATCTGTCACCCCTGGGATTCTGCTTACTAGATAAGGCTCTTGCCATCCCCATAGTGCCTTTTTTAGGCAATGTCACAAGAATAAAATTCACTATGTAAAAACACTCTCGAAGAAGAACTTCAAGGTTATGCTGCTAAATGCTAGAAGTCTAAACCAGAAACTGCAGTCACTGAAAGCAGTCCTCACCTTGGAAGATGCTGACATTTGTGCAGTCACCGAGACCTTGTTTAAGGATGCAGAGATCACCCCAGCTATACCAGGTTACATTTCCTTTCACACTTTCATACCACAAACTGAAGGTCTAAGAACTAAAGGAGGTGGTGTATCAGTATTCATTAAAGATAAATACACCGCAAGACTGGTTAAACAACGTTATCCCCTAGAATTACTTCAGGTGCAATTGACTGTAGGAAGACCCCTCTTCAGGTCATTGCCAGTTGTAGGACCCCTTCCATTAATCAGGACTTCCACTTAGCCCTACTTGGATCTACTTGCATCAATCAAGATATGGCCAAACACCCTGGTTTTGGGTGACTTTAATTACCCATCCATTGACTGGGCAAATGATATGTGTTCTAACTCACTTGCCCAAAGGTTCTTGGACTTTGTTAACTCAAATGCCCTGGGCCAATTAATCGACACATCCACATGGGTTTCAAACATCTTGGATCTGGTTCTCACCAACATGGAGGACCACTGCACCACTCCCAGTGTGTGGCCATCCCTGGTGAGATCTGACCACAAATCAGTCTTACTAGAAGAAACTATAACAAAAGACCCCCCTTAGCAACAACTAGACTAAAAAACTTCTCCAAGGCCAATTACAACCTCTTACATGATAGCATAAATAGCTTCATAGCCCCTCCTCCCACAGATGGAACAGACACCTGTGCTGAGTTATACACCAATGCTTTATATGAGGACCTCTACAATTGTATTGACTCTGCCATACCTGATAGAACCAAAGCAAGATCTTCAAGGAAAAACAAAGCTGCCTGGTGGACAACTGCCATTAATAAGCTGTACAACAGGAGAAATAAATTGCTGTCTAAGAGTGAGAAAGACTGGTCTCAAAACTGGAAACACTCCCTCATCAACTTAAACAAGCAAATAAGCCTGCTTGTGAAGTCCTGCAAAGCAAACTACAAATCCAAATTAGCTTTCCTAACTAAGAATAATGGCAAGGCATTCTTTTGTTACATCTGTAACCTTAAAGGTAAGGCTCCGATTTGCGCTGAACACGTAGTTAATCATACTACATATGCAGAAGCTGTGGATATAGCAAACCTGCTGGCTGACATGTTCACTGAAAACTTCACTCCCCTGTCCCTGCCACTTATAGCATCAATAATACCTGTCCCCCACATAGTATCTTGGATGAACAGGTCCAAAACAATCTCTCCAAGGCCACAAATACAGCATCTATGGGAACAGAGAACATTATAAGCTGTGTTCTACGTGGTTTAAAACAGGAATTAGCATCACCATTGGACACGCTTTTCAATCACAGCCTAAGCACTGCCTTCATCCCAGCAGAATGGAAAACAGCTACCAACATCCCTTTGCACAAAGGGGATGCATCCATGGATGCTAGGAACTATAGACCTATTAGCCTGATCAGCCTTATCTGCAAGGCCATGGAATGAATCATCATGGATCTTATTAACAAATATTTAGGAAATCTCCAAACACTCAACCCACACCCAGTCTGGCATTGTCAAGGGGAAATCATGTCTGTTAAATTTGGTAGACTTATTTGAGACAGTCATCAAAGGCCTAGACAAAGGTAAATCTGTGCATACTGCCTACCTAGACTTAGCCAAGGCTTTTAACACAATCCTATACTCAGGTATCATTGATAAACTCACCCAGCTGTGGTTAAATGGAGAGATAATAAAATCAGCAAAAGGAGAGAAGTATTGCTGGAATTGAATTCATCCTCAAGTCTCAGTGAATACCTTCACAAAGTGGACCCTGTTTTTCACAAAATCTCACAAAGATGACACTGATATTTAGACTGTATTTTATATAGCATATATCATGGACTGAAGTAGGTTAAAAATGAAGAAGATAGCTGGGTGCACAAGCCCCAGGATAAAAAAGTGCCCAATCCTGGTAGGTGCACTGGTACTATGAATTGAAAAAATGACAGTGTAGAATCCTCAAGACACTGGAATATTCCTACAATGGGGCTAGGCCAGGCCCAGGGGGAGGATGACTCTCCTGTTGTAGAAGGGAGTAGCAGTCCACAAAACTCACAAAATCTGATATGGCAAAAAAGAGCCATACAGACATTAGAGTGGAATATTGAGGACTAGAAAGAAATTATATATTGTTACTATTATGCAAAAAGCCCAAAATTTCCAGACAAAAGGTATATGAAAAGATTAAGAGAGAAATTAGAGGAAAGAAAAATACTTCCACAAGAAAAACTGCCAGAAGCTTCAAATAAAATTTTTTGTTCCTTAATACAACAAATTCAAGAAAAATACTATATAGACCAAGAAACCTTGTGCCATTTGGAAAAAGAAGCATCTGAGGATGTGCAAAAATTTAAAGAACAAAATTTAGAGACATTTGAAGGGCATAAAAAAAAGAAATATGGATATGGGAAAGAAAGAGAGAGCTGATACGGTACAATATTTATGCAAAGGAGAAAGCCAAATTAGTCAATAAATAAAAAAGCAGCCCCAAAGATATTTGGAGAGAAATATAGGCAAAGGTATCCAGATATGGAAAATTTCACAATAAAAAAAAAAAAGATCACAAAGAAGGAATGCAGAACAGAAGATTAGACACGTAGAAGTAAAAAAATAGAAGCTGATGTTAAGGATTATTTGCAAAATGAAGGATTCAGTGTAGAAAGTCTAACACAGATCATGTCACTGCATGATGGAATGACTTGTCACCAAAGTAAGGAGAAACAAGATGAGCAGGAGACATCTGAAGAAGAAATATGGACATGGGGAAGAAAAAGAGATGTTATATTGTGCAATATTTATTATTTTTATTTATTTTATTTTACATTTGTTGACCGGGCTATTCTAACTGGATATATGTCCATTTTCAGTAGAGGCCCTGGGAGATAAGCTCCATGACACACAGGTGATAAAATAATTGCAAAACAATATAACATAACTTCAGTTGTGCACACAAGGACAAATCTGGTTAATACAGAAATAATACAGAGAGGACAGAAGTCAATACGATGCAAAATGCAAGTTCAAAATAACAAGTAGGTACATTACTTAATGGAAAAAAAAGGAGGCATACAGGCTAATTCCATATACAGGTACAGTACAATAAAAGAGGCAGATTAATGTTCAGTGATAGTGAAGATTAGTTTTTTTTTTTGTTTTGTTTAACAAATAAGTATCCAGAGGGACGGAAATAATAAAATACAGAGTGAAAACGGTAAGGTATAGGGTAGGCTGAGTGTATTTGGATAGAGTAGATAATTAGTCAAGTTTAGTACAGGAGCATAACCAGTGTGTTTTGAGGAAAAGTTTCAGCCTGTTTTTGAAGAGTGATATAGAGGAAAGTGAGGAAAGGTTGCTGGGTAGGAGATTCCAGAATCTTCCCACAGTATTAGAGAAGAGAGAATCCCCAGCCCTGTTGTTAGATTTAGATGTGTTAACTAGAAGTATCTGAGATGAATGTAAGGACTTCAGATTATTATAGGGGTTGATGAGGGTGGATAGAGTAGGAGTATTGGAAGGTTGATAAAGAGTCTTATGGCCAATGATTAGTTGGTGGTATTTGAGCAGATTCTGTAGTTCCAACCATTGAAGCTGCTTTAAATTATAGCAATAGTGAGTTTTAAATGGGTTACCAGTAGCAAATCTGGCTATGTTATTGTAGGAGATTTCCAGTTTATTGAGGTTGTTCTTTGATAGATTAGTGAAAATGGTTGAGGCATAGAGGAGTGTAGAGATTAGATGAGTGTGTGCAATAGTAGTCCTAGCTGTGACAAGGAGGGTTTAATTCTGTAGAGAGCGCCAAGTTTGTTGTTGACAGATTTAATAGTGTTGTTGATGTGTATGTTAAAGGTAAGGTTGTTGTCAATGGTAATACCAAGTAGCTTGGTGGTTAGGTCAGGTGATATAATGGCACCATTAGTGGATGTAACAGCAAAATCTATGGGAGAGGACTTATGATTAGGATTGAAAAGGAGGAGTTTAGTTTTTTGGGGATTTAAGAGAAGGCAACGTAGAGTGAACCATTGTTCAGCAGTGTTAAATACATTCTGGGTAAGGGAGTGAAGTTCAGTGGTGGTTGTGGCTGAGCATACAAGTGTGGAGTCATCTGCGTATTGTATGCAAGTAGTTTGGGGAATTGCTAGATGAAGGTCATTGATGAATATGGAGAAAAGGAGAGGTCCTAATATGGACCCCTGATGTACACCGAGGTTAACTGGTAGGTGGTTAGATAGAGTGTTGTGCCAAAGTACAGCCTGTTGTCTTTTATCTAAGTAGTATTGGAACCATTTGATAGAGAGTGCATCTAAGGCCAGGGATTTGAGGATATCTATCAGAATTTGATGACTGACCATGTCGAATGCTTTGGACAGATCGATAAATAGTGCAGAGGAAAGCATATTACAGTTACGGTTTTTGTTAATACAATCTGTCAAGAAAAGGAGGGCAGTGGTAGGGCCATGCAAAGGTCTGAAAACATGTTGACAGCTAGAGAGCAAGTTATTATGGATTAGGTGGTCTAGCAATTACCTATGGATGCATTTTTCCATGATCTTTGCCAAAGGAGAAAGAAGGGCTATGGGACGGTAGTTGGAGAATTCGGTGGATTTCCACCTTTATTAAGGGGGATGATATGGGAGACTTTCCAGATGCCAGGGATGTGACCTTCACTAATACTTCTATTGATCAGAATGGAGATGGGGTAAGCAATTGACTTGGCTGATTTCTGTAGATATTCAGCAGGTAGTTGGTCTGCTGAAGGAGAGCCTGGTTTCAGTTTTTGGATAAGGGTAAGAATATGGGTTGTTGGGACTGGTTGGAGATGAAATGGAGGGGGTTTGTCTTTGTTATAGGTAGGTAAAGTAAATGTATTAGGTGATACTTGACTGGCTAGTGTTTGGATAGCATCAGTGAAAAAGGTATTGAAGGCATTGGCAGTATGCATGGGATTTTGATGGTCAGTGTTTTGTGGGTTTGGTGTACTGGATTGACCTGGATGTAGTAATTGGTTGATGCATGCCCAGAATTTTTGTGGGTTATTATGGTTTGCCTTCTGAAATTGAAGGTAGTAGTTTCTTTTATCAGATAGTATAGCTTTCTTGGTGTTATTTCTTAGTTGTCTGAAATTTTGTTGGTCTACAGGATTTCTAGACATTCTCCATTTGGCCCAGTATTTATTCCTGAGATGGATTTTCTGTTTGGTTTCTTTAGAAAGCCATGGGGCAGATTTGGTCTTGATTCTAATTGTACGGGTTGGTGCATGGTGATCAAAGATGGCTAAGAAGTTAGAATTAAAGTATTGAACAGCTTCTTCCAGAGGGAGGTATTTTAAGGGAGACCAATTGCATTCACTAAGTTCATTTTGGAAGAGATCTGGGTTGAAGTTAATTTTGGATCTGATATTCCTGATTGTGGTAGGAATAGGAGTATAGGTTTTATGCCTGAATATATAGGTAAGTGAGTGGCCACTTATGTCGTCAGGGAGGGTTCCAGATTCATATAATTGAGGATGGTTATTTATCAGAATCCAGTCTAATGTGCTTTCTTTCTTGTTGTGTTTGTCTATCCTGGTGGGGGAGGTAATGGTTTGAGCAAAACCATATAGGTTGATGTGGGTGGTAGGGTGGCTGCTGCTACAGCAATTCCAATCAATGTTTATATCACCAAGGATTATGGTTTCTTGGGGCAGGTGTTGAGATAGCCAGCAAAGGATATTTTCTGTGGTGGTATTGTTATTACTGGGGGGTAGATAGATACAAATAATATAGATGGCTTTGGCATTGTTAAGTTGAAGTTTAGATATGAGAATTTCTGCATTGGTACTAAGAGGTGGTTTAATGTCATAAGTGGTTAACTGTAAACCAGATTTAAATAGAATAGCAACCCCTCCACTCTTTTTGGATATACGGTCAAGTCTCAGGAGATTGTATCCTGGTGGGATGATTTCATTGTCTTTTGTTGCAGGTTTTAGCCAAGTTTCTGTTAGACAAAGAATGTCAAATGAGTAGACTTCTAAGAGAGCATGGAGTTGAGTAATTTTATTGTTAATGCTACAAATATTAAGATGAGCTACAAGGAGTGAATTAGATGGTTTAATAATGGGATAACTAGTGGATTGTTTGGGGGTGGGGAGAGAGATTGGAGTTGCTGTTGGGCCTGGGTTTGGGTGAATGTCTCCATCTTTTAATGAGTGGAGTTGTTTGAGATAGATTAGATTTGGGAGTTTGCTATTTAAGAGTAATGATCTCCTGGGATTGAGATTAATATATCTAATGTGGAGTATTCTATGATATTTTGCTAGTATATAGCTAGGAGTTGTTGTTATGTTAGCATGGTTAAAGAGGATGGGTAGATGAGGTGAGCTGGTTATTTTATTAGGGTGGAGAAAATATGGACCTAATGGGTGTTCATAGGAGGAGAGTATATAAGCAAAAGTGAAATGTGGAAGCAGTAAAAGTATGAGAAGTCGCTGGAAGTGAGTAGTGGTATTTAATTTATCCATTTGAATGGATAAGATATTAGTTGTGTTATTGAAGGTATGGAAGTATAGTAGGTGTGGATGAGGGGAGGGGTGTGGTAGGAAAGATAAGGGGAGTGGCTGGAGAAGGATGGAGTGGAAGTAGATAAGCAATAGAAAAGTTCACTCAGAGTAATGGCAGGAGGTAGGGGTGTGGCTAGTAAATATAAGAGTAGGACCTCTGGGGGTGTGTGGGAATTGGGGGTAGGGAGGGGAGGGGAGTGATCCCATAGGGTGAATGGAGCGGGTTGCGACAGGTAAAGAAGCAGCTAAAGAAGAAACAATCAGCAGTACTGGCTACAGAAGGTAAGTTGGATAAGGCAGACGTGGGTAAACACAGTGATGAGAGAACCTAGAAACTGTAGTAGTAGACAGTAGGGTAAAGTGTGAGGAACTAAAACGCAGGTCTGGGACTACAGAAAATAAGGTAATTAATAAAGGAAACTAGAGTATAAGCATGAGATGAGACTAGGAGAAGGGTGCCACCTAGTGGACAGGTCTATATTGCAGGTAGATATGCAAGGGAGTTAGCTGTATTAAAAACTGGGGAAGAGTGAGAGCTAGGATAAGGAATTACTTATGGAGGATAAGGGGGGAGTAAGTGTTAAGGTACTAAAGAGAGAGGGGGGTAGAGGCTGCTGGCTGTCTTGGCTCAGAACGTGCTTTGGCACCTATAGCAATGGTACAAAGGTAGAGAGTATAACTGGCAGGAATTAGACAGCAAACATACTTTTCTTGTTTCCTTGAGAGAGGGTGCAGGGAATTTAAGGCTGTGAGGTGAACCCGCTGGTATTTGGAGAGGGTCCTTAGGTTCCTAGAGACTTGTGCTGGAAGCACAATAAGTGCAGGATAACTTAAGAGAGCAAGAGAGACAAAGTAGTGGAGAGAAACAAATAGCACAGGCAAGGCAAGTGTGGTCAAGTTACACAAAACATTCACTGAGACAATATGTAACGGTAGTAAATATACATTTCCACTTTCTTGGTAGCAGCAATCAAATTATTTATAAAACAAGAGGTCTGTTCCTCTAAGCAGTAGCAGTAATAATAAAGTTAGCAATAAACATTGGCTCCTACTAGGGAGCAGCACTAGTAAACACCTTAAAAACTAGTTCTGTGAGTCAAAGCTGTGTTAGGGCACTAATTGGTGGGTCAGTAGGACTGCTATCTATGCATTAGGATAGACTATTAAAGCCTTCATGTAGTGCTACATAGATAAACTGTGACTAACAGTTTCCAGCAAGGCTACCACATCTAGCCAAGGGGGTTTTATGCAGCAGTCATCAGGGACTGTTACCCAGGTGTACTATTTTCAGCAATTTAGCTCCCAGAACCCTACAGAGCTAAAGAACCAGAAAGGCTACCAGTAGTTATTGCCAATTACCAGAAATAAGCATAAAACCCACTACCTGAGCTACACATAGCCTAATGGTACACAACAGGCCCTAGGGCAAATTAACCGAGAATTGCTTGTGTGCAATGAGGCTCCTGCGACATCACCATGCTAGAGGAATACTTAATGGAGTACAAAGTGGGGAACTAAACACTTTTATGCAAAGGAGAAATCAAAACGAATCATTGCAAAAAGAGCAGTACCAAAGATATTTGAAGATAAATGCAGCCAAAGATCTCAGCTATGGAACAGTACAAAAGTGGATAAGTAATGGAGTAGTTAAATAAATAGAAACTGAGGTTATGGATTACCTGTGAGGGATTTAGTGTAGAAAATTTAATTTGGATAACAATGCAACAGGATACAGCAATGGGCACCCAAACTAAGGAGAAATCAGTGAAGCAGGAAGCATCTAATCAGTTGACATATGAAGATAATTTGGAGCCTCCCACAGGAAACCAGTACAAAGGTTCAGTTGTAGCTATACAGCAAGGGAAAGAACAGAAAACTGTGCCAACAATGACACAGTCAATGTCAGGAAACGATAGGCTAGTGATTTTCCATATGAAAAAATAAATGGATGACACAGGGTAAAACTGAAGAGAATGTGGCACAGAAAGAAGCTCTGGAACTTCCTATACAATGCCTGCAGGAAATTGAGAACAAAGAATGTGACCACAGTTTAGAAGAAAATGATCTAAGAAAAGAGTTGCTTGATTTAATAGAGATGGATAGACATAGGATCATTGGATCATAGGATCATAGGAGGTTACTAGGCTAATGGCCATGGGGCCCTTACAAGCCCAGCTAAGAGTTTATCCCCAGGAAAAAACCTCAATCAGCACCTGTCACCCCTGTCAATGAGGGACACAGGTGGAAACTCTGGGACATATTTGTGGTTTGCCATCCACTCATCAAGGTCACGCTTGAAGAGAGTCAGTGAGGTACTCTGTTTGACATGTATGGAGAGTCTATTCCAGAGATGGGGCAGCATCTGGGAGACAAACCTGTCTCTCCAGCAGGTTTAGTTGATGTTGCATATTAGATTAGGCCTTTCAAGTGGGTAATGCATGAGGCCTTAGACTTATGGATATGGAGCATCTTTAGTAGGGCAGGGTCTGATATTGCCTTGTAGGCGAGACACAGATCACCTCTGAGCAACCTGTATGATACCGAGTAGAGTGATAGTGATTTGAGCCTGTCTGCATAGGACAGGTGTTGGAGGCCATGGATTCTTTTTGTGAGGTATTTCTGTAGCCTTTCCAGTTGGTGCAGGTATTTAGGGAGGTACATACCAAATGGGGCCTTATACTCAATTATTGGCTTAATGAGGGGGGAGGAGTACAGAGAGGTAATAACCTCCTTTTTTTTGGATGCAATTTACTTATGAGATGAACCAAGTAAAAACCATTTCTGACCACTGCTGCTACATGATGGTTGAATATGAGATTGTTGTCCACCTGATTACTCAGGTCTCTCACCACAGGTTGTGTGCTTAGTGGGTTGTCGTTGATGTAATCGGTAGGGGCCGTGTTTTTGCTGAATGATATAATAATGCATTTTTTAGCTTTTATGTTAAGGCCATGACTTTGACACCAGTCATTTGTTGCTGTGAGACACTCTTGCAGTATGTTAAGATCATTTGGTGAGTCAGTGACAGCACCCATCTTACATTCATTCTCAAACTCAGTCAGCCACAGGCCCTTTGTCTTTGCCTGGACCTCTGAGAAGTAGAAGCGAAACAGCAGGTTTCCCAGGACAGATCTCTTGGAACACCACTAGATACAAATCTGTTGTTGTGCTGTTGGAGGTGGAGGCACCTATTTTGACCTTGTAGGTTTAGCCACCCATCTGATGAGCCAGGGATTTACACCAAGTTGTGTTAGCTTTTCGATGATGCTCAAGCGGGGCGTTGTGTCAAAGACTTTGGCCAAGTCAAGGTAAACTGTTTGTACTGACTTTCCCTCATCCAGGGCCTTGGTGACAGTTTCAAAGAAGTCAACCAGGTTCAGCAAGCAAGATCAGCCCTTAACAAATCCAAACTGGGTGGGTTCAAGTGCTTGGAAATTGCCTATGTCCTTGTTTAAGAGATCCATAATAATATGCTCCATTATTTTACAGATCAGACTTGTCAAGCTAATGGACTGATAGTTTCCTGGGTTAGTATTTGCACCACTTTTCTGCACAGAGATGATGATTGCAGTTCTCCACTATGCTTGAATGAAGCCTGTATTTAGACTGTGGTTGAATAGGGTGTTCAATGGTGAAGCTAGTTCTTGCTGGAGATGGTGCAGAATACAGCCTTAGATACTATCAGGTCCCATGGAAGCTGTGTTCTTTGCCTTGGATGAGGCCTTTAACACTTGATCTATGGAGCTGTGAGGTGTGGGACAACTATTGAGGATGTCGAATGGGCCTTTGGGGGGATATGGGGTAACATTTACACTGAACCTATCTGCTAGCAGGTAGGCTAAGTCAACAGGATCAGTATATGTGGTACGACTAAGTACTAATTTATAACAGACCTGGGCTTTGCCATGGAGATTTCTGACATAACTGAAGAAGGCGATGTGGTTTCCCTTTGTTTCAGAGGCTAGTCTCAATTCATAACTGGCTTTAGTGGTTTTCACTAGTGATCTAATTTGCTTGCTGAGGCTGAGGAGGGAGTTTTTCCAATTTTGAATTTGTTCCGTTTTACCTTTGGACAACAGTTTCTTCCTTTTGTTGTAAAGCCTGTTGATAGAGGATATCCACCAGACAGGTTTGTGTTTCCTTGAGGAGCAGGTTTTAGTTCTCTTAGGTATGACTGAGTCAATGCAGTTGTACAGGTGCTTGTATACTACATTGACGTACTATTCAGCATAGTTGTCTGCATCCCCTGGGGGAGTGTTAAGCTAAGGATACCATCCCTTAGGAGGTTGTAGTCAGCTTTTGATAAGTTTTTTAGTGTTGTTATGGATAGGGGGAGAGTTGAGTGTGATAGAATCTTCAAATGAGACAGACCGATGATATAATCTCACCAGGGAAGAACATGCTTTGGGAATGATGTCAAGGAATCGTTGGGTGAGTGTAATAGTGCAGGAATAGTTCACCCAGTTTATGGTGGGGTAGTTGAAGGCACCAGGGATTAGGGAGTTAGGGGGTACCTTGATGGAGTCAAGTAGGTCCAGATAGGAGGAGTGAGTGTCCTGAGTCATGGATGGGGGGTCAATAGCTGGCTATAACTTGAATGGATGTCTTACCAACTGTCAGTTGCACCTATTGTAATTTCAATGCATCATGCTGGCAAACCAGTCTGGCAATCAGATAAACACAAAATTTCATAGGACGTAAAACAACTCCCATTACAAAACTGGCTGGCTTATAGTTCAAGTGCTGAACTAACCCTTAGAAACAAACTGGAGAGAGAGAGAGAGAAAGAGAGAGCCCTCCAATATTCAATCAATATTCAATGAAACAAATAAATAAATGCAGTACAGTTTTGTTAACTATCACTGAAACAGAACAAGTGCAAACATGTTTACTTATATCAGCTTTGTATGTCCAGATGGTTGTAGAATCAGTCACAACCAGCTAAACAGATCTGCTACTGAGCACAGATACACAGAAATTTAACTATACCAGTAGTATAAACATATAGTATAAACATATAGTATAGACATATTAAGATCAATGAAAGAAACAGACTGCAGAACGTCAATAACACCAAAAAGCTGGAAGTTTGATAAAACAAACACAGTAATTAAGATTGTCCATAGAGATTCATGCAACATAAAAGAAGTAAATAAGATACATTACTGTGCAGCCAAAATAATAATAAATAAAGTCCTACCACAAGAACATAGGGTAGTAAGAAAAAGGATGGGGAGAAATTGAATGCCATCATGGAAGTATCGAACAGAGAAAACTATAAATCAATTAAGAAGTGTCCCTGTTAGAAGAGTATAGAAGAGGGAACAGATCAATAAAAATAGACAGATATATGTGATAAAAGCAATGTGCAGCTTTATAACTGATCAGGATTTATCATGCACTATCACAAACAATAAACTAAAAATATCATCCCAGGCAGAAAAACTTAGAAGATACACAGATAATTATAAAGGAAAAGTACAAAATAGCAATTTATTGATGTCCCAAAAAAGTTTTATAGAGAATTGGAAAACAAGGTAAAAGGAATTGAAAGACCACAAAAGAACGACGACATAGATACATTTTGGAGAAATATTTATGAAGATCCTGTGGTACATAAAGATGCTAAATGGCTAGAAGACGTAAAAGAAACAATAGGAAGTTCAAATGTACAGGATATGAAATGGGATGAAGTAACGGCCAGAGAGATTGAAACAAAGTTAAGAAAAGCCTCTAATTGGAAAATCCCAGGCCCAGATGCAGTACCTAACTTCTGGCTAAAAGTATTAACATCTTTGCATGAAGATTTAGCCATGAGTAACAACTATTTATATGCTCATCCTGAACATACACCAGCCTGGCTAACAACAGGAAAAACAATGCTCCCACTTAAGAGTGAACCTGCAAGCTACCCTAAAAAATATAGGCCAGTAACTTGCCTTCTAATGATGTATAAACTATACACTGGAATTGATGCCAACAGAGTTAAATTTATTTAGAAGAAAACTCAATTATGGCAGTAGATCAAAATGGGAATAAACTCGTATGGAAAAAAGGATAATTTGTTGTTAAATAAGGTCATAGTGGGGAACTGTAAAAAGTGGAATAATCTAAGTATGACATGGAAAGACTAGTAGTAAAGCATTTGACAGTATCCCACATTCATGAATAAAGAAGTGCTTACAGATGTATAAGATACACCCTACATTGATAAACTACATTGCAGTGACCATGAAACAGTGGCAAACCACACTGCAGTTACACCATGATAAAGGACAAATTATTATTACAGGGATAAAAACCAAAGGGGGATATTCCAGGGTGGCTCTCTGTCACTGTTGCTCTTTTGCCTTGCCTTTAACCCATTACACTGCCTGATTAACAGATTAGGTCATGGCTATAATTTGGCTCCCAAAAAGCAATAAAGTGTAAAGACTTCTAATCTTCTCTTTGTCATTGATTTAAAACTGTATAGTTCATTAGATGAGGAACTGAAAGCACAACTGCAAGTAGTTAAAACTTTTTCAGATGCTGTATGAATCTTGTTTGGTCTTGATAAATGTGCCAAAGCAACCTTTAAAGCAGAAAAGTTGCAGCACCAAGAAAACATGTTTGGGACAAGAGAATGATATAAAAGAGCTTGAGTGAGAGGGAGTGTATAAATATTTGGGAATTGTTGAAGGATCAACAAAAAAACATGAATAAATGTGAATAACACTCAGTAAGGAATATTTTACAAGACTTAAACCAATCCTGCAAACAGCACTGACTTCTAGGAACAAAATTCTAACTATAAATCAGTTTGCTCTTCCTGTACTAACTTACAGTTTTGGAGTGACTGACTGGCCCCAAAAGGTGATGGATAGATTACATAGGAAAACAAGAAGAATTCTTCATGTATATCAAATGATTTATAAAAAAATCAGTGCATACCTAGATTATATATTCCCTGTTCAGATGGAGGTATGGGCCTCCTTGAAATTGATTACATGTATAGATCTGCAATCATGGGACTGCATATATATTTTCTGATGTCACAAAACACAAACATAGTGAAAGTTTTGAAACATGAGGAGAATAAATCTAAGATGACTTCCATGCTTAATCTAGCAGAAGTGTATCAGCGTCAAGTGGGAATGGAAATTAAACCAGAAGGTGATAAAAATCAGGCAGAGACTGAATGTGCCAAAAAATAAAAGAAAAAATATAAGGTGCAGGATCAGATGAGAAGGCAAGAAATGTGGAAAATGCATAAATATAGTTGCAAGTATAGAAAACTCCTGGAACAACCTCATGTTGAACAGGATCAAACAAGGAATGGTTAAGGAGAGATGAATTCAAACCAAAAGATGAAAGGTTAATATTAGTGGCCCAAGATAGTATACTATGTACATGGTGGTTTACAAAGTCCTTTGAACATGTGGGAGAAACAGACATATGCAGGTTTGTAAAACAGAATGGGAAATAGTAGCACAACTTGTTGCTGGTTGTGACAAACTAATGACAGAGGGACTGTATACTGAAAGGCATAATCATGTGGCAAGACTGTTGCACTGGGGATTGTGAAAACATTATAATATTGAAGTAGCTGAAAAACACCGGAAACAGAGCCACAAAGCATCCTAGAAAATGATGAATTCTATATCACATGGGATTACCCATTGCCAACAGTTCAAAAGTCAGATGCGAGGACACCAGATATAGTGATCCATGAAAAGGAGACAAAAATAGCACTGATCATTGAAATTGCAACACCCATTGACTACAGTATCTTGCATACAGAGAGACACGAAGTCATAAAATATCAGGATTTGCAGGAAGAAATAAGAGTAATGTGGAAGAAAGATAACCAGACAGTTCTAATAGTAGTAGGAGCAACGGGTCTTATAAAAAGAATCTCCAATCATATTTAGATATGTTACCGATACCTGTAACTCCATACAAATTGCATAAAGAGTAATTACTCGGCACATTGCAGGTGCTGCAAAGAGCACTTCTGGCTGACAATAAAGATTGAAACAATACTAATTTCATGAACTTTAATCATACTTTGACTTAGGAATGAGGTCCATTCCTGTCATGGTATTAGAAACCCAAAAGATTTGGAGAAATTAAAAACCTGGTATCAACCCGTATACTGTCAGGTGGGTTGCAAACTGGCTTACTGATAGAACCCATATGGTCAAAATAGGGGACTCCATTTCCTCCAGCAGACCTGTAACCAGCAGTGTTCCACAGGGATCGGTTCTGGGACCCTTAATGCTCAGAATATACTTCACCAAAGTACAGGCTAAAACTAAAGAACTGTGGCTGACAAAGTTTGCTGATGATTGCAAACTGGGAGCTAGCATTGAAACTCACAGCGATGTCAACATCCTTCAAGAAAGTCTTACACAGACTAATGGCTGGTGCCAAAGTCATGGTCTTAAACTTAATGCAAAAAAATGCATTATAATCCCCTTTGGCAAAGGTGATGTTCCTGCCAACTACCACATCAATAGCAATTCCCTAAGCACACAGTCAGTGATGAGATATCTGGGCCCACCGGTTGACAGCAGCCTTAACTTTGATCACTATTTCTCCACAGTGGTAGGAAGGGCATTTTATATTGCTTATTTTAAGGACATTGCCTCCAGAAAAAAAAGGTTATAACTCCCCCTGTACTCTTCCGTCATCAGGCCAATAACAGAGTACAATGCTCCCTTTGGTATGTTTCTATCCAAACACCTGAAGTAATTGGAGAGACCAGAAAGGCTCCTTACAAAGAAAATTCAGTGTCTTCAAGTTCTATTTTATGTGGACAGACTGAAATCATTATCACTTTACTCTGTGTCATATAGACTACTCAGAGGTGACCTGTGCCCTGCATAAAGAGCAGTCTCTGACCCAGCTTTAATGGAAATGTTTCACATTCACTAGTCAAATGGCACATGGGTCACTCGCTCAAAGGACCTTAACCTGGTATGTGACACTAACAGAACTTGCTGGAGAGACAGGTTTGTCTCACAGAGGTTGCTCCACCTTTGGAATAAGCTTTCTATTCATGTTAAACAAAGCTCCTCATTGGCCATATTTAAGCGTAATTTAGACAATTGGATGGGTAACCAGAAATTCACTCGGGGGTTTCACCTATGTCCCTCTTGGACAAGTACATTAGGTGCTGATTTTAGTGTCTGCTTTAAGCAGACACCCTTGGGAACATGGGTTGAACTTGGTTAGGCTTGTAAGGGCCCTGGGGCCTTTAGCCTAGTAACCTCCTCTGATCTTATGAGCCAGTAAGGTGTTATACCTGTAGAGGCTGTCTGTGGGATTTGAACCTTTTGCAGTAGATATCACAGTAGCGGAAGTCCAAACACAATAGCATTGTGCCACAAAAGTCGCACTCTGTATGCCATTCACATTAACATACTACACATATGTGAAAAACAGAAATGTGTGATGGCTGTAGCTGTAATACAATCTGAGCCTAAATAGACAACCTTTGTAGAAAAGCCATCATATTATTATAAACTATTACACATGATGAGCTGATGTCAGCTCAATTGATACTGAGCAGTGAATGCCATCCACATTGGCACAGAGTGTCTGAAAATTATCTGTTGAAAAACTTATAAAAAAAACATCAGAAAACCTCTATATCTATAAGTGGACCACACACTGTATGTGGTAAGCAGAGATAAACATTGATCTTTTTTTATTGAGGCAATAGTTCTACTACATGTTTTGATAAGCATCAAAGAACACACATCCACAGCAGTACTAGAAATTCATACTACATGGCAGTGTGCAGTTAATTTAGAGAATCTCTAGGTGCCCTTACATATACCATAGAGTGTATCAAGTCATGTACAATATATATGGAAAATCTGTGAGTTTGCCTTTATGTACTGATCATTTATGCTGAAAGAACTGCTTGCTAGTGATGCAGATGTCCCCATCTGTATGCATACAGGTCAATCTTCCAGTAAGTTACACACATTTTTTATATTGCACACAATTTCCCATAAATGCATCAATCTAAGCATATACGTATACATTTCTAGGGAGTAATGACAAGATAGCTCTATAAGGAGATAAACGTATCCCAACACAGCAATGCTAGTGGGTGCAAAATTACCTTTGCAGCTAACTATGATCAGATATACCCGGAAGTAAGACCAGTTATGTGCATACAGCTTTTAAGTCTAATTTGCACCATACATAATTAATGAGATTCATTAAAATTCCATGTTTTCGAATTCCATTTGCACATATTTGAGTAAGTTCTCAAAATCTGGTGCAATAACCAACAGCGTGGCATAACGGGAAGATATTCCATGCAAATACCCAATAGGTTTCATTAAATGGGACCATACGTAGTGTGTGCACGTTATCGTCCAATGATCTGATAATATGTTATAAGTGCACTTTTAAACTGCGATTTTGATATATTTTCAGATCAGACTGTTGCAACCTGTGAATTGAGACCTCAGTGAGCAATTTATTGAATTGTGATATACTGACATTCTTAACATTATCAAGGAGGTTACTTTTAGGAGGCTTTGATATGTCCAGGCACCCAACTGGACTGGGGAGGAGACTACCCAGATGCTGGACATCAACTCTGGTGTGAGCATTACATGACAGACAGACCATGGAACTTTGCAATGATCGATATATGGAACTGGATTGAGAGGGAACATAGAATCTATCTGACCAGAGTGCAGGTTCATCACTATTAAGATGAACTGCATCAGAGAGACACAGAGGATATTTGTTGGAGGGTTGCCGAGATATGGAGACAGCCAGTTGATGCCTACTGTAAGTGTCACAATCCTAAATATATCTGGGCAATCTTAACAGATTCAGAGATATTGCTGTGTTCCAGATATCAAATACATGCCTTTTAAAACCATTGAGTAGATCCGACAACTAGGTCATCTGGGTAATTGAGAAGGCAAGGTGACTTTTTTCCCTGTAATTATGTGTTCATTTCCTATGGGGTTTGGTTGTTTAATGCCATTTTTTATATACATACTAATGAACATTTTAGATGTTTCTGTTTTCCAACATATAAGGACATAATTTCACACAATCCAGTATGGTCATGTATCACTGATGCCTATAGCACCTAGGTCACTGATGATTATCCATTTCATTGTTACCCATAGTACTTACACAGTTTCACCCAGTCTGCCAGGCTATATGTAAACACTAACTCATAAAGACTTCCATTAGTCGATTCTCCTTTACAAAGTGAACAGTATTATTAAAGTCCCATTTGTTTAACACAAGAGCAGTGCATGTCTAACTGTCTAAACATATACTCTGCATTGTAAAACTTGCTGATATCTGGAAGTTTTGTGCAGAATGAGAGCGTATAGCATTCATGAGTCACATGTTTCCATATTCATCTACTATCTCCAGGGTTATGGCTATACACACACACAAGTAGTTTGTTAAGAGCAAAAGTGTGATGGATGTTAGTTCATCCTGTAAAGCAACAGGCCGACATGCATATATAGTGACTAAGTATAGGGTCAGATCTTTGCAAGGTATACATACCTTCTTATTGATATACCTTCTTATTGATATTAATGGTTACTTTGAGCACACTTAAGACTACCTCTTTTATTCTTTGGATTTATAGGAATATCTCCATAATCCTTAAGGTTCTCCCAACAGAACCTCTTTTACTACAGTTGTATGTGAAAATCTTTGAACATACTGGCATAATTCTTCAAAAAGAATGTAGAATATGCTAACATTTGCAACTTGAGTTTTATGTGTAAGTGTGCCATTGTTTATTAATTTGAATTTGACACCCTCTTCATACTTATATTTGGACTGAGTGAGATGGACAGATATACATTTGCACTGTAGAACAGGAACATCTGTTGATATCAAGGATAATTTGGAGTAATACTTTGCCCTTTGATAACAAATATATGTACATATTTTATGTCCTCCCACCTAAAATACATTAATGTGTACATGATTTACAGCAGTCTGTGATTCTCTGTTAACAGCAGCTATGTGTTACATGACAACATTCCACTGTATGAGGTATGAAAGTTTCAGGTGTGTTTTTGTGTTGTGTGCACTGTGTTGACATGGGTTCATGCTTGCAATTTTACCTTGATAAATGCACTGCACGCCATACTTCTTGTAAAGCATAAGCCATGATCCTTATTAGTACCTCATCCCTGCACACTCACAGCTCAAATTCTACTAACTGCATTTCCTCCAGAGAATCTCAGGGAAGATAACTTAACTAGGTTGGTAGGTGCCAGGATTAGAGTGTGAATGTAGCTGAAAGTTGCAGTTTTTAATCCCAGGCTCTCAAATCCATGTTCATCTCTTTTCCGGTATGTTAAGAACTCTGTGTGAAAATTCAGACTTATGTATAGAGATTCTGTAATGTTCTTCAATTTAAAAGTTATAGAGCATGAACTAACATATATCAGTGTTATTTTATATCTACATCATTCATACTTGCTTTTTACTTTTTGCAGGAGATGAGGAGTTCACTTGGAATCAGGCGCTGTGCATTGACTGTTTGAACAGACTGGAAGAGCAGCACAGGGAGACAGGTATGTTGATTACTTTTTCTGATTTTTTAAACAAAGTCATGTGATAATTGTTACAGGCTCATATTTTTGCCATTGCCATGTATCCACCCTATAATGCAGGAATACCCTTCATGCATCTTTAAGGTAACTGCAAAAGTCAGACAATATCTGTGAATACAAGTATGAATTACTAAAACTATATTTGCATATCAGTTAGCAGCAAACCATGTTTGCTGAAGATAATGTTTTGAATTATAGGCCAAATGCGAGATTACAGTCATTATCTATAACTGTCACAGTGCTTTTGACTGTAAGTTTTACATGCAAGCTAGTGCTTTGCCTGCTGTTTGTAATGCATGTTATGTATGGATGTGGTTCTCGGTGACTAAGCTGTTGTGCATATCCTGCCCATTTTCATCTGACATACTCTTCAGTTTAACAGGAGTATCACATCTGCCTACAACACCTTTGATGGTTTGTTTAAAACACAGTTGTATGCTTTGTCTAGGGATACTTGTGCACATAGGCATTCCTGTTCAGCATTTCAAACTGTTTCTTACATAATCAGAAGCAGCATCATGCATTTTGCAGGGTAGTGACTGCGAATAAATGTAGGGCACTGATACATTTGTAGAAAGGCAAGACTGTTTGTACGACATATACTATATTTTCTTGTGTCACAGACTGTCACCGTGTTTATGATTGTGCATTATTGCTAGGGTATTGTGTTGATTTCCAAAAATTTAAGTTGGGTCAACCAATGACCATGTTGCCTTTCTTACTTATTTTGCATATGGCATTTATATTTCCAACTGTATTGTCATCTCAGTGGACCCTTGCCATAAACAGACTATATAACAGAAGAAGAAATAACTGTCTAAAAGTAAGTGGGGGAGTGCAGTGCACAACAGAGAAAAAAATCCCACATTAGTCTCAACAGATAAATCAGGGAACTAGTCATCTTCAAAAGCTTAATATGTGATGAAAATAGATTCCCAAGCAAAGCATAACCACAAAGCATTTTTAGCTATGTCCAAAATTTTAAGGGAAACACACTCAACATTGTGCTGAGCTGGTTATAGATGGCATTACCTCTATTCAGCCAGAAGAAATAGGATTGCTGGCCGATAAATTAAGCTCAAATTTCACCTGTCATCACCTCCAGTCATTCCCCATGAAATATAACCTACTATTCTTTTCTGTTATCACAAAAGAACAGGTCATTCATAAAGCTAGAAAAATAACATAAAATAGAATAATATAAAATAAAATAAAGCTAGAAACATGGCATCAGTGGGCCCTGATGGAATCCCAGGGTGTCTATTAAAGAGTTTGAAACATTTCCTAGAAGACACACTCGGAATAACCATAGCCTCCAGACATGCTTTATTACAATAGAGAAGAGGACAGCAACAGCCATCCCTCTGCACAAGGGGGGATGAGCAATTGACCCAAGATATTACTGACCCATAAGTCTGACTAGCCTCATATGCAAAGTTATGGAAATGACAATCATGGACCTGATAAACAATGACATAGTAAATCTGACTCTAGACCTAACACAGTTCGACTTCGTCAAAGGCAGGTTTTGCCTGCTCATTCTGATGTACTTCTTGCCAACGTCACCAATGCCATGGATGAGGGTAAGACATTGCATACCACCTACCTTGACCCAGCCAAGGCATTTTACACAATATGCCACTTAGGTATTATAGATAAATTCACAAAATTGGGCATAAACCTCTACATCACAACAGTGGTGGCTGGTGACTTCAAATCAAAGGGGGGCTGCAAGAGACAGCTGAATGGGTGGGGTCAATGGGAAGGGGTGCGACCAACTAGAAAGGGGAGGAGCTATGTTCAAAACCACAAAAACTAAAACTTTAATTAAATACGCTGCCCTGGGTGCCAAACCGTCATTATGAGAGTCCAATCAAGACAAAAATAAGTGTAGAAGAATACAAATATTTCAATGCATTGGCTGCATGACAGCTTACTTAATATCTAGATGGAAACAAAAGGTTGTGAGGCATGAAAAAATAAATTACTTTTTAAATACATTACTGGAATGCCAGTCAAAATCAAGTAAAAGAAAAACAAGCAGCACTCAACTCAAACCACTTCTCCTTGCACTGCAGTTCTAATTATAAATTATATTCAGCTTTATTAAAGTACCAAGTAACATGCTGAAAGTAGAAATCTCTGTGATGCCCCACTTGTAAAAATGTTTCTTATTCAAAAAAGACCTGCTGCCTGACAACTATCTACTTGTTTCATGGGGAAAACAAGATCAAAGTAAAAAATGAAAAGCAAAGAAACAAGCTCAAGATACATTGCTTAAAGGATTACTGTACAGGTTATGGACCACACATGATTGGCATTCTGTTTAGTTTATGGGTAAAGCCTGTAGAGATGACTGGAAGTCTCCAACAAGTGTGAGCTTTTTAAAAGAATGTAATCCTGTCCTTCAATACTCAAGGCTTATACATTATCTAGTTAAGTAGTCTCTGCATGGCAACAACAGAAAGGCTTTCAATGTTGACAATTCTTTAACAATATGCTTATTAAAGCTTACTTGCATCTTACGATCTCAGCCAAGCTTATCTTATGGCCATTAAGGCATTGCTACTTAAACACAGAGCAACAGGCACTTTGAGTAATAAGCATAAATCAACAGTACAAAAATATGACAGAAACCAGACCTTTCTGCAAAATCAAGGACAGATGAAAAGCCACTGTAGTACTTGTGTCTACCCTGGATGGGGGGACACTCTGCACATGTTACACTGCATAACTACTCCTTGCCTTGCTTGGACACATCCAGAGTTACTACATGGGGGAGTGGGGTGCAACAAGTATGTCACAATTTGAAATGTCTCTGGCTGACTGTGACGTCCCTGACACATTTGTCCTACCTCTCAACCTCAGAGCAAGAAATCTGGACAAAGCCATACATAGAAGTGGGACAAAGGCCCAAAAATAAGGACAATTTTTAAATATTGCTCTTATAAACTTAAAAAGATAATAGAATAGGTCTTGCATTAGTATGAATTTTCTGAAGGGTATGAAATCTGAAACTCAAAATGTCTGTCATTATTTTCTAATGTCAGGCTTTAATGATTTGTCACTAATTTGCCAAAAAAAAACACGATTCTATGAAAAATGGACCAAAAATGTGATGCAAAAATATAAAACAGCCACACAATACAGCTGGGAACCTGTCAAAGAAGGGACACTTTAATATTAGTACTGCTAACTTGAGCAGCTGACAAAATAAAAGAATCTACATGCATTTCAAGTAATCTATAACTTTGATTACTACAGTTATTTCTTAATTGTAAACCCTCCATGTTTTCTTCCAACATTGCTATTTTGCGGAGGGATTGTTAGGGGGGGAAAACAACATTTTGAGCCAAAATCAGGGACAGTTGAGAGGCTGGCTATGCCTAATTCTACAAAGCAATTTATTTGCATGTACCTCTGAAACTGTTAATGCAATAAATCTGGACAAGGCCAAATATATTGGGGGAACATTTAAACAGTACTAAAAATTGCTCTTGTATAAGCTGAGACAGTTGATAGAATAGCAGGTCTTACTTTAGCATGCATTTTTCTGAAGGTTATGAAGTCTGAAACTCAGTGTATCATTATTTAGTGACTTAAGTCCTAAATGATTTTCCAGAAAACTACAAATTTTATGAGGAACAAACCAAAAATAAGAAGCAAAAATCTATTCATTCTTTGAAAATCTGGACAGTTGAGAGGTATAGTTCAGCTGAGCCTTCCCCCTCACAAAATCATTGTCAAATGGGGCCTCTTCAGCCATTCCAATGATCCATTACTTGGCTATTTCACTCCATTTACCATAAACACTAATGTGCATACTGCTTTACTTCTATGATGATTTGGACTTCATTTGAAAGTTTTATTTTGCATTTTACAACACAAGCACTAAGATATCTGCTAAACAAAGCAATGCAGTCTCACAATGAAAACAGACTTAGCATTAAAACTTCTCTGCCCTTGAAACTCACATTCATTGAAACAGCATTGAAACCCACATTCAAAGAAAATACATTTTGCCAGTGGCAGATAAAGATTAATTTGGGGCTGTTTTCAAATCATAGGCCCCATGCATATGAAACATACATGTGCTCTTTGATACACCTTCCTGATTGTACTAAATTATATTCCTTGTACAATACAGTACAGTTGTTAGAGGGCATTTTAAATTTGTTTTGAACATTTTTCCAGTAAGCAATGAAACAAAATGCATGCACCCATAATGACAAAACTGCCCAGTTCAGAACATTTCAATCATAAAAGTCTACTCAGACTTCTACAGTCCACCATTATCAGTAAATATGCACAATTCTACAGTCCACCATTATCAGCAAATATGCACAAATCTACAGTCCATTATTAGTAAATACGCATAATCTCTGAAGTAAAAGTCATCTAAATAATTCCACATTAAAGAAATTTGTAACTAATGAAGAGGTTGCTGTTAGCAAACACCTTTATATTTCATGGTTTTATCGAAAAATAGTGTCTGTTGCCCCTGAGGAATAAATTGCCTATATTGCATTAAAAAATGATAAGCTAGTAATATAGCAAGAGGAAATGGATGGCAAACTGATAACTGGCTCATAGTTAGTATCTTCACCAAGGAGGACATTCTCAGTATGGTAGCATCCACCCCTTGTGGGAGTAGAACCCACAGCCTTCTGCATCAACAGCAAGTACACAACCTGTTGTGCTATTAACAATGCAAGCCAACACAGCATAAGCAGCACTAAACTTCTCTTCCCCTGCAGCTCTCAGCTCCTTGTAAAATCTACTCAATGCTCAACTGCATCTCAACTTCGCAGCACAAGAATTCTGGAAAAAGCCAACATTTATTGGGGGGGGGGGGGTCAAAAGCCCAAAAACCAGGGACACATTAAACATTGCTTGTATAATCTTGGAAAGTTGCTAGAATAAAATGCTGTGTTACCACCATACATTTTACTGCCAAGGTCCCTGTGCAAAACAGTCAGAGCAACATACCACTACGCCAAATCAGCTGCTTTGTCAAAGAGAAATGCTGTGTTACCACCATACATTTTATTGACTAGGTCCCTGTACAAAACAGTCAGAGCAACATACAACTACGCCAAATCAGCTGCTTTGTGAAAGAGAGGAAAACTGAAACTTAAATGGCTATCATTTAGTGAATTCACTTCTCATCATAGCTGTCAACCTCTTAGTACAAAACACCTGGACAAACCCAGTAATGAAGGAATACAGCCCTCAAACATATTCAGTGAATTCAGTTCTTGCCATAGCTGTCAACCTTAGCACAAAAAACCTGGACAAAACCAATAATGGGGGAATACAGTCCCAAAAATAGGGACAAATTTCAAATATTCACCTTATAAACTTAGAAAATTGCTAGAATAAAAGGTTGTGTTACTATGTATTTTCTGAAGAATATGAAATCTGAAATTCAAATGCCTATTAATTTTGCTTCTGATGGAACAAAAACAATTTTCAGCAGAGGCCCAGGGAGAAATACTGCAGACACATGTCTTTGTAAAATGGCAGGACACCAGAGCAAATCCCCACAAACACAGGGAGGAGATGCAGACTCCACACAGAAGACACCCCAGCCAAGAATCAAACCAGAAAACCTATAGCTGTGAGGCAACAATGCTACTACTGCACCAGCAAATATGTCAGAAGTTAAACATTCAGAAACCTGAAGTCTGAAATTCAAATGCCTGTCACTTTTACTTAACATTTGTTTACCAGGACAGTCTGACTTGGAACAAAAAAACAATTTTCAGCAGAGGCCCAGGAAGAAATAATGCAAACATGTCTTTGTAACATGGGAGGACACAAAAGCAAACCCACACAAACACAGGGAAAAGGTGCAGACCCCACACAGAAGGCACCCCAGCCAAGAATCACACCAGAAAACCTATAGCTGTGAGACAACAATGCTACCAGTGCACCATCAAATATATAAGGAGTTAAACATTCAGAAACCTGAAGTCTGAAATTCAAATGCCTGTCACTTTTATTTAACATTTGTTAACCAGGACACTCTGACTTGGAACAAAAAAAACAATTTTCAGCAGAGGCCTAGGAAGAAATAATGCAGACATGTCCTTGTAACATGGGAGGATACAAAAGCAAACCCACACAAACACAGGGAAAAGATGCAGACCCCACACAGAAGGCACCCCAGCCAAGAATCAAACCTGAAAACCTACAGCTGTGAGGCAACAATGCTACCACTGCACCACCAAACATCAAACATTTAAGTATTTAGAAACCACAGATATTATGTGGAACAGAACAGATCAAATATGAGGCAAAAATCTGCAATTTTTTTACAAATGGTGGTGGGTAGGGAATTCAGGCCCTTAACACCTGCATACAAGGTACAGGGTTCAAGCCTGAGGTATTCCCTACCACACCACCATGAGTCTACTCTAGCCACCAGTATACAGTAACTGGGGAATTTCACACACACTCCTACCTTGTTGCTGAACAGCCCACCAACAAGCTAAATACCTGTTTCCATTACCGCTCGGTTGCTGCAGCCAATATCCGAACAGCCCCTTACTCGTATTCCTTGTGTGATTGGTCCATCCCAAAGGATTCCCTGCAGTCCAAACCCATGATTGGTCCTGCCTGCGACTGCTGCAGTCCGGAGTGCCTCTATGTCGTGATGTCTTCGCCGCATAGACTTCTGGGCATCTTGCCTTTCCCCTTATCTAGACTGCTGGGAAAGCAGTCTGAGAGCATGTGCGCATGCGTACTGTCCGGGAATTAATTTTTGTGTTTCTTGGTTTGTTTTTATTTTGTTTTGTAGGTAGGAGGGCTGCAGTCCGGCAGTCCTATGGTACAAGCTGCCCCTGCATCACAAGATGGATAGCCAAATGGCTAATGGATAGGAAACATGTTGTTGGAGTGGGAGGAATCCACATCCAGCAAGAGGCCAGTCACCAGTGGAGTACCAAAGTGCTCAGAGTTTAGCCTCTTCTTCAGATATCAAGGCAAATACAGATGGCATTTGGCTGACCAAGTTTGCTGATTACTGCAAGTTGGGGGCAGTCATTGACTCCCCAAATAATGTTAATATCTTACAGAAAGGTCTGATGCAGACTAATGAATGGCATCAGAGCCATGGCCTCAAACTAAATGTGAAGAAGTGCACAATAATACCCTTTGGGAAATCAAATACCTCTGCAAATTACAACACTGATATCACTCCTCTAAGAGTTGACCCAGTTATGAGACATGTGGGTACTCAGACAGATAGCAATCTGACCTTTGACCACCATGAGTCCACTGTGGTAAGCAAATCCTTCTATGTGGCTCAGCTTTTAAGTAAGGCCATGGCATCCAGATCTAAAGATGTCACAATACCACTGTACTTGGCTATCATCAGAACAATAATCAAGTGCAATGCTCCCTTTGGCGTGTACCTCACCAGACATCTGAAACCGCTGGAACATCCTCAGAGGTGTCACACCAAAAAACTACAGGGTATAACCAACATGGCATATGTGGATCAATTAAAAGCTCTATCACTGTATTCAGTTTCCTACCAATTGCAAAGGGGTGATCTGTGCCAGACCTAAAAGGCAGTTTCTGACCCAGCCCTGATGGGAATGTTGCATATTCGCAGTACTAACTACATGAAGGTTACCCAGTCCAAAGACCTAAACCTGATCTCTGACATGAATATATTATGCTGGAGAGACAGATAGGTATCCCAAAGATTACCCCTCCTCTGGAACAAGCTTCCTATTCATATGAAGCAGATGCTATCTCTATCCATCTTCGAGAGCAATATGAACAAATGGATGAAAAATTGCAAATTCACTCCTGGAGTGGTGCCCATGTCCCTTATGGACAGAAGAAGTCTGTAAAAATGGTCAAAACCCTGCTTATTGTCTCTTGTTATCTTTCTTCTAGGGATAGAAATTGGGTAAAATCTGGATAAAACTGGTTAGGCTTTTACGTGCTCTTGAGCTATAAGCCTAGTAATCTCCTACAAATTTATGAACCTATGGTCAATTTTCTGGTGATGTCAGGGATATGTGCAAAAATTTCTACATAGAGCAAGGTCAAGCAAAGAGAGGGCATCCACTGAAAACTAGACAAAATAATTATGAAGCTGTTGTTTCTGGTAATATCACAAAAAAGGGAAACAGTATGGCATCATCAGAAGTTAAAACTTCATCATGCAGCAATCATATTCAGTACAGGGAGATCAATCAGATAACTTGTATAAAAGGTAATACAACACTGTTTTACTAATGTATAAAATGATAACTATTCCTTTGCATTGCATATAGTTAAAAGTACATAATTATCAATCTTACCTGAGGAAGATATTTACATTTTTATTCAGGTGTGCATAGTAGGACTGCAGGCATGAAAAGCCGGATATTAGTACAGAACTCACACTGTAGACTTGCATAATCCAAACACTGAGATGGCGGGTCTATATCACATTATCTAACTTCTGAAATACCGAACACCATAAGCTCGAACTTAGAAGTTCGAAATGTGATATAATTGAAAGCTCAGAACAGCGAATTTTATCCGAGGGAAACATTTGCTGTTCCGAGAAACACACACACAACACAAGCACACCAAAAACATATGTCTAATGTGGGGGGCTGTGCCCCCCACACCCTCCTACTTAAATATACCAACTCTGAGATCGCTCCACAGTGGAGGAAATAACAAAGCCTCGGAACGACCTACCGAATTCTTGCACTGGGTAAGAATTCAATGTTCTGCGGCTTTGATTTTATCAGCATTCATGGTTTCAAGCTCGATGTAATGCCGTTTGAAATTTTACGTTTTCGCGGTTATGATATACACCCAAGATGGCACTATAGGTGCAGAGGAGTTAAGCATAGGTTTAAAACAAATAATATAATAGATAGGGGTAATAAAAAAGTGCTTATTGTACACTTTTTCTGTGTCTCCTGAACTTCTGCCTCCCACCGGAGAAGCACATGAGGCTGGTGCTGACTTTGGACACTACAGTGATGGTGGCACTCAATATAGGTTTACTGACAGGATGGTGATTCGAAGGTGGTGACATGATGGAAAAAAGGAGATGGGACATTATCTGTATCGAGGAGACAAGATGGAAGGGCAGTGCAGCAAAGTCATTCTGTTTGGGATGCTGATTGTACTACTCAATAGGAGGACAGACTAAAAACGGTGTGGGAATTGTGGTGTGGGAGAGGCTTCAGAAGACAGTGGGGGGTGTTATCAGAATTAGTTACAAACTCATGGCAATCAGTCTCCAGTGTGAAGACAGGGCAGCATTCATAACCTCAGCCTATGCCCTGCAGCATTGAGTTCACTCAGGCAGCAGTTGCAGGACCTACTGCTTAACACATCATAACATAAGTTGGTGTTGATAATGGGGGACCTGAATGCATATATCAGTGCAGGCAGAACAGGATACGAGGACTGCCTTGCTCCACATAGGTAGAACAGCAGGGCTGAAGAAGGAGAGGCCATTGTAGACTTCTGTCTGACAAATGGCTTGATGGTAGCCAAGTTCTTGCCTTCTTTTCACTGCCCCTGTCCTTACTCATGTTCAGACATCTCTGATCACTAAACTAGAGCAAACATATAACACAATTTCCAGATTTGGCACCAACCTTCCTTAGAAATCTCACTGCTGTTAAGTTATTCCAATGGCCAGAATTCTCCAAACAGCTACTTATACCCCAGTTGAATATTGCACACTCTTTCCTATATGAACCCTCATCCTGTCCCTACATCTCCAATTTAGTCTCCTTCTATAACCCCCTCCCCCCCCCTTGTCACCTCTGCACTCCCAGTAAATGCCTCCTTCAGTTATACAAACCCACCAAAGACATTGGTAAGATCCTTTACAAATACTCTGTAGCCCATGTTTGGAACTCACTCCCTCTCAACATAAGAAGCACTGAGCATAAATACCGGTTTAAGAAAGAACTTAAACTTCTTTTCCTGAAGACTTGGTCATGCCCTTGTCACACCCCCACTTGAACTTGTCTCGCTCTTCTCATCGTATCTGCTTTTCCCTACCAACTCTTTGTCCTCCTTGTACTAGCTCTAGCAAACTGTATTCATACTGTACTCCTTAGTGTGATATTCTCTAAACCGTTTAATTATTTGGTCTATGCTTATATACTGTTCTCACATTTTGGAAATTGTACTTGTTAACTGTTATTTTACCTATGTATTGTACTGTTGTGCACAAGTTTTGACTTGTACTATATTTCTGTGACCATACTTTAATATTTTGTAAATATCGTAATTACTTGTATTATTTCTGGAGGTTTTCTCCTTGGGTCTCACTGAAAATGGGCCCCTGGCTCAGTTGGATTAACCCGGTTAACAAATGTCAATAAATAAATAAATAAATATATCACAAGACATGATTCAGCAAGAGAGGCAGTTACAATATCAAGTAGAAGACTGTCCAGCATGCAACTCAGGTAGACTTTCTCCTAATAAGGAAAGTGCATTTGGGTAGAATCAGCAATTGCAAGTGAAACAATCAGTCAACAGCATAAACCACTGTTTTTCACAATTATCAGCAAGCAGTGGTCAGCGAAGCTCTATGATCAAAAGAAACTAGGCTGAAAACCTGGAAGTTGACAGCAAAGAAGGCACAATAGTTCAAGGAAACACCCAGGGACTTAGTACCTGAGGAAGAAGAAGAAGAAGAAGAAGAAGAAGAAGAAGAAGAAGAAGAAGAAGAAGAAGAAGAAGAAGAAGAAGAAGAAGAAGAAGAAGAAGAAGAAGAAGAAATAGGTAGATCTGAAGAGGAATTGCAGCACCTCAAAACAGCATACGTGAGGACTATAGAACAGATATGCGGTCAAGCCACATATGGAAATAAGGTACATAAGCTACTACCATGACCAGCCTACAAGCCTTTCTTAGTTCTAAGCTTGAACAATGCTACAGCAAAGTCACCAGACTTGCTTGAAACAAATCTTACCAGACCCACCACTGTTTAGCGTTAAAAACACTTAACTGTCTTGAGATTCCACACCAACTATCACATTTCCAGATTATCTTAACACACAAACTCATCCATATCCTCCTCTTTCTGCTCAGCAATAAGTCTTATCTTCCAAACTGTTCCTTTCAGTCAAAAAATAAATAAGTGCTTACCATTTACATAATAAAAAGGGCTATTAGAGGCAGTTTCTATTCCAATGATCTAGCTAGAACTTAGAATAAAATTGCTGTATCAATCAGGTATATCTCACAACTTCATCTTTTCAAACCATTACTAAAAGACATCCTCTCTGCCTCTTGTTTTTTCCCTGCTCCTCATCTGGGACACAGCTTTACTAACAACTTCTTCACCTTTCTTATACTTCCCTTTAATGCACTAAATCACTTAACCTGCTTATCCCTTTCTAATACTTCACTTTATTGAACTTCTTAAACTCTGCACCTACTTTTAATTAGAACAACCAAATTACCATTCCATTGCTACTTTCATCTTAACAATTAAGCTTGCGTATCCCTTCTAATGTCCCACTCTGTTGTATTTGTTAAACTACTCCTAACTATTTATATACCACTCTTCCTTCTGTAATTTTCAATACAATGTTTGTATATTAAAGTTTGTGAATATCAATACACATTATTGTACTGAATATTCTGTTTTCACTGAAACTGCATTGTAAATGTGTTATTATAAATATTGATTGCATTAAATATGATACTTTGGAGCTTTCCTACCGAGCCTCAGCTGAAAAAAGGCACCTGTGCCCAGTCAGATTTTTCCTGTAAATAAATGTAAAATAAATAAATAAATAAATAAATAAGGAAAGTTGTTGGTGGAATGTAGAATTCCAGGAAGTGATCAAAAGAAAGAAGGAGTCCAGGAAAAAGTGGGAGATTGTACTAGTATGACACAGAAATCTGGGCAGTGAAAGCGGAGCAGTTGAGAAGGCTAGAGATAATGAAGATGAAGTGCCTAAGACAGGTGGTAGGATGCCAACTGTGGGATAGATGAAGAAACAACATCTGAGTAAAAGCCCAAGCAGTAACAACTGCAGAGAAGATCAAAACAGACCAAAAAGGAGACCAAGGTCAAAAACAGATTATGGTGGTTCAGATGCATGTGTCAGAAAGCAGAAGACAATCTGATGAAGGAGATTTAGGACTGACAGGAAAAAGGCAAGAGGAAATGAGAGCATCCAGCAATGAGATGGATGGACTGTATGAGAGAAGACCTGAGAAAGTCAGGCACTACTACTCAGAAAGGTAGGAGAGTGACATTGAATCAAGAAAGATAGAGACAGTTTACACAACACTAAGACCCCATCTAGAAAATGAGAGGAAAAAAGGGCTGGATGATGATGATGATGATGGTGATGATAATGAATGATTATGACATTCCTCACCAAAACAGGTGATGCCAGTGGCATAGGATAACATTTATCAGCAGAAGCAGGTACCCACTTTTGGTGGTGAGGCAATAAAGGGACCCATGGATTTCCTGTGCAGGAAGAACAAGAACTTCCTGAAAAATCTAGCAAACCTCGATAGATCTCTGCATTCCCAAATGCCTAAAATAGCAGTGGCCACTGAGTTCAGTCTACTCAAGGAGCAAAACTGTATTCCTGTGTTTTTGAATCAAATGTTGTGCAATGTAGAACTGCTCTGTGTAGCTTGGACATGACAATATAATATGTCATTTTAATATTACCACATGATCACTGCATAGCACAATTGCATTATTGGTGTATACATGCTATATTGTATGAGCATGCTGTTCACCTGCTCCATTTTCATCATTAAATGCACATCTCACACCAACATATATGGTCAGTGATATGTGTACTGTCAGATATTCAGAGATAGATCACTACCTGGTTTCATCAACATAACCAAAATGCTAACTAGAATTTGTTTGCTTGATATAAATTGTCAAATCAGTTCATGCAACACTGCTTAGAACTGTAGAACTACATCACAGAAGAATTTCAGTAAAGCTTCTATAGATAGAGAGCTTTTGAGAGTTAAGGAAGGGGTAACGTATCTCAGCAATAATAACATTGTCAATGGTAGATGTCAATAAGAGTGAGGCATATGTTTTGGCATTTGTGTAAATTGCAACCCCTTATAATGACATTGCACTGTGCCATTTGCTTGTGGCAGTGGGGATCAGACTGTGAACATAAGAAACTGTGAGAAGGGCATTCTGGAAGGTGTGTTGGCTTCTGGGACCATATACTGAGGTATGAATACAGTACATAAATGGAAGGGAGGTTGTATACTACATAAACTGCAGCTGATAATCATGTGCATAAAGAGGGGAGGCTGTTGCCATAGGTATATGCATCCCACAATGTACAATACATAGACCCTGATATTTTATCCCAAGTTATATAGGTACATCTTAGCCACCTGAAGAAGACAATACCTTGAAAAGATCACTAGTTAGGAATACAAAGTGCTACTGCAGGCCTTAAACATATATGGCATATGGCATCCTGTGCAAAGGTGCCACAGACAAGCGTCATCAGAACCAGATTTGGCATTGAATAGTGCAGAATGTGAATGGTGTAGGTGGCCACAGTAGGTCCCTGCAATAGAGTTCATGAAAAGATAATGATTTGATATACTATTTGGAATATAAGATGTCAGGAATTGTGACAGAAAAGTCCAACACAGGAGGTGGACCACCAACACAGAAGTGACTAACCAAGATAAAGAAGTTTTTGGTTTTGCTCGCCAGCCTGGGGAGTTACCTTCACATCTAATGATGGCTTAGCTATTGGAACTAGGCTGACACAAACCACTGTGCATATCTTTAAGGGACACAACAAGTTAGAAATATTTATTACAGTACACTGTAGTATGGTACACATAACTGCAAGTTCAAAATTACATACTAACCAAAGCCCACTTAGATATTGTACATTCCAAGCACCTATGGACTGCAACTGCGAAAAGTTGCATGACAAGTTATGTCTATCAACATATGCTATAGCAGTATATCTATTAGTATGAGTGTGCATGTCACAGGGCTTATAGAGATATACTTACAAGGGTTGACTCTGGTGTCAATGTGTTCCTGCTTTTACAGGTATCACTGGTGGAGAAGGTCAAGCACAATGCATCAACATAATATTGACATCAGCAAAGCACCTCTGGTTGATGATAAAGGTGACATGCAAGTGTCATAATCTAAATAGATAGTAATACTGTCTATTGAAATACAGGGGTAGAGGTTACCTACATCTATCATTACAGAAACTCCTGTAGTGTTGCAGCTAAACATAAAACCTCATTAGTGTATGAGACATCATACACTATGATACATCATCATCCCTTATAGGTACTGCTTGTGTCCCCAGCCTGCACAGCATCTGTCATGTACACTGTCACTGAGGTTGGCTACCCACCATAGGGGATAGATACAGAGCAGTGCAATTCCACTTTGACTGCAGGACTGTCCAGGATATGGCTATGCCACTCAGAGTTAATCAGCAGTGGAGCACATAAGTGATGTAGGTAAAAGAAGCTGCTACCCACAGCACAGTAGAGAAGGTGGGTGTGCTCTGTGGCTTGTGGGATGAGTTGTACCAATATCTAAGTGATATAGGTTGTCATATAGGTTATAAGGAAAGGGACAACATAGTGCTGCTAGGTCAGTGGCAAATGTTGTCTCCATAGCTATCTCAGTTGGACAAACTAATAGTGTTGTCCAGTCTACACTAACAGGCAATACAATCCATATCTGTTGAAGGGTCTGGATGCAAGACAGGTGGACACAGACCACTCAAGCCAAATTATAGAGACTGTTGATGAGATAGCATTACTGTCATTTGTGAGCTAATAGTCTGCCACCCAGAGTCATGGATTGTGGCTAATGGCACTAATCGTGTTCAACACACAAGATGTCCCATCAGGGTACATGAGTGTGGTCCAATAGTTCTACCCATGTCAATGCTTACATCAAGCCAGTTTGAATCCACAACTGTAGGATGATACCCTTGACTCCTGACAACTATTGGGAGTACATGGCAGTCACTTGTAACTGAGTATCTCCATCTGAATGAGAGACCTCATATTATTTTGAAGCAATCAGTTGTCACTAAGTTCCTCCATTTCTAAAAGTGGCTATGGCCATGTTATATGCGGATAGTGGCCAGTCCATCTAGTGCCCAGTATAGTCTATCCCAGGATTCAGTAAGCTGAATATTCCATGCAGGAACAGTGTAGCCGTTCCTGCACGGAATATGGCTGCAGAGCGATCCAGCAAACAGCTTATCTGACATGCACGAGCGTGCCTACACTGTTCCTGCATGGACACAATTGCAGAATGCTAATTACCTCATTTCCTGGTGAAAACCATGCAAATGAGGTAAATTAGCTATTCAGAAAGTAGGCAGGTATCCGTGCAAGAACAGTGTTAGTTGCAGAAATGTATTCCATTACTAACCGAATACATTTCTGCAAATTACAAAATGGAGGCATGACAGCTCCCAAAAAAACATGTATTATAGTCCTTAGGCATGCCAATGGCCAAATATATTGCCATTGGTATGGAAAACAACTTATTTTTTACAAAATTCAAAGGTATTTTTTTGTCCAATCACGGTTGTTTAAGCACAGGGCAGCAGCACACAAACTGGATCATGCCGAAAAAAAAAAGGGAAAACTCAATTTTGTGGGAAATCTGAGAATCAAAACAAAATCAGGGAACAGTGGTTGTCAAGGGGAAAGGCTCTATATTAGTGCAGTAATTATGGACTAAGACAGTGGGGTATGCAAATGAGTGGAAATATACTGAATCATAGAAATCTTCGAAGTGTCAAACTGCGCCTAACCGTGTAGGTGCTATAGCACGATCATGTAACTAGGAGGAGCAACAGACATGAAAAGGGGGGGGGGTGTGTGAGGCATATTGTAAACACATTTGAGGCCTATGGCTCAGAGATAAGCTTAGCTAAGCAAGGGGGTGTGTCTGAGGCTGCACTGACTTATTCCATAAAATGAAGAACATGTTCACGTCCAGGGGAGGAACATTTCCTATTGTTTACATTATCTAAATGGGTTTGTGTGGCGCACACTGGGTCTACAAAAAAAATGGAAATAGCAGGACTGTTTACATCTGGGCAACGGGCTTGCATGGCGCACCTCAGAGTTTAAAAGGGGAGGAAAGAGGAAGAGGAGAAAAGGAAAAAAAAGGTAAAAAGCAGAATAAAAGCAATCAAGCACAAATAAAATAGCAAGCAGCTGAAATGTATCATACTCAGCCAATAACACAGGCAGCATCAGCAGCACACCACTATAAACTATGTACACACCTTTCAGTCTGTTTTTTTCCCACAAACTCTACACCATATGTGTACACTCATGGGGAATTTTTAACTAACAAGACTAACAAAAAGTTTTTGGCTGCTGTTGCTTTGATACCCCAATATGTGCTAGAGGCTGAGGGCAGTGAGGAGGATAATGCTGACAACCATCCCAGACTCAGGAGGAGGAGGAGAAGAATGCTCAGACCCAGGGTTACTTATCAGGGGCTACATGATCTGGAAATAGTAGAGCGCTACAGGATGGACACATATATCCTTCAGCAAATCACTGAGCTGTCAACTCAGACCCAGAACCAACAGAGGGAAATCCATCTCAGTGGATACCAAGTTATGTGTAGCCTCAAGAATACTAGCTACAGGTACTTTCCAAAGACCTACTGGGAACATGATGGGGATCTCACAGGCATCTGCATCCAGAGTAGTCCACCAGTTCCTAGTTGCCATGCTACTACATGCTGGTGAGCATATTTACTTCCTCAACACCCATGAGGAGAGGACCAGCAATATGTGTCTCTTCCACCATGTAGCATAATACCTGGAGGTACTGGGTGCCATAGACTGCACACACATCCACATCAAAACACCATGCAGTGAACAGGGTAGGGTCTACAGAAACCACAAAGGCTTCCCTTCAATCAACTGCCAGGTTTGCTGCAATGCCCAGGGCATTATTATGAATGTGTGTGCTGGCAGCCTTGGAAGCTATCATGACTCCCACATCTTGCGTTTATCACAGCTGTACAAGGCATTTGCCAGTGGGAGCATCCTGTATAGCCATCTGGTGGGGGATGCTGGCTATGCACTGGAGCCGTGGATGATGACACCCATCAGAAATGCACACACACACCCACACAAGAACGCCATGATGAGGCACACGCACAAACCAGTATCATTATAGAGCATGTGTTTGGGATGCTCAAGTCATGGTCCCACTGCCTTGACATTTGTGGTGAAGCCTTGCAAATCTCTAGAGCCACATGTGCACACATGTCCATAGTATGTGCCATGCTACACAATATGATCCTGCGGAAACAGCTGCAGCAGGAACAGCATGGGGGAAGGGCCACACAGCCTCCCACCATTGCCAAGGTCCCCACAGGCATAGAGGGACTCAGAGGATGAGGCCCTGTGCCTGATCCTCTAGGCAGATGTAGTCATGCCCAGTATGCTCAGACCTTGGCAAAGAGGCAATGCATAGCACACACATGACACTGTAGGGACCCCAGGGATTGATACTGCTCTCTGACTCACACACACAGTAAAATGGATGACATGCACATCACATTACCTGTAAATTACCATGTATAGGCAGTGTACTGTGTACATCCAACATAGGCGGCCCTCAAGCACCATCCTCACAACTTCTGCAAGCACAAGGTAAGTCAGTCTTTTTAACAATAAATGAATAGATTAGTAAGTTTTGCTAGCATATCTATGGTAATGCTGCATGCATGCATGCAAGGGAATGGGGTGGACTGGATAGCAGCACACAAATTACAGCTATGTGGGATACCAGGAAATGTCTGGCCAAAACTGGCCTT
>NC_056735.1:819937834-819980334 GCF_019279795.1 Protopterus annectens | reverse complement strand
TACACTAGTCTAGTAATCTCCACTGGGGCCTTACCTGCACACTCCTCATCGATTGCCTGGGTGCCACCCTCCTCCAGCATGTGGGGGTCTGTACCCTGATGTTGTACTGGGATGGGTGCCCCAAGGTTGGTGAGGAGCTCCTCGGTTTTTGTCATTGAGGCTGCATGGCTGGGTCCTCACCTGAGGCTGTGTGGTCCCTGGCCATGGCAGCAGCACTTTGCTGGGCATGGTGTATGAGGTTGGTTGCACAATGCCGGACCTGCTCATATGTACAGGTGTGCAGGCCAACATCGTTTACACTGTGGACAAGGTCATCCCACAGGCAGTCCTCTCCCACAGATGTTGCTGTCTCTGGTCAAACATTATTGCATGGTTCTGCAGTGTGACTTCTATGATTATAGTTGTCTCAGCTGCTGAAAAGTTTGACGTACGCTGATGCAACATTGCACCTGGAAGACATAAACAAGAAAACACATCACAGGACTTCATACATTTGGCAACAGTATGTACAGAACCTGCACATCTACATTGAATACCATAGCCACCACTCACTACCACTCCATACCCTTGTAATTTATCAGCACAGTATCAGCTTGCATAGCACTCCTGGTCCTGATGTGTCATATTCCCTCCAATGAAGGACAGTTAATTGCATAACCCTCTATTTTTTATTCAGGTCTGTGTAGAGGGATGACATTGGTTATCTTCCATGTGGATGGGATGTGGAAGGTGCCAAGGCTTGGTGTGACTACAGTGTGTGATAGAGCTGGGAGCACATGCCTGAGTTCATGTAGGATGAGGACAGGGATTTTATCAGGTCCCATGGATACTTACGTTTGTTGACTTTCAGTAGGCAATATGTACCTGCTTACTGGTGATGAGGGGAGGGGTACAGGTGCTGTGCATATCCACCTATAGTGATGCTGAGCCAGGGGGGTGATGTTTGCCCTAAAGCTATCTGCAGCAGGTTGCCTATAGCTATGTTGTGTGCATGAGGTCTGATTGACCACCATTACAGATTGGGTTGGTTTGTTGCCTCTGAGATTGCAGACATATGTGAAGATGGCCTTGTAATTGCCCTTGGTGAATGTGTCAAATTTGTACTCATAGTTAGCCTTACAGTAATCCACCTGTGATCTTATATGCTTGTTCAGACAATGGCTGACTTGATGCCAAGTTGGTGCCTGCTCCTACTTTGCCCTGTACAGCCAATATAGGGACAAAGTCTGTGGTTTGTGTATTGCTGCGGTCCAGCAAAGGGGATTACTCTACTTTGGTGGAGGCAGGTTTTACAAGTAAGGTATTACTGAGTCCATACAGCTATGCAGGTGGTCATATAGCTGCTTGTAGTAGTCATGGACACAAAGTCATAACACAGTTGGACACCTCTCCAATTTCAAACTGATAATTATGCTTATTGTAGTATCTATGGCTGCGTCAGGGCAATGCGACAACCAGTATCTGTAGAAATGTCCATCTGTTGGATGCACAGTAACTAAGATTACACACATGTACAAAATGTGCAGCTTATTTAACTGACATTTTGCATCCCATGTCTGTTATGAGGCAGCCAGATACACCTACACATACTGACATGCACAGGTAATACCTGATATACATTTCTGTTCTATGTCAGTATGGCACACTGTATTCACACTCTTGCTGCCCAGTCATCCCTTTCAACCTGTTAGAGCAGGACATATGTAGGATGGCACACATACATGAAGGGCAATGGGACAAAATTAGTGACACTGTCTTAATATTGCTGTAACACACTTGAGTCATTCGATAGCACAGTAGCCTTTGCATTGACAGGCATACCCTGGAGGATGTCCAACACTCATATGGCAGAAAGAGAGGAGAAAGGCTAGGAGTGTGGTAGTGAGGGTAAGAACTTTTAATGTTGGCAGTATGACTGTTATAGGGACAGAGCTAGCTGATATGATGGCCAGAGGAAGGTTGATATATTGTGTGTGCAAGAGACCAGATGGAAGGGGAGTACAGCGTGGTGTATCATAGACAGGTCACAATTGTGCTATCATGGTGTGGATAGGAGGAGAAAGGGGCTAGAAGTTATCCTGAAGGAACAGTATGCCAAGAGTGACTTTGGAGGATGAAATGAGTGCCAGATAGAGTGATGTTTATGAAGCTGGTAACTGATGGTGTAATGAAGACTCTTGTTAGTGCATATGCTGCACAAGTTGGTTGTGCGATGGATGAGAAACAGAAATGTGAATTCAGTTGGATGACATGGTAATGACTGTACCCAAGAGTGAGAGAGTTGTGATTGCAGCAGGTTTCAATGGGCATGTTGGTGAAGGGAACAGAGGGGATGAGGAAGTGATGGGTATGTATGGTGTTAGGCAAAGGAATGCATACAGTAAGATGAAAGTGGATTTTGCCAAAAGGATGGACATGGCTGTGGTTAATATGTACTATAACAAGAGGGAGGAGTATAGGGTGACATACAAGAGTGGAAGAAGATGCACACAGGTGGAATATATCCAATGTAGGAGGGTCAGTTTGAAGGAGATTGGAGACTGTAAAGTGGTAACAGGGGAAAGCGTAGTTAGGCAGCATAGAATATTGGTCTGTAAGATGATGGTGATCAAGAAGAGGAGGAGTATGAGGGAAGCACGAAGGATCGAATGGTGGGAACTGGAAAAGTGTGATTGTGGGGTAGAGTTCAGGGAAGAGTTAAGACAGGCACTGGGTGGCAGTGAAGATTTAAAAAATATCTGGGTAAGTACAGCAGAGCTAGTAAGGGCGAATGCTAAAAAGGTGCTTGGTGTGACATTTGGATGGAGGAAGGAGTACAAGGAGACCTGGTGGTGGACTGCAGAAGTACAGGACAGAGAGAGGTGGCAGAGGCTAAGAATGAGGCATATGAAGAGTTGTATGACAGGTTGGACACTAAATAGGGATGAAAGGACTTCTAACAATTGGGTAGATAGAGGGACTGAGCTAGGAAAGATATGCCGCAGATAAGGGTGATAAAGGATAATGAGAGTAACATACTCACAAGTGAGGAGAGTGTGTTGAGCAGATGGGCAGAGTACTTTGAGAGGCTGATAAATGATGAGCATGAGAGAGAGAAGGTTGGATGATGTGGGTATGGTGAATCAGAAAGTGCAATGGCTTACCAAGGAAGAAGTAAGGATAGCTATGAAGAGGATGAATACTGGAAAGCCTGTTGGTCCACATGACATACCTATGGAAACATGGAGGTGTTTAAGGGAAATGGCAGTGGTGTTTTTAATCAGATTGTTTAATGATATCCTGGAAAGTGAGAGGTTGCACGGGGAGTGGAGAGAAAGTGTTTGGGTACCGTTTCAAGAATAAGGTTGATGTACAAAGCTGTAGTCACTCCAGAAAGATAACATTGATTAGTCACAGCATGAAGTTATGGAGAAGAGCAGCTAGGTTTAGCAGGGAGGTGAGTAGTGGTCAGCAGTATGGTGTCATGTGGGGAGGTGATGAGTAGTGGTCAGCAGTATGGTGTCATGCCAGGAAAGAGCACTACAGATGCAATGCTTGCTCTGAGAGTGTTGATGGAGAAATACAGAGGAGTTCAGGAGTTGCTTTGTGTCTTTCTGGACTTAGAAAAAGTATATGAAAGGGTGCCTAGAGAAGAGTTGTATTGTATGAGGAAGTCATGACTGGCAGAGATATATGTAAGAGTGGTACAGGATATGTACAAGGGTGGCGTGACAGAGGTGAAGTCTGCAGTGGGAGTGATAGATGTATTTCAGGTAGAGGTGGGATGATATCAGAGATCAGGTGTGAGCCCTTTCTTATTTGTAATGGTGATGGACAGTTTGACAGACGAGATCATACAGGAGTCCCTGTTGACTCTGATGTTTGCAGATGACATTGTGATCTGTATTGAGAAGTAGGGAACAGATTTAGGAGACCCTGGAGAGGTGGAGATATGCTCCAGAGAGGAGAGGAATGAAGGTCAGCAGGACTATGACAGAATATCTGTATGTGAATGAAAGGGAGGATAGCAGAATGTTGAGGATGCAAGGAGTAGAGTTGGCAAAGGGGGATATGTTTAAATGATTGGGATCAACATTTCAGTGTAATGATGACTGTGGAGGACAGGTAAAGAAGAGAGTACAGGCAGGATGGAGAGGGTGGAGAAGAGTGTCAGGAGTGATTTATGACAGACGAGTACCAGTAAAAGTGAAAGGGAAGGTCTACAAAAGGGTAGTGAGACCAGCTATGTTATATGGATTGAAGACAGTTGCATTGACAAAAAGGCAAAAGTCAGAGCTGGATGTGGCAGAGTTGCAGATGTTAGGATTTGCACTGGGTGTGATGAAGGTGCACAGGATAAGCAATGTGTATATGAGAGGGTCAGCTCATGTTGGACGATTTTGAGACAAAGCCAGATAGGCAAGATTACATCAGTTTGGACATGTGCTGAGGAGGGATGCTAAGTATATTGTGAAAAGAATGGCAAGGATGTAGCTGCCAGGTAAGAGGGACACAGGAAGACCTTAGATAATGTTTCTGGATGTGGTGAGAGAGGACATGCAGGTGGTTGGTGTGACAGAGCAAGATGCGGAGGACAGGCAGAAATGGTAACAGATTATCCACTGTGGCAACCCCTAACAGGAACAGCCAGAGGAAAAAGAAGGAGATGTTGTAATGTCAGTCTTCACAGATTTGCCAAGGATTTGACAGGCATAACACAGCTCTATGAATAAATGGCTACACAAATGAGGCACACATATGGTCAATGTACATAACACTGGACAGTTAAATGGCATGAGATGAGTATATCATATGCAGTTCAACACACACATCTGCAATAAGTATTTTACTATGCAAATACCATGTATAGGTCTCTCACATTTCTGAGACAAACAAGTATATCATAGTTGTATTCACAAGTAAGATATGGATATGTACGATATCTCAGTAGCTGGCCTAGCATTGTCAGAGTCAGTATTGTTCAAAACATACTCCAGTAGTAGTCATATGTGAGCTAACCTTTCCTGGGGTGACTCAGGGGCCTGATCTAGGATCTATGTCACTGCAGACAGACTCAGATGCTATGGCCATAGGTTCTGATCAGCAATATATCAGTACAGCAAGTTTTTAGACATATATGTTAAATTTCCTATTTCCCATTCTTACATACTCCCTACTGCAGTCCATTACATGCTTACTTGTTTGACATACCTGTTTTTCCCCCAAGTGTAGGTGGTTATATCCTGCTTCTTGTCATTGTTTCTCTCTCTCTCTCTCTCTCTCTCTCTCTCTCTCTCTCTCTCTCTCTCTCTCTCAGATGTAGGTTGTACATCTGTGTTGCATAGGCAGCAGCTGGCCTTTTGTAGGTAATGTTCATGAGCAGCTGATGGCTTGTGCAGCAATTGGTGTCCCCTACTTGCTAATTGCATGCAGAGCAGCTATGTTGTTATTCATATAGACAATGGCATGGCAACACACTCTTATAATTGAGTACTTCATGTGGGCATTGGTCCTTTTCCTTGCCAGTGAGGAGAACTTCATGAGGTGTGTGAACAACAGCATCACAGATGGTATTTGGAAATACCTCTTACAACCAGAACTGTGGAGACAGGCCAAAACAATGGGTGCAAATGTTCCAGACATAGGGACAGAATATAAGTATTGCTGTTATACATTTGGATTAATGCTAGTCTAACAGGGTTTGTGTGGACATGGAGTTTCTGCGTGATTTTAACTCTGAGAGTGTTATGTGTTTGACATAACTCTCAACTGTAGGGATATCTGCAGAATGGCCTGAGTTTGGAGTCCTATGTTTGGTGTGTTCCTCAGACATTTTTTATCTTTGGAAAATCAGTAGCATACACTGGGGATTGCAGGCAGTAACTGCTAACATCCATTTATGTTTATGACATCATATCCCTCAGAAAAGATATGTTACAACTAACTCTGTTACACCAGCAACTTTTTCAGTTTATAACAGCAATATTTCAAATATGCCCCTGTTTTTGGGCCTTTGTCATAGGTTCATAGGAAGGTACTCGGCTATCTGCCAAAAGGCATTTATAAGCCTAGCTGGAATGTGTTGGCTTTCACTGCCCCCTTTGATTAGTTCCCTGTGCTTCTGTCCAGCAGAGCCACTGAAGTGATCCCAGGGGTAAACTTCCTATTTCCCATACACTCGTCAAGGTTTCTCTTGAAGAGTGTTAGCGAGAAGCTCTGCCTAATGTAGATTGGAATCTTGTTCCAGAGCATGAGAAGTCTCTGGGACAGGAATCTATCCCTCCAGCACGTCCTATTTATTGTTGTGATGAGGTTTAGCTCGCTAGAGCGTATGGCTTGAGGGGATATGGTTTTCTTTAGGTGGAGCATGTCCATCAATTCTGGGTTGGACATGGCCTTGTATGTCAGGCAGAGATCACCTCTGAGTAGGCAGTATGTGACCAAGTACAGCTGGAGTTTCTTCAGTCAAGCTGCATAGGGCATCTGTTTGAGGCCAGTGATCCTCATGGTGACGTACTTCTGTGGTCTTTCCAGCTGTTGCATGTGTCTTGTAAGGTACATCCCAAATGGGGCATTGTACTCTATGATGGGTCTGATGAGTGATGCATAGAGGGGCACAATGACCTTTTTGTAATGGATGCAAACCCTTTTGTGATTAGGTGGGCCACACAGAAGGATTTTCTAACCACTTTGGCAATGTGATTATCAAAGGAGAGATCACTATCTACTTTGGTCCTCAGATCCCTTATTTCATCTTCCATATTTAGGGGGCTACCACCTATGTGGTAGTTTGTGGGTACTTTGTATTTTCCAAAGGGGATGACTATGCACATTTTGGCATTTAGCTTCAGGCCATGGTTTTGACACCAGGTATCTGTATCAGTAAGACCCTTTTGAAGGATGTCTGTGTCATCTGGAGAGTCAATTATAGCCCCTAGTTTGCAGTCGTCTGTGAACCAGGTCAGCCATAGTCCTCCTGTGCTTGCCTGTACCTCTGAGAAGTATATGCCGAACAGGAGGGGTCCTAGGACTGATCCCTGGGGAATGCCACTTGTAACCGGTTTAGAGTCAGACCTAGCTCCCACAACTCTTACCATGTGGGTTCTGTCCATGAGCCAGTTGGCAACCCATCTCATAACGTAGGGTTTATGTTCAGGCTGGTGAGCTTGTCTATAATACCAGAATTGGAAATGGTGTTGAAGGCCTTTGAGAGTTCTAGGTAGGCTGTGTGGACCACCTTTCCCTCATCTATAGCCTTGGTAACTGTCTCAAAGAAGTCCACCAGGTTTAGGAGGCATGATCTGCCCTTAACAAAGCCAAACTGGTAGGGTCCAGTGTTTGGAGGTTCCCAATGTCTCTGTTAATGAGATCCATGATGACGTGCTCCATAGCCTTGCAGACCAAACTAGTCAGGCTTATTGGGTGATAGTTTCCATGGTCTGTTGTGGCTCCACCTTTGTGGAGAGGAATAACCATTGCTGTGTGCCACTCTATATGCACATAGCCTGTGGAGAGGCTGAGTGTCAGGGTTTGCCCAGATGTCATGCAGTAAGAGGTTAATAGGTGTGGTATATGATTATTTAGTGTCTACATTCCTGATATCATCGCAGTGATGTATCAGACTGCCAGACATGTTATGTGGAAGAGGCCTTATATATGACGGGAAAGCCTGGCCATTCTGTGGACTCTGCACAGTTGAGAGGTCTATGCATTTCTGGCAATTGTTGACAGACTGTCAGGATTGTGTAGCAGTGTAGTGTGTTAATGTTATTTGGCCTGTGTAAGGAGGGGGTGGATGTATGCGTTATGGTTTCTTTTCTATATGCCCATGCACGCTGCTCCTGTTTCTGGTGGTCTATTGGCTGTATATGTTTGTTGGGGCAGACTGAGACATGTCCCATAGTACACTATGAATTGGGCCATATGTAGGGGGAGTGTGTGAGTGGCAAACATGTTGAGATGTTTTGTTCACACGGTCCTTATACTCTATTGTTCCTTTGGGTTACCGATACATCACTGTGACTGCAGTGGAATTGGTTGTGGGTATGCACTTTCACAGTGGTGTCTGTTTTTCAGTGCTTTTACATCTCTGTAGTGCCTGATATATTTGCCAATACATGTTAAATTCTCCCTAGTGGATTTTGGTTAGTGTTGTGTCGGTATGACTGTAGTTTGGACAATGCTTGTTGACATGCTTAGCAGATGAGTGTAGTTTCCCTAATGTGATGTTATGTCTAGATATTTGTAGGATGTACTGTTGCCTGGCCCCCATAAGTGTTGTGTATTTCTGGCACATCAGTGGGATGATGTGAAGATTTCAGTCACTAACTAGTGAGAACTAATTGGTGTTGGACTTGTGCTATTACAGTCGATATATGTTAGGACAGACATGAGGGTGTTACTACAGCAACTGTGTCAGCTTATCTACTCCAGTATTTCAGATATGTCCCTATTTCCATGGCTTTCTCCCCCCACTTTTTTTTCTTTATGTGTATATCTCTATTAATATTATGTACATATTTTTCCATATATATGTATCTCCATACATATGTAAGTGTATACAGTGGATATAAAAAGTTTATACACCCCTGTTAAAATGCCAGGTTTTTGTGATATAAAAAAATGAGACCACAATAAATCATTTCAAAACTTGTCCCACCTTTAATGTGACTTATAACCTGTACAATTCAACTGAAAAACAAAGACATTTATTAGGGGAAAAATATATAAAAAAAATACAATAAGTTGGTTGCATAAATGTGCACACCCTTAATCTAATACTTTGTTGAAGCACCTTTTGATTTAATTACAACATTCAGTCCTCTTGGGCAGGAGTCTATCAGCATGGCACATCTTAACTTGGAAATATTTGTCTACTCTTCCTTGCAAAAGTGGTCCAAATCTGTCAGATTGCAAGGACATCTTTTCTGCACAACCCTCTTCAGGTCAGCTCACAGATTTTCCATTGGATTTAGGTCTGGGCTCTGACTGGGCCATTCCAAAACTTTAATTTTCTTCTGGTGAAGCCATTCTTTTGTTGATTTGGATGTATGTTTGGGGTAATTGTCATGTTGAAAGGTGAAATTCCTCTTCATCTTCAGATTTCTAGCAGACGCCTGAAGGTTTTGGGCCAAAAGTGACTGGTATTTGGAACTGTTCATAATTCCCTCCACCTTGACTAAAGTCCCAGTTGGAATTGAGGGCAGAAAGTTCAGCGTTGGTCTCATCACACTATAACACATTTTCCCACATGCTTTTGGGAAACTTGATGTACTGTTTAACAAATTTTAGCTGGGCCTGAATATTTTGCTGTGTAAGAAAAGGCTTCCGTCTTGCAACCCTACCCCATAGCCCAGACATATGGAGAATATGGGAGATTGTTGTCACATGTAGTACACAACCAGTACTTGCCAGAAAATTCCTGAAGCTCCTTCAGTGTTGCTGTAGGTCTCTTGGCAGTCTCCCTGACCAGTTTTTGTCTCGTCTTTTCATCAATTTTGGAAGGATGTCCAGTTCTTTGCAACGTCACTGTTGTTCCATATTTTATCCACTTTTTGATGACTGTCTTCACTGTGTTCCATGGTATATCCAATGCTGTGGAAATTTTTTTGTACCCTTCTCCTTACTGATACCTTTCAACAATGAGATCCCTCTGATTCTTTGCAAGTTCTCTGCGAACCATGGCTTTTGCTGTAGCGGACAACTGAGTAAATGTCAGAAATCCTACAAGGACAGCTGAACTTTATTTGGGGTTAAACAGAGTCTCTTTAATTGATGGCAGGTGTGTACCCAAGAATACTGAATGCTGTAACTAAATCAAAAGGTGCTTCAACAAAGTATTAGTTTATGGGTGTGCACACATGCAACCAGCTTATTGTACATTTTTTTTTTATATTTTTTCCCCTAACAGATTTGTTTGTTGTTCAATTGAATTGTACAAGTTATGGGTCACATTAAAGGTGGGAAAAGTTTTGAAAATATTTATTGTCATCTCATTTTTATATCACAAAAACCTGGCATTTTAACAGGCGTGTGTAAACTTTTTATATCCACTGTGTGTATAAAGGCAAAACCAGAATTATTCTACAGAATCTTTTTCCTACTGTTGAATGACTCTTCTGCATGATATGTTTGAAAAAGCATCAGCAGTCCTTACAACTTAAATGGTGTAGTGGTACATTGCTCTGACTATGGTGTACAGGGCCCAGGGCTTGACACTTGGCAGGGCTGATGATTTTGGTGCTAGGCAGAACAGTGGCTGATGAAAACAGTTATTAAAGCAGTTTTAAGCAGCTGTAAGCGGGTTTGAATGGGTTTGCATGACACTAAGCGATGCCAAGCTACGGTTAATCCATTTTAGCTTCACTTACCAGCACTTATTCCCACTTACCTCTGCAGTGATTTCTTTAAAAGAAAAGAAAAAGGGGTGAGAGCAAAGTGATGAAAAAAGGGGCACGCAGAGAGAGTACAGTATGAAAGGTAGGTAGGGATGTGCAGAACAGGTGTAGGAAACATCCATAGCTGTCCATTTCTTCTACAGCAACAGCTGTGAATTTCTACATAATTTGGAGGTGAAGTTGGACACTCAAACCCCTGAGAGAGAGGTGAGAGCAACAGTAATGTGTTGTCAAGCCAATTGGACCAGATTGCATGTGTCCAGTGGACACGTGTGAAATGGACAGCTATGTATGGGGTGTAATTTTTTTTTTTTGGAACAGATGCCCTTTTTTTTTAAGGTGAGAGTGGGATGTTGGGGAAGGATACTAGGCATATTTGGAGAGGAAATTTGGGTAGGAAGACAGACAAGCTAGACAAGACAGCAGACAGGGGTGGTATATGACACATTTGGGGGGGTAAACACCTTAGATGGGGAGGATGGTTGGGAATCAGACACACATGAGCCCCCAAATGGATACAGTGAGACTGAGGTTCCTACCCATGGGCAATCACCACTTCACATTGATGGCCCCGGGTGGCTGTGCTGGGGGCCAGACAGGAGGGGCAGACTGACCCTCAAGATGTGCTAGTTGGCCCTCAATCTGGTGCAGCTGTCCACCAAACTGTTTTTGTTAGGTGCTATGCACCAAACCCAGACCTGGCTATGGGTTACGGTTTCCTATCTGCACCTGCTCCCAGAAGGGGACAGGCCCCATCCCCTGAAGCGGTACCACCCAAACGTGGTGCATGACCAGTGGATGAGGAGGTCCCAGTTTGAATCCCAGATGTGCTGGGGCCTAGTGCCAAGGCCAGTTGAGGCAGGACAGGCAAATCCGAAAGGAGCTGCCTTCCCAGATATGTTATGGTGTTGAGGTTTTACAAAACATGTTGGTTAGTCATGAACAAAACATTTCAATATTAGTTTTAACAGCATGCATGGGTGTTCCAATTAACCCAAAACAACAGATTTGACAAAGTTGCAAAGCAAACAGAACACATGCATAAATGGAACCACAGTAGACATCATAATGGCATGCAGGTTACATTGATAGCAACAGGTCACCGATGACAGTATTTGCACGAGGAACATTAATAATCAAATGATTCAATATTTGTAGAACAATAGGACACATGCCCCAACAGTAGTTTTGGAGAAAAACATACCCGTTGATTATGTGTATGAATTATTGGTGCAGATAGAATGAGGGAGAGAGAGAGATGTCAATTAACAACTGTATAGGCATCGATTGTTCACAACTGTACTGCTCATTACTCTACTTATTACTCTCCAGGTATGACCTCACTTTACATCTACATATGGCCTTGGGTTAGGCAGTGCAATGTTTGTACACAGTCTATTAATAAAGTCTTCTTAAAGGTAATACGTACATTTCCTTACCTGGTAGACCTGTGGAGGGAATATCTGTTAACACTACCCGACTGTTTCTGCACATATTCACATATTCAAGATTACATTATATGACACTGACTGGGGTGCCCTGCACTCATGCTGTGTGTGTGTGTGTGTGTGTGTGTGTGTGTGTGTGTGTGTGTGTGTGTGTGTGTGTGTGTGTGTGTGTGTGTGTGTGTGTGTGTGTGTGTGTGTGCTACTGCCACATTCTGCATGGATTTCTATCTGTCACCCTGGGTATTGGCAGAGGTGACTACTAGCTATGATAGTGTGACACTTGAGGGACATTTATCAGAAGAAACTGTTGGTGTATGTACTTATCTTGCTGTCATTTGCAGCCTTGGGGTTGGACAGTGGATGTGTTGTACACAGTGCATTAATACAGCCTCATTACAGCTAATAGAAACATTTCCTTACCTGGCAGACCTGTGGAGGGAATTTCTGTTAAAACTACCTGACTGTTTCTACACATATTCATGTATTCTTGGGTGAAATTATGCATACAGCTTACTACCACTCCTGGGATTTGAACCGTGCCTGTTTGTGCAAAAAGGTTGTGTTTTGACACAATGGGCTATTGAGGAACTGCTGCCTGTTGCTTGACTGTTTTCTCCGTAATACTCTCTTGGGTGGACAATCTGACCTTCTAATTCTGATATTCATGAATGGCAGATAGGTCTTGTACTGTGTATTAATACTTTGACATATTACAATCTGGAAAGCAATGGTTAACACAAAGCACTGCTGTAGGCGATACAGTATACTAGTTTACAGATTACTATTCAGGGATCAGATCTTGGTGCATGAAACATTTCATATAGTTGATCTCCTGTTTTATAGTTCCACATTCTTTGTCAGATGAGCCTCAATTAATTCATGCTGTCAGAGTCATAGTTGCTGTGCAGAACCTGTACACATTTAGTTTCATACAACTACATACCAAAGTAAACACAACAGTCTGGGGGGGTTTAGTTTTATTGAAAGGTACTGCCACTTTTATTGATAGATAACCTGTACATTAGTATTACTCTGCTAACGTCTCATTTATTCATTACACACAGTACACATTTTAACTTACTGGCAGTTGACATTCGACTCCTTTCTATTTATTTGCCCTGAATACTGCAAGCTAGATTTGTACTCACCATCCTTCCGGCGCAGCCTTAGCAACCTGCTGGCATGGGCATCTATGTTCGCAGCCCTCACATCTGCAGCTGTACAGGAGATAAAGAAACATTTATGCATACCTATCAATCACATACACAGGCTGGACTTTGGTGAACACTAATTGATACTGATACCTGCACACTCTGGGACATTCTGTGCCTGTGTGTCTAGGGTCCAATGGTCCAAGAGCTGCCTCTTCCTACACTTGAAGTCAGCAAAATGGTGCCGGAACTGTTCACCAGTTCAAGGGATGCCAGTAACACTAGTGAGATCACATACAAGATGGTCCCAGGCCTCTGCTTTATATTGGGAGCCCTGGTACTAGTCCTGCAGCAGTCTCTCATCATGGTCTTTCACTAGGAGTCCAACCATAACCCTGGACTCCTGAATGCCCCAGTGTTGCACCCAGAAGCGCGGACCCTCTTCTATGCCAGCCATAGTGCCTGCAAGGGTGAGATACAACTGATTATGGATGTATTCCCACCTGCGAGGTTTAAATAGAGCCAAATGTTCACTCTTTGCCGTCATTCGACCATTTTGAATATGCTGAGCTAAGCTAAGTGATGCACAGATCCACTTAGCTAAGGTTGGTAGTGCTTAAAGGGAAATATTTTAAGCACTGCTTACCAAAGCGCAAATCCACTTAGCTGGGCTACTTATTGCTTGGCATTTACATTTAAGTAATGCTTACACCAGGTTAGCATAGCTGAGCAATACTTAGCATTGCTCACATTTCATTTTACAAAAGTACCAGGATTGTAGGATTGATTCATCATTACTGACATATTATAATTTTATGTTTACCTTCCATGACATCCACCTATGTGCCTGCATTAAATTATATTCTTGTGTGACTATACTGTATGGGAAACATGTTTATATGGGGATTTCACATCTTTTCTAGACTGACATCTCACTTTTGGACTTGCTACACTACCCTGGTTGACAAAAAACTGTTGCTACATAATTTATGTTTACAAAAATAAAATAATTTTAACACTGCTTTCCCATAGAAAAAAAAGTTACCTATTTTCTTTCTCAGACCATGAATACCTGCATGTAAAGACGTATATTTGCATTTATCTCCTAGGGGATGCTTAAGCTAGGCTAAGCAGATGGCCATAATGTACACACCTGCTAGCTACACTTAAACATTCCTTAGGCTGGAAAAAAAAGTTTATATTATTATTATATTATTATGTCATATAAGTGAGTCTTAACTCATTAAGGATTGCAAGCTTGAAATAATGGCATTTATTTGGCTTTCAGGTTTCTATCCTTCAGGGACTCCTGCTAATACATATCCTGTTTACTATCAACTTTCTAAGTGTGTAAGGGCAATGTTTCAGATGTGTCCCTATTTTATTATTTATTCCCTCCATTATTTGTGCATTTGTCAACATGCACTACTGTAAGGGGATATTGGCATACATTTGCTTTCAGACTTCTACCCTTCAGCAATTCATGCTAGTGCATGACCTGTTTTCTGTCAACTATCTATGTTTAGTGGGCAAAATGTGTGTGTTACCCTTTTGAGGGATTTATCCCCCATTCTTTGTGCTTTTGCGCACATTTCCTGCTTTTGCAGGTTGCAGAGGTGTCATACAGAACCTGTCACACACCCCCTGCATTGCTTTCTTCATGCCTATTTTTCTTTCAGTGTCTGCGCACACTGAAATACTGGCATAATATTAGAATAAATCTCTAATATTATGCCAGTTTGATTTAGGAAGTGCCGTATGAGACTTTTTGAGTGCAAGGGCCATGTTCGGTGTCCGTGTAATACTTGGACACACTCTCTGCACTCATTTATTGCTCGTGTATTTACAGTATAGGGAGTACAGCAGCGCACCTTCATGAATATGCAAGGCACACTGCTGTGCTATATGGACATGAACCACTCTGTGCAAGAATAGTTTTATTCTTGCATGGAGTTTATGGAATCCCTGGGTATGTGTAATGCATCACTTTATTCTACCTCATCTGTGTCATGATTCACAGTTGTGGAACAACCACTGCCTATTTACTGTACAACAATGCATTCCACTCCTTTCTGTTTTAACTACTATTCTGCTGCTGCATATTATAAGTTCATAGGTGTGTACTAGGCTAATGGCCCTGGAGCTTATATAAGCCTAGCCGAAGAAGATTCCCTGGCATTATGCCGCCTGAAGTTAGTTTGCTGAAGTTGAAGTCAGTCATACCTTGCATTTCAATACTGTTCTTCTACTGTTGACATAACTGTTATGCAAGGCCTTGATATGATTTTTACCTACTGCAGTTGCTTGTGCAATATCATGTTGTGTAGTGTATTACAAAAATAACAGAGATTTTGTTTCATATGACTGTATTGCATTGTAGTGCACTTCCTGAATTATATACAGTAGAAAATGGAAGCACCCTCCTGTGGTCAAAATCCATGCTCCACTCTGTTTCACATTTCCACACAGGCTGTGTTATAAACCATTTCCTACATTTCTTCAATTTCTTGTTATCATGTGTTTCGGCTTAGTGGTTGTGGTTGAACATAGACTCCATTTCCTTAACTGGAAGAGCAGATGATCTAGCCTGTAAATCTAATTTTTTTTAAAGTTCAGAGATTATGAGTGTTTGATAATAGTAATTTGCTTCAGGTCCAAGCTTTTGATCAGGACATGAAAATGTTCATCTTAGCTCTTATTATTGGGATCACACATGAGAAAGTATTATAACTCAATGAGCTAATTCTATTCAAGATCTCAATACCAACACCTGTTTTTTACTCATCATCAATCACTTTAGATACAAGGCATTGTTTGCTCCTTATATATCCTATATTGCTTTTTGTGAATTTCTGTTAGACACATATGAATGAAAACAACTTGGCTGTTGGGTACATAAAAGCAGAAAGTTATATTCAACAAGTATAATATGTACATCTTTGTCAGGAGTTTTGCAAAATCTGTACACATAGCATTTTTAGAGCAAACCAGTGGTTGCAAGTGCCCAGTACTTGACTAAATCTATGATGTTTTTTAAAAATGAGTTTATTATTAATTTGTATGTCCTTAGAGGTGTTAACAAGTTTTATTATTGCCTTGCCCAGTAATTTTGGCATGGTAACTTTGGATGGTCCATAATACAACACCTTGCACTTTCTGTGATTCAGGATTCAGGATTATCTCTTAAACAATTTGTGAATACTATGAAATGTTGTTAAGCAAAGAAATGATATTTTGTGATCATTAATGGACTTTGCTATCCAAAGTTTGCAAGATGTAGATAAGAAAGTAAGAGTGATGTTAAACTATATAGATTCCTAAGAGTCCCTTGCAGAATACCTGAACAGATACGGGCCTAAGAAGATGTATGCCCTTAAACTACAATTCTCTATTTTCTCCTTAACATTTAATGCTAAATCTTTTGTACTAAGAAGGCAATTACATGCCTGGATGCCAAGCAATGAATAACTTCTTGTGGGGTTAACCATAGACATTTAAATACTGAGGTAAAGCAACTGAGTTACTGAAAAAGCCTTGCTTACTGGAGCATATCAAGTATAAAAGGACTAATCTTCCCTTCAAGAACTCATGAAATATTTCATATTGATTGACATTGTCTAAGACAGAGAGCATACATCTCACACAACATTTACAAAAAAAAAAAAAACAATGGCTAGCTTGATATCAGCTCTACTAGTGAATCATCCTATGTGGATTGGAATTGCATAATTTAATTTCCAAGATGAATGTACTATCCCTTGTGAAAACAAGATGGTAAATAATGACGTGAGAGGGAAGAAAAGAATATTACTCAATAAATATAATTTGGGCACGGATATTGTCTAGAGCCATACTGCTACTACACACAGTTTTCTTCAGAGTCAAACATAACATGTCTATAGTAATAACGCCCAGCAGGAAAGGGGAAACAAAATGTCCTAAAATAAGTTGATAAAGAAAATTTGTTGAGAATAAGATTGAAATATAATTATTAAGAAGTTCTGTCACTGATTTTGGTTTGCAACCAGATCTTTAGTTATTACTGATCCAACTTTATAAGGCAACAGTTCTTATCATTTACATTCTTGACTGAACAACATGGGGCTGAACTCAATAAACAGTACATGGCTTGGCCACACCATGTACACATCTTGGTGCAATGCTCAGATGATAATGCAACACTCTGTATTCAGTAAATGGCTCTACATAGTGTAGAGCTGTGCAAACCAGCTAAACATTCTGGCATGCTAGTTAGTAAATAATCATCTGAATTATATGCGAAGCAAACAATCGAAGATGGCAGAGATATTCAGCAAGTTATAAAGCAACCATGTAGCCTTTTGCCCTGCACTCCAAAACTTTTTGGAATACAGCCATAGAAACTACCCTGGAAAGAAAGACTGTTAGAGTCTGCTGCTGCTCTTGCTAATGTGTATGTGCAACAGGCTCAACTCTATGTTTCTGCTGCTGCTGTGAATACCTCGTGCAAGAAGGAGGAGAAAGGTATTTAGACCCCATTTAACTTTTCATGGTCTGCATGAAATAGAAATAGTAGATCACTACAGGGTGGCTAGAGATGCACTCCATGAACTCTGCAACATCTGTTGTCCTCACCTGATACTAAGGGTAATCTAAGGTGAACCAATACTAGTGGAGGCCAAGGTATGTGTAGCACTTACAATTGTAGTTACAGGAACCTTTCAGAAACCTACAGGACACATTTGGGGGCTGTCATAGGCATCAGCATCCAGTATTCTACACCAGTTCCTGAATGCTATGCTACAGGCTGCCAGTGAGTATATTTTTCTTCATGCCTCCAAGGACAGAATTAGAGCTATGCAGGAGTTCTACTCCATAACACACTTCCCTGAAGTCTTGTGTGCAATAGACTGCACTCACATTGAGATTGAATCACTACACAGGGATCAGGAAAGGATATACATGAACAGAAATGGATAAAACTCCATTAACTGCTAGGTCATGTATAACACTAGGGGGATAATCTTCAATGTGCGTGCTGGCAAACCCAGCAGTTACTATGACTCTCATATCTGGCACAACTCTCAGATCTCCCAGAGGTTTTCCAGGTGTGATGTCCCACAAGGCCATTTACTTGAGAATATATTGCAACCATGGCTGATGACACCCAACAGAAATGTACACACACACACACACACACACACACACACACACACACACACACACACACACACACACACACACACTTGGAAGAGCACTATAATGAGGCACAAACTCAAAAAAAGAAACATCATAGAGCATGTGTTTGGGCTGCTGAAATCATGGAATGTGTACTCATTGCCAATAAAGACATTTAAAACACACTTCATATGTAATATAGAATGGTAGGTTCCCCCCAAACCACAACACAAACAAAAGTGTCTGGACAAACACCCATCCAGTCAACATTCCTACACTGAAGACTGCAGTTCAGGCATTGATTACTGGATGACAGTTATCATTGCTAAATTGTCAAGAAATGAATTCTAATTAGTCAGTTTGCACTGTGTCCATCATTGTTGTGCAGGTTGCCTTGAGAAATCTGAGAAGTGTAGTATAACTGTTAGCCACAAGTACAGCACCTTGCATTGGATAAAGAAAAAGCAGTACAGTTGTCTCCAATACCAGGTGAAATTAAATCACAAAAGCAAATGGTAACAGCATACTGTTCTGTAAGCATAAGCTTCTCGACTCACAAAAGTAAAGCACTGCAAGAACTGCCTGCGCCAACAGTGAGCTATAAGAAGTGCATACAGATCATCGTTTACTTTTCTGCTGCCTATATAAATACATTCCTAATGCTAGAATGTACATGTACTTGAATAAGAGAAGCATATATTAGCAAAATCTGTACTTCTTTGCAGAAAAATCTCTTTCAAAGAAATAGCAGTCAAAATCATCTGTGTCTCAAAATAGTCTCCTAACCTTCATGTTCCCTTGCTACATGGTTACCTTTTAGTGTAGATTCAGCCCTCTGAGCACTCTGAAGATGCAAATGAGGTCTTAAATTAGAATTGCTGAATACAAAACTTTTGACTTTGTGTATCAGATATAAACATAGTGTAGATGCTATGCCATTGTTAGCTGCTAGTGGCTTGCAACTGTGAATGATTTGTCTGACTGAAGCAAAACATAGTAATTCACAGACACCCTTCCATGAAGTACTGTAGGTATGTCAAGATGCACTTACAAAGTGTGGAATTAAGTGCAGTGAGCTTTTATACAAAATCAAGTACCCCACATGTCTATTTCTTTGTCATAATAACAGAGTTTCCAGCCTGTGTTGAAAGCTGTTGTTCAAAGAAAAATGAAAGGACATGCACTAGAGATTGCATGTCTGATAGTAAAGCAGAGATAAGGGAAAGATTCCCAATATACAAAGAGAATGCAGAACTGCAGTTTTGCAAACATAATTATAAATATTGTGTGATCAATCATTTCAGTAAATATGTTTGCATGTGCATGTACAATTAACTCAGAATGTCCAACTCTATGAAGTGTTTAATGCTGGATATGAAATGTCAGATTGCTTACATGCACATTATTTGATTACTACTGCAAAGCTGTGTCTGTGGTACAGAGTAATATCCTCCTACAACATTATTGTGTATGTGCAATAGTCTGGTGGTTCAAATCCAGCCCTGTATAATTGTTACTCTTTGTTTCCTTGTTTTATCTTTTTTTTCATTTTTTTATTTTTGTCTTTACAATGTGTGTGGCATGTGACATAGTGAAAACATGGTTCACTGCTTAAGGAGAAAGTAAAAAATGTAATTTCAATTACCTTATAAAGCATAAACATGCTTAGCAACATTATGCAGCTGTCAGCAGCATTTATGGTACCGGCTGCAGAATTTCCAGTTGTTAGCTGACTGTCTCTGTACCACAAGGTGTAAATATAATCAAATAAAAAAGAGATATAATCTTCCAGTAGATATGTTTAGTGAGTGTGGTCATAATGAGTACTTACACAAGTAATATGTGTTTGTGTTTGCCTTTTCCATTTGCTCATTTCCAACCCGAGAGCAAACACAGTTCACTGCATAAGGAGAAAAGTGAAAACTTTCATTTGGTGCACCTTTTTCCATGCAAACTGGCTCTGAAGAGATATGCAACCATCAGCACTCTGTGCTGAGTGAAGAAATATACTTGTGACCTAACTTTCTATGTACCAGCTTGTGTAAGTACATTGAGTTTATGGTCAGAACACAGATGAGGTAGGGTTCAAATCCAACACTTTATTCTTAGTAATGGTGTCCCACTATCATTGCTCCCAAAACTTTGATTATAAAGGTCATTACGTATAGCTGGTTGATTGACAGAAAGGTATAATTACTAGTTGCATATGCATACTTTTGTAGATATCATTGACTGACATATGAACACAAGTTGATAATACATGCAACTGGTTTGGCATGACAATGATGATTATGTAATAAAAAATGGAGTTTTATATCTCTGATGGACACAGTAGTTTACTGGCAATCATATTGAACCCTACAATAGCCCAATTATAACTGTAAAACAAAATGTATTGTGAGGTATGCATCATAACTTCAAACTCTGTTACTAAAGCCATGCAAGTCTAGCCATTTCCAAAACACTGTCAGACATTTAGTCCTGCATCACAGCTGAGAATGCATCAGCCATGACCTTTTAATGCCACACACACACACACACACACACACACACACACACACACACACACACACACACACACACATAGAGGCCTAATTGAAGTATAACACCAGTCAAACTTTAAGGTCTACATTTTAATGACAATGATTGACAATCACTTTTGTAGTAAAGAGGAATAATCAAATAATCACCTGTGTGGAAATGTATGCATTCTTTTTACACAGGATTGAATCCCACCTTGTACAAATTACCTTTAACAGTGTGCAAGTCCCAACAAAATATGTACCAAGTCATTCCACTGAGCCATCCAAAGTTAAGGCTTGCTTAAAAACCAGCCATTGAGCATTTTATTGTTGACCATTGGACAAAGTGTGACCAGGTATAGCATCACACATGCCAAAGATCACTGACAAGTTTTACATCATCATTGCTGTTTCATAAACTCCTTTCTTCTTTATTTGGCCGTGTGTCTCTTTACTTACCTTCACACAAATAGAGTTGGAATGGCCATGCATGTTTGTGCACTGGTCATAAATTGTGAAATCACAAATTGATGGGGAAAGGATTGCGACTGTTATCGGAGGACTTCTACCAGACATGGCAAGTGATGAGGTTAATGGTGCCAAATTCATAGGTTCATAGGTTCATAGGTTCATACTAGGCTATCTGCCCGAGGGCATTTATAAGCCTAGCCCATTGCACCCCTTTAGTATGGGGAACTATACCCATTATTTTGCTGTGCCTCTGTCGAGCAGTGACACTGAGGTAATTCCTGGGGTATATCTGCGATCTCCCATCCATTGGTCAAGATTTCTCTTGAACAAGGCCAGCGAGGTGCTCTGCCTCACATGTACCGGGATTTTGTTCCACAGCATAGGAGTCTTTGGGTGATGAATCTATCCCTTCAGCACGTCCTATTAATAGCCGTGTCGAGGTTTAAGTCTCCGCCCTTGTGGCTCTGATGGATCTAGATTTTTGAGGTGAAGCATATTCATCAAATCTGGGTATGACATGGCCTTGTATGTTAGGCAAAGGTCACCTCTGAGCAAGTGTGTTACTGAATAGAGCTGGAGTTCTTTCAGTCGGGCAGCATAGGACAGATTTTGAGACCCTTTATCCTTTTGGTGAGGAACTTTGTGGCCTCTCCAGCTGCTGCAAGTGTCGGGTCAGATACATTCCGAATGGGGCATTGTACTCAATCATTGGTCTGATGAGTGATGAGTAAAGGGAGACTATGACCTCCCTTGATCTAGATGAGAATCCCTTCATGATAAGGTGGGCAATGTAGAAGGACTTCCTAACTACTTTAGCTACATGGGTGTCGAATGACAGACTACTATCAACCTGGGTCCCCAGGTCCCTGATAACTTCTTCTGTGCTCAGTGGATTGCCACCTATTTGGTAGCTAGGGGTAACCTTGTTTTTCCCGAAGGGTATGACTATGCATTTTTTGGCATTTAACTTTAGGCTGTGGCTCATGGCGCAAAGGAAGGGTGTGGAGGAGTCCAACAAAATTTGTCGCACTTCTTGTCAAGTACTATAGCCAGAGGCTACTTCAGGGGGATGATACTGGGTTTCAGTACAAGGCTGGGCTTGAAACAGCCTAGCCAAGACTGTCTCTAGTGTAACTGCCATACCACACAATGGGGAGCAGAGTAGTCACCACTACAGTGACCTTAAGAAGTGCAAGCAGGCATAAATCAACCAGTGGCTGGATGAGTTTCGAACTGCTAACACACTCAGATGTGTAAGTATAATGATATGAAATGGTGTAGATAGCCAAGACTGGAATGCATAATGCTTTCATTTGTCTTCTTCTCTCATTATTTATTTTACAGCTGCTGAGGAAATCACGGAGAACAGGGACACACATGCTGAGAGACTGGATCAAGTCATACAGGTAAAGGGTATGTCTGCAACACAACTGACCCTGATTGTATTAATTATTGTGATTCAATTGATCAGTAGCAACTTCATCATGCATATCTTAACTGTAACAGCAAGTAAGCATGCTTTCTCCTGTTGCTATTAGTGATTGTATTAACCAAGTGTGGTAGTGTATTAGATTATGTGGATTCAATTCCCACAACTAACGTATAGGTTCTCATTCAACAAGTATTATTTTTACAGTTGAAATGCAGCAATATTGGCTTTAATGCCATGTTGTTCACTTACTTTTTTGTATCTTTGAAAGCATCTATTCAATATGTGCATATTCTAAGGATTACTGGTAACAATTCACAATCATTTTTGCAAGAGTGAAAGCTCTATTGCTAGGATAATGATAAATGTCTATTTATTGTAATAAAGAATTAATGTGACTTATCATGATTTTAATCATATCTTTTCTTTTTTCGTCTCACTCCACCCCATCTCTTCCTTTTTTATATATATTTTTTGGTTATATGGAATCACACCATTCTGATTGTATACCTTTCTGCTGACAAAACAAATGCATTTTAGCACAAGGAGGTGGGACAACCACTGTGGCTCAGCATGCCAACCCTCCACAGGCTGCTACACAGATACCCAGTAGGTGTGGGACACAACCTAGCAGTACTGCCTTCACATTCCCTGCTCTGCCTAGTCAGTTCTCCTCAGGTAGTAAAGCCCAGGCTGGTGGTGTAGTGGTACTATCTTGGAGTGTTGGTGGAGATAATGATTATGTCATCCACCAGGAGCTTCCTGGCATGGTACAAGATCTGATAGAAAGTGGCCTTGGTGCCAGCATCAACCAAGAGGAGAAGGTGCTCCTAAAATTAAAAAAAAAGACTCCCATGTCAAGCAGTCTCACAGGCAACTGATGAAGGGGAGAGTGATGACAGTTCTGAAGGTGAAGACTAAACTGTCCATCACCATGGCTGTGTCTGTCTTGTATGGCCAGGTTTTCTACACCTCCTTCATCACCTACCCTACATACCTGCCCACACATTGCTAGGTCCCTTTTCCAACATTTCTGTCTTTTTGAAGCAAATAAGCAAAAAATGTCCTGCTTTTCTGCACCTCCTTCCTCACCTTCTCTACATACCTGACCCACACATTCTTAGGTCCCTTCCCCAACATTCCTTTTCGAAAAAAAACTATCCTGTACATAGCTCTCCACATTGCATATGTGTCTTCTGGAAACACATGATTTGGTCCAATATTCCCATGCAACATGATAATTTTGTTGTCACACAACTGTGTCATGGTGACAGTCCAAATTCATAATTTTTTTCTACCTGTATAAATTACTGTGTTGAAGAAGTGGAGATTTATGTTTTTCACCCAATTCCCTGATGCAAATGTCTCTATTGCTTCCTTTTTGTTCTTCCCTCTGCTTGTCTCCCATTTCACCACGTTCCTATCAATGCCATTTTCACACATTTAATATGGTCAAAAAATAAAATAATACACAACACACATGGCCAGAAATGGCCCATAAAAAAGCTTTCACTTTTTGTCCTCAGTATTTATGTGGAGTTTGGCATCATGCATTAATACAAAGTGACATTGAATGGCTGTTCACATCCTATGGCAAAACTTAGTCATTTTTTGCCATCGGCTGAAGTAGCCCAGTCATCTTCGTGCAAAGGTGCTTAAACATGCTGCACTATAAGAATGCAGAATTAAGGCAGTGTAAATGCATTACTTTAATTTAGTTACTCTGACAGTTCTTTCCCTGCTGAATGTAACAAAGTGAAATTTCCTATGATGAGTGTTGCACATCATTTATTAGTGTGGTGCTAAAGATCTATGATGTGTTTAATCATCCACATCTTAACATTTGTCACAGTTATGAGTTCTCATGAAGATGTATTGATTACTAGTCAAATAAAGAGTGTTTGAAGTGGCACCCATCCCCACAACTATGAAATACTTACCCGACCTTGTTCTGCTTATCATATGCCTGTTTTCCCTCTATTAACCCTTCTTTACCCCTATATCAGTCACGTCATGCTACAGAGCATGGCAGGTTAATAATGAGTATGCACCAAAACATGTCCATGAATGCTCCAATAAACCAGACATTGTCATGTGCATGTCCATCTCTCCTTGTATTCATCCCTTCACTCCCACCCCTCCTTATATGCGTTTATCTATTAGGCTGATGGATGTAAAGATCATCTCATGGTTTCTACATACTGTCTTGTCTCTGCTGATGGATTATAACATGTTACCTTGATTCAATAGGCTATCAGTGCTCCTGTAGTGTGCAAGGTTTCAAAATCTGCTGTAGGATTCCCTTTATGTCATGTTCAGGTGATGACCAGATGCATAAAAGTACATTTACATCTTGTCAAGGCTTATAATCCAGCAGTAGGGGATGGTCTTAAGGACAGATATTAGTGGTTTCTTTCCTCTGTATCTGTTGCCCATCTATCTGTCTACCCCTTCTCCTACATATGTATAATATGCCTGCCTATTGTGTAAACTGTAAGGTGGGCCACAATTAGTATAACTGTCAAAATTCCATTTCCACATGGCACCATTATATTTCAGATGCCCCACATCTTCTTCAAACAGATGTGCATGGACATATTAATTATTGTCATGCTATATCTCCTCTATCTTTAGTGCATGCAATTCATGCTACAGAGCAGGATGTATTCTGATTGAGAAGACATGTCATACCAGTACATTGTTAGAATGTTCATAAATGTGCCAGGACAGTACCTCCTGCATCCTCTACAGCCTTATGTCTATCATCACCTCCTCTGTTGCATCAGAATATACTTTAGCATTTAATATGATATGGAAACTGTCCTTACTTTGAGAAAGCATATTGCACACACTTTTCATAGGGTTTCCACCTTTTGTTGTGACTAAAACCAGACAGGCCACACCTCTTCCACCTTCCATAATGTCACCCAAGCCCCACCCACTTCCCACCCATGTCATGGCATTAGCATCATGTCAGAGGAGTGGAAACACTCTCTTTTGACATTTGTGATGCTTTATTTCTGTAGATGTACTATGCTTTTTGTAAAAAAAAAAAAACATAGTAAATCCACAGGTATATCAAACTCTGATAGTCTGTTTTTATTTTAAACAGAATACCGGAGCTTGTACAGTGTTTTCTGGACTACCCTACAATCAGTTTGATTTCTGGATAGTCCGGAAAAAAAAGGATAGGTGGCAATGCTAACTTTTCAGGCTATCTGGCCCTCCACAAATAGCATATCAGTGGAGTCATAATCATTTCAAAAGATGTACCATCCCTTGTCGTTTGCTGCAAGCTGTGTACACAATTAACTTTTGATTTGCAGTAGGCCTGCTTAACAGTCATTAGTTGTAGAAGTGTATTGAGGTAGTCAATACTGATACAACTGGGGAAAGACACATAGTGTAGTCATTGATAATCATATTTGCAGTCCTGATCACATTTACTTAGCTAATGCCATCCTGGCACCATTTGTAAAAATAGAGAATATCTGGATATGACCCCTGGCTCACCAGTACTCTGATCAGGAACTCATTGCTCTTATACCCTGTTCCACAGAGAAAACTAGGAAGCGGGTGTATTTTACACACTCAGTACTGTCCAGAGTGCTGATGGCCATGCATTACCACTGAGCCTGTTTGCATGAAGGAAGACATACTACATTAAATTTTTCACTGTGTTTCTTAAGCAGAGAACCGCATTTGCTCAATGCTTAACATCACGCAAATGGGGAAGGCAAGGCCAACAGTTATTTATGCAATAAAACTTTGGCCCCGATATTTCAGTGATAGACTACACTATACACATCATTCTAGATGCCAGCAATTTTTCCCATAGCATATCTTGCAAGTCTGACACATGAAACTTTAACAGCAACCAGATGTACTTTGCAGTTAACTACAATCAAGTCAGTTACTGTATGTCTCTATTTGCAAACAGTTTGGCATTGAGCACCAGTGGACATTGCTACTTCACAAGTCCAAGAAGAGTTCCAAAAATTAAAATCATTTATGTGCTAATACTTTGCCATCATCCATGCAAATCAGCTTCTCAGTGATGTGTTTTGTGAAGAGGTATGTCAGACTCTGGTTACTGGGCTATAATCTGCCAATACATGGAAATGGATTCATAAACACAAGAGAAGGGCAGTGACATTTGTGATTCATGAACACTGAACACATACTTTCTGATATTCACGTGTGCCCTGCAGCAATGAACTTTCAAATGATATATTAGTACTTGGGCCATTGTCTAGCAGACTCCAGAATTACATATCTTAACTGCATTGCATTTAGTATGGGTTTATAGTGACAGGGGACATTGGTCACACATGATCATATCCCATTTATATTGTCAGTAACTTTATGAATGTGAACATGTCTTCATGTAAATATGAAGACACATAACTCCATCATTGCCCTACTAGTGTTTTCAAATGCATTTATAAGTGCTTTTGCAAATTGCTCTCACACAATCATATCACAAATCCTGGCTTTGCACCCAAGTATAATGACAGTTTATGTTACCTGCAGCACTCTGATGATGTCATCCTGTATACAATGCACTCCAACAGTGTTAAATTCAGACATCTGTGGTGGTGCTAGCATTATGTACTGTGCTCTATAGCTTGTTTAACTAAATAGGTAAGGATTCTAATCTCACAAAAGTCAACTTGTATGTGTGTCTATGTCTGAGTGGATGTGTCTATAGTCAGACAAGCATGAGTCCAGGTCCTGCTGCCGACACTCAATTAGTATTTAGAAGATACTTTCACACTGCAACATGATTCCACAGCAGTCTCAAGCAGCCTTCGCAACATCCTCACCTCAGCATACACTAATGATGTCATCCTCTAGAAAGTGCACGGTAGCACTTTTTAAGTCAGACTTCAGTGGTGGCACTACTGTTTAGTACTGTGTTTTCTCTCTTGTATGACTAGATAGATAGGGGTTCTAGTCTCACAGAAATCAACTTGAGTGTATAGGTTTGTGTTAGTATAAGCCAACCAGCTGCTGTCTTACTTTAGTGTGGAGACAATTTTACAGCAGGATGTTAGTCCACAGTTATGTCAGACACTACTCCTAAAATCTTCTTCTCAACATACACTGGCAGTGTCATCCTCTATAAAGTGCTGTCTGACAGGTTTAAAGTCTGACTCATGGTGGCACTAGTGTGAGGACAGTGTTCTCTAGCTTATGTCACTAGATAGGGGTGTGTATTTTGTCCTTAAATTATTAATCTGGAGTGAATTTTACACCGGGATGTGAATCCACCTCTCTGCCAGACACTCCTCCCAACATCATCATCTCAGCATACATTGATGTTGTCATCCTCTATAAAGTGTTTAATTCAGACTTCTGTGGTGGTGCTATTATTAAGCACTGTGTTCTCTAACATTGGTAACTAGATAGGTAGAGGGGTTCTAATCTCACAGCAGTCAACTGGTATATTTTCCTTCAGCTGTCAGTCTGGAGATTATTTTACACCAGGATGTGAGTCTACTGCTATGTCAGACACTCTTCCCAAAATCTTCTTCTCTGCATACAATGATGGTGTCATCTTCTATAAAGTGCACTCTGAGCAGCATGAATATGTGAATTGCTGTGCTGTTTGTCATGCTAATTTGTAATCTCCATCTAGGTTTCATTCATAGAGTTTATTGAATCACTTGGATTGACTTTTTGTCAAATACAAAAGCAAGGTATTCTCTTATTTACCCTTAGCCATCCGAATGGTCTGCAGATCGTATTTACTGTCATATTATGTACTGTTGTGGTAGGCAGAGTTTTGTATTTCTTGTACCATGTAAACATGCACTTTGTTTAGCTTTTATGATTTCACTAACTTATTATTTGATCAAGGGGGATAGAAATGATGATAATTGCTGATGTTTTCATTGTGGTACACTCAAATAAGAAATTATCAATTGGTTTGAGGTGTTCTTAACACTGTGATGTATCGCTGATACAGATCTCTTTTCATTATTTAATAGTAAATTCAACCCTTGATTTATTTTAGTTAAGTTGCACTGACCTGCAATAAGAAAGCCAAAGGCTATGCCATCTGAGCTCCCAAGAGGAAGGAGTACCTTAGGATTGATGATGAGCCAGAGCTGTTGGTTAAAAGTAAAAATGAAGCATTAGAATTTCCGTGTCTACTTTATGCACTCGAAACACGAAAAACCTGAATCTGAATAGCGCGACACATAAGGAGCGAACCGCAAATACATCAAACTAATGAAATCGCAAAAGGGGAGATACCGAATTCGCATAGTTGGCCCATCAGTGGTATAGCTCCATAAGATAAGTGTGCGATAGTTATGGACCTTAGGGTTAGGGAGGGATTAAGGTAAGTGTATAGGTAGATAGTGAATGTAAGGTTTTGTATAGGTAATGTATGTAAGGTTTAGTGTAGAGTTTTGTTAAGTGTATGTGTGTGGAATATTTAGTTTGTTTGGGTATAGCTGCATAGGGGAAGTGTGCAGTAGTTACGGACCTTAGGGTTAGGGAGGGGTTAAGGATAGTGCATAGATAGTTGTGTATGTGGGATTAGTGTAGGGTTAGCAGTAGGGTTTTGGTTAGTGTATGTATGTGTTTTTTATTGTGTTTGGGTAGGTAGTGTATTGCGGGTGGTGGGTTGGCCAATTATGATGGTTCGTGGTTTTAAATTTCACACTTTAGTACATTCAACGTATTTGCGGTTCACTCTTTACATGTCGCGCTATTCGGTTTCAGGTTTTACATGTTTCAAGCAAATAAAGTAAACCAAAATTTTCTAGATTCTGAATTATAAGAGCTGACAAATGTTGTTTAGTGTCATAAGATCCAGAAAGGCTGTTTCCATTATATACCATGGAAATGTCAGATTCCTGGTTAATGTTGGAATAAACTTGTCAAGGATTAACATAGGTTTAGTGTTCAACCAAGTAGTTATGTTTTAATAATGTCAGTTAACAGAGCTGTATTTTACTTTGGCCTTCTGTTACAGTTAATATTTCTGAGAACTTCCTCTTCTTCAACACAATCAACTTCATTAACTAAAAGTTCATATTCTGTGTGTAAAATTACTTGAAGATCATTGCTTATAAAAATTACAGCCCTTGCACTGGGCCCATTATGCGAGCACTTAAATGTATAAAACTCAGGCAACATATAAAACAGATTGCCAAGGCTCAATTACAGAAAAAAAATTTATATAAGTTAAAATAACCATAAGCTCTAACTAAATAACCTTGTTTATAAGAGTGTGAGCATTCATAAAATAGACATTCAGAGAGTTATTAGGTCATGATTTGTGGGTTGCATTTCAAGGTCTTCAGCTTGAACTGTAAAACATATCATATATTGCAAAAAACACAGCACAGTGTATTAGTACAACTAGAAATCCAGGAATGACCAAGTGTGAAATGTGTAACTTTTGTAAGCACATTGACACGGGTAAAAGTTATTGGATTAAGGATAGAAAATACACCACTAAAAAGAAATTTAATTGCCTATCCAAGATGGTTATTTACCTGGCAAAGTGCCAACAATGCCCCGTGTTTTATATAGGGTAAACTATAAGAACCCTAACAGAACGAGTTTATGAACATATATATATATATATATAGTATAAACAACAAAAAAAAAAAATGGAGAATGCACTCGCTAAACACATATTGGAAAAAACAGAAAACATATTCAAGTTTAGTGTAATAGACCAAGTTTGTCCAGATGGTAGGGGAGGACCTGACAATCTTATTTTAGAAAAGTTAGAATTATTGTTGCAGTTAAACAGAAATGCTTGTTTTTACCCAGGAATAAATGAAGTTAGCTCCATTTTATGCATTTTAAAACTCAAAAACCTAAATAGGTGTAGTCGATTCTAGTAATACATGTTTTTGACAGTATTAATTAGAATAAATTAAATATTTTGGGTATTCTTTTGAAAAAGTAAATGATTTAAAGCATATTGTGAAAGACTTTAAGGATATTTATTATATTTAATTTAATTTTTTTTTTAAATAGCAGGTTACACCTGCATCATGTCATGTGATAAATTAATGAAGTATTTAAGTGAGGGGAGTGTCAGAGTCGATGTATCTGAAGAAGTCTCTTTTGATTTAGTGAGATGAAAGGCGCCTAATTTGACTGTGTATATAGGTTTATTTTATCTGACTGTGTGTACAGATCACTTATTTTATCTATTTATCTTACTCCAAATAAATCAGTTGGCAGTTTCATGAAAGAAGCGACTTGTGGTTACTACGGAACATACTGACTGGATTGCGGAAGCAGCCATCCTTTGTTTATTTTTCAATAGTTACATCAAGAAAATCAAACTATCTCCACTCCATTCAAATATAAGAATTAAAAAAAGCATATTCTGATAGTTATACGCCAAACATTTCTTCAACATTTGTACACCCCCTCTCAACATCACAAATTTATCATCCAAAAATCTGAAATATTTATAAATGTACAAAAATTCCAGCAACACCATGGAAAAAAATGTCAAGGACTACACAAGAAAAAGCAAAAGATTTAATTTACTAACTCAAAGACCATAAAATACAACAAACACTTTGTTTAGCGCTTTTACCCGGAACATTTTTACAAAGTGTGAAACCAAATGTTATATTTAACAACAGCCAATCACAAGCACTTTAAAAATCAACCTTAAAACCAATTAACCCTATATTGTCTGATGAATATCAGACCCAATGTTAAATAACTTTGCAAATATATATATAAATAAATTATCCACAGGATAATTATAAAAAAAATCCTTATTCTTAATTTAAATTCATGCTTAAAAACATCGATGTTTCCAATGTAAAATTTTACAGTACAATTTTTAGACCATAGCTGCTCTCATCTTAAAAACACTGCTAATGCTAATGTGATCATGTAAACCAGAGTTTTTTGCTACATCTAATTTGAATTCCCAGAACAATTCCCTATATTCCAGTCTAGCTTCCCAACTTCCATCTCTGGGGTCCTGTTTCACTTGCTCCAAGACATAAAACGTAATCTTAGAATTTTTACAATGTTTATAGTGCCTAAACAAAGCATTAGTGTCTTTTTGGTGCATTATTTCATATGTATGCTCATATACTCATTTCCTCAAAGTCCTCTCAGACTTTCCAAAATAAAAATATATGCATTCTTCACGTCAATAAATACACCACCCCTCTAGAATTACAGTCGCAGTGCCCTTATGCTTTTAACTGAAAATTTCTAGCTTTCAACAATAATACTTCATTTTCCACCATGTACTTACATTGACTACAGAACCCACATCTGAATGTGCCCAATCTTCTCCTATTTACTTGTCACTTGTTTAATTCTATTTTTTCAAACATCTCTTTTAAATTCATGTCCCTTTTTCTGATAAATTTAGGTACCTCTGGTTTGAATTCACTTATTTCTGTATCCAGCATCAACAACCCCAAGTATTTTTAATATCTTCTACTGCAGTGTAAGCTGGGAAGTACGTGTGCACCAAGGCCAAATTATATCTGTCATTGTTGGTATTATTATTTGTTGTAATATTTGTACCTAGTCCTAACAAAGGCCTATATTTATGTTCTCTGTCTTTCTTTACTTCCTTTATTAACTTATCCACTGGATTTATAGGGTAGTTATATTGTAGAAAAAGGTCCTTAATAAATTTTATTTCTTCATTAAAATAAAATGTTTCACTGCACATTCTTGAAGCTCTAATAAGTTGTCCTTTCCCAATACCTTTTTTCTGTGAATATGGATGTCCACTGTCAAAGTGTAAATATGAATTCGAAAATGTGCTTATTCTATAAATTTTAGATTGAAAACACTTTTTAACCCTATCTTTACATATTGTTATGTCCAAATACTTAATACTGTCTTCTGAAGAAAAGTGACTAAACCTAAAAAAATCAGTGGTTGTATTAATGTATGTGATAAATTCCATTCATTTCTCCTTAGACCCCCTCCAGAACAAACAAATGTTTCACGAAATCTAGTATAAAACATAAAGTATGTGTTCCATGCAGTACCCAATATATATATTTTCCAGTAATACAAATACAATTTGCATATATGGGGGCACATGTGGCCCCCATTGCCACACCCTGCTCTTGCTTGTAGAATTCTCCATTAAAAAACATAAAAATTGTTTTTAAGTATGGTTTCCATAAACTCTACTAGTAAATTTATTTGGTCACTATTCAAATAGTCTACTTCTAACAACACTTCTTGGAACCATTCTATACCAATTTTGTGAGGTATACTCGGGAATAACTCTACCACATCAATAGTTGGAAATAGTAAACTCTCTTCATTTTTATCCTGTGTGATGTTCTTTAGAAATTCCCATGAGTCCCTTAGGTAGTTTTCTACATATACTGCTAATGGTTGCATTTTGGAACCTCCATCTGCAACTATGGGTCTAACTACTGGATTTTCTACACCTTTATGAATCTTGGGGTATTCCGAACAAAATAGGTATATGTGTTCTAGGGATAGATAAAAAAATCAAACAGTTTTTCGTCAATAGTACCCTGCAACAGATGGTCCTTTACATAATAGTCAATCTTGGAATATGCAATCCCTATTTCGTTTTTAGAAACCACAGTGTATTTTTACTCATCATTTAAAATTTTGAACATATGTGTTTCATAATCAGTTGAGTCAATTAATACAATACCTCCCCCCTTGTTTGGTTTCATAACCATATAACTCCTTTCACATAGAATTTTTATTAATTCCTTTTCTTCTTCAGTCAGATTACTGACAGCCACTGAATGGTTCCAAGAAGTGTTGTTAGAAGTAGACTATTTGAATAGTGACCAAATGAATTTACTAGTAGAGTTTATGGAAACCATACTTAAAAACAATTTTATGTTTTTTAATGGAGAATTCTACAAGCAAGAGCAGGGTGTGGCAATGGTGGCCGCATGTGGCACCATATATGCAAATTATCTTCTATATTACTGGGAGAAAAATATATATTGGGTACTGCATGGAACACATACATTATGTTTTATACTAGATTTCCTGATGACATTTGTTTGTTCATGAAGGCATCTAAGGAGAAATTAATGGAATTTTTAACATACATTAATACGACCACTGATTTTTTTAGGTTTACTCACTTTTCTTCAGAAGACAGTATTAACTATTTGGATGTAACAATATAAAAAGACAGGGTTAAAAACTGTTTTCAATCTAAAATTTATTGAAAAGGCACATTTTCAAATTCATATTTTCACTTTGACAGCAGACATCCATATTCACAGAAAAAAGGTATTGTGAAAGGACAACTTATTAGAGCTTCATGAATGTGCAGTGAAACATTTTCTTTTAATGAAAAAATTATTAAGGACCTTTTTCCACAATGTAACTACCCTATAAATCTAGTGGATAAGTTAATAAAGGAAGTAATGAAAGACAGCAAACATAAATATATGCCATTGTTAGGAATAGGTACAGATTTTGCAACAAATAATAATACCAACAATGACAGCTATAAATTGGCATTGGTGCACACGTACTCCCCACCTTGTTCTGTAGTAGAAGATATTATTAAAAAATACTGGGGGTTGTTGATGGTGGATACAGAAATAAGTAAATTTACACCGGAGGTACCTACCTTTATCAGAACAAGGGACATGAATTTAAAACAGATGTTTGAAAAAAATAGAATTAAACAAACAACAGGTAAATAGGAGAAGATTGGGCACATTCAGATGTGGATTCTGTAGTCAATGTAAGTACATGTCGGAAAAGAAGTATTATTGTTGAAAGCTAGACATATTCAGTTAAAAGCATCAGGGCACTACAACTGTAATTCTAGAAGGGTGGTGTATTTGGTGACGTGAAGAATGTACACATTTTTATGTTGGAAAGACTGAGAGGACTTTGAGCAAAAGAGTATATGAACATATATATGAAATAATGCACCGAAAAGACACTGATACTTTGTTTAGGCACTATAAAAATTGTAAAAATTCTAAGATTACATTTTATGTTTTGGAGCAAGTGGTGCAGGATCCCAGAGGTGAAAGTTGGGAAGCCAGACTGGAATATATGGAATTCTTCTGGCCAATCAAATTAGAAGCCACAAAAAGCCCTGGTTTAAATGACAACATTATCATTAGCAGTGTTTTGAAGTTGAGAGCAGCTAAGCTTTAAAAATTGTACTGTAAAATTTTACATTGGAAACATTGATGTTTTTAAGCATGAATTTAAATTAAGAATAAGGATTTTTTTATATAATTATCCAGTGGGTAATTTATTCATATATATATATATATATATATATATATATATATATATATATATATAAATATATATATATATATATATATATATATATATATATATATATATATATATATATATATATATATATATATATATATATATATATATATATATATATATATATATATATATATATATATATTTATATTTGCAAGGTTATTTAACATTGGGTCTGATATTCAACAGACAATATAGGGTTAATTGGTTTTAAGGTTGATTTTTAAAGTGTTTGTGATTGGCTGTTGTTAAATATAAAATGTGGTTTCACCCTTTGTAAAAATGTTCTGAAGAAGCCTGCCGGTGTTCTGGGTGAAAGTGCTAAACAAAGTGTTTGCTGCATTTTATGGTTCTTTGAGTTTGTAAATGAAATCTTTTGCTTTTTCTCGTGGAGTCTTTGACATTTGTTTTTTCAAGGTTTTGCTGGAGTTTTTGTTGGTTTGGGACTGGTATACCATGTTGGAGAGAGCAGAGGTGACTACCTTACAAGAAGGAACAACTCAAGAGGTAGAGATGAGCAATGACGATTCCCCAGTTACCAGAGGGGAATTCAACAAGATTTGAGACATTCTTACACAAAGTGCTACTCATCAGATAGTCATGTTGGGCTCAAATTCATCTGGGTTGCCAGGCAACCAATAACAGTTTTTTTGTGGATTGAAAAGCCAATCAATGTCTATGCAAATGAGAAGCCCTGCAGGAGAATGTGAAAAGGCAGGGCAATCAGTAGTAATGGCAGAGATATGTCCGACGGGTTTAGGCAATAGTTTTCATAATACAAATGGATTATTCCAAAGGGACAGTAATAGCAGTTCAGAAGTGTTCAATTTTGATTCCTGGACTGGTAAGAAATTTCACTTTATAGATATTGTGGTTGACAATAATGAGACATTTTGGGGACATGCTAAAACATTTAAAAATTGCTTGTTATCCCTGCAGAATATGCAAATTGAGATAGATTACTTAAATTAGTACATTTCAGCAAGAAGAGTTCCTAAGGGGCTCCGTTTTACCAAATATACAAAAGTTTATTTCACAAAGAATTATGTGAACTTTTTAACAACTTTGGACTGGAGATGTTAAAACTTATGGTGAAGAACTATGAACGGTAAAGGGAAATATTTTGAAAGAAGTGAATGTTTTACATAACAAGATTATTTCTGATTTATTATTTGAAGTTGAAAAAGTGAATTAGTCAAGGATATTTAGAGATGTTGATGTATACTGTAATAATGTTGTTAAAAATGAAAAAGAAAATGCATAGGGACTTAATAGTATATAGGGAAAGAAGAGAGTACCCACCTCCTAGATATTCTTACAGACAGAAAACAGATGACGTGGTTGCAAATAATAATACACCCAACAATTTCACTAGTGATAATGCTGACACCCCATCCTCCCCTGTAGAGAATCCCCCTTTAAGAAGGAGTGAGAGGTTTGCCCAGAGACAGAGTAGGGACAACAACAGAGGTTTTTACCCACAAAGAAGTGGGTGGAAGAGGAAGGGGATGGGGAAGAGGCAGAAAATCATATCAGAACAACTTTCAGAGGTATTATCAGTGGGAATAAGTCATTCAACAGTGGAAGAAAAAACGGGCATTATTGTTTCACATGAAGGAATTTGTAATAAGTTGGGTCATTTTAGCATTTTTAATTGTACAGATTTAAACATTAACACCGGATATTTCAAATTATTTACTAAGGGTTTCCAGTTTGTGCCAATGAGGCTGTTGAGTTTGGCAAACACCTTGACTGATGTAGAATTATTTTTTATGGAAAATGAACTTGAATGTGTTTTTTAAAGGACAAAAAATGCAAATCATGAGTTGAACAGAAGTAGCATTTTTAACCCCCCTCTCAACCCATTTTTGAAAATGTTTGAAAAGCAGGTAGAAAGAGATATTAGGAAAATAAATCTTAAGGATGGGGCTGTCAGTAATCTGACTGAAGAAGAAAAGGAATTAATAAAAATTATACGTGAAAGGAATTATAGGGTTATGAAACCAGACAATAGGGGAGGGCCTGTATTAATGGACTCAATTGATTATGTAACACATATATTCAAAATTTTAAATGATGAGGAAAAATACACTGTGGTTTCTAAAAACAAAATAGGGATTGCATATTGCAAGATTGGCTATTATATAAAGGACCATCTGTTGCAGGGCACTATTGATGAAAAATTGTTTGATTTTTTTATCTTTCCCTAGACCACATATACTTATTTTGTTCAGAATACCTAAGATTCATAAAGTTATAGAAAATTCAGTATTTAGATGCATAGTTGCAGATGGAGGTTCTAAAACAGAGCCATTAGCAGTATATGTAGACCACTACCTAAAAAAGTTTGTAAATTCTCTTACACACATTTTAAGGGATTCATGGTAATTTCTAAAGAACATCACACAGGATAAATATGAAGAGAGTTTACTATTTATAACTATTGATGTGATAGAGTTATTCATGAGTATACCTCACAAGATTGGTATAGAATGGTTCCAAGAACTGTTGTTAGAAGTAGACTATTTGAATAGTGACCAAATGAATTTACTAGTAGAGTTTATGGAAACTATATTTAAAAACAATTTTATGTTTTTTAATGGAGAATTCTACAACCAAGAGCAGGGTGTGGCAATGGGGGCCGCATGTGGCCCCATATATGTAAATTGTATTCTATATTACTGGGAGAAAAAATATATATTGGGTACTGCATGGAACATAAACATTGTTTTATACTAGATTTGTTGATGACATTTGTTTGATCTGAAAGGTGTCTAAGGAGAAATTAATGGAATTTCTAACATATATTAATATGACCACTGATTTTTTTTTAGGTTTACTCACTTTTCTTCAGAAGACAGTATTAACTATTTGGACAATTTATTAGAGCTTCAGGAATGTGCAGTGAAATATTTTCTTTTAATTTAGAATAAAATGTATTAAGGACCTTTTTCTACAATGTAACTAGCCTATAATAAGAAGAACAATGACATCTATAAATTGGCCTTGATGCACATGTACTCCCCAGCTTGCACTGCAGTAGAAGATATTATTACAAATACTGGGGTTGTTGATGGTGTATACAGAAATAAGTTAATTTATATTGGAGGAACATAAAATTATCAGAAAAAGGGACATGAATTTAAAAGAGATGTTTGAAAACAGACTTAAACAAACAACGGGTAAATAGGAGAAGATTGGGCACATTCAGCTGTGGGTTCTTTACATGGTGGAAAAGGAAGTATTATTGTTGAAAGCTAGAAATATTCAGTTGAAAGCATCAGGGCATTACAATTGTAATTCTAGAAGGGTGGTGTATTTGGTGATGTGAAGAATGTACACATTTTTATGTTGGAAAGACTGAGAGGACGTTGAGGAACAGAGTATATGAACATGCATATGAAATAATGCACCAAAAAGCCACTAATGCTTCATATAGGCACTATAAAAATTGTAAAAATTCTAAGATTACATTTTATGTTTTAGAGCAAGTAACGCAGGACCCCAAAGGTGGAAGCCAGACTGGAATATAGGGAATTGTTCTGGCAAATCAAATTAGATGCAGTAAAAAGTGCTGGTTTAAATGAGCACATTAGCATTGCAGTGTTTTAAAGTTGAGAGCAGCTAAGCTTTAAAAATTGTACTATAAAATTCTACATTGGAAACATTGATGTTTTTAAGCATGAATTTAAATTAAGAATAAGGATTTTTTTATAATTATCCTGTTGGTAATTTATTTATATAAATATATTTGCAAAGTTATTTAACATTGGGGCTGATATTCAACAGACAATATATGGTTAATTGTCTTTAAGTTTGATTTGTAAAGTGTTTGTGATTGACTGTTGTTAAATATAAAATTTGGTTTCACACTTTGTAAAAATGTTCTGAAGAAGCCTGGGGGTGTTCCGGGTGAAAGCGCAAAGTTTGTTGTATTTTAAGTCTCTTTGAGTTAGTAAATTAAATGTTTTGCTTTTTCTCATGGAGTTCTTGACGTTTATATTTATAAATGTATTGTTTATAATCTGGGGAAAGGGGAAAGACAAAATTAATATCCTACCACCATAATACTATATATGTGAAAACCAGGGTTGCTGCTGCCTCTATTGCTACTCCATTTCTATGCTTATAGTTTCCCCCTTCAAAGTATGGATAATCATTACACAAAATCAATTACATAAATATACACAACACTTTAATATCACTATACATTAAATTGTTCCCTTTGGCCAAGGCTTCTTAAAACCATTCCAAACCCATATCATGAGGAATGACAAAGAACAGGTCTTTAATATCTATCCCAAATAATATTATATCCCTGTACAATTCAGTTTCTCCAACGTCTTTTAAAAAATGCCACAAATCAATTAAGGCATGTTGTTTAGCATTAAAAAAAAACATATTTAACTTGAAGTCAACAAACTTGGTCAAAGGTTCAGTCTTGGAACCACCTTATGCTACTACATTTCTTAAAGGTGGATCCAAGATGCTGTTGCATAATTTGGGAATCTCAAAATCAGTAAGACTAAGAGTTTATTAACTTTCAAGTATTCAGTTTTTTTTTGTTTGGTCAACATTGTTTTCCAAACAAATATGATTTACCACCAAATCAGCTATGTAGCTAAAAATATTTACCTCATTCATTGAGAGTCACAAAGTACGCCCCATTAAGCAAATATTCAGCGTCCTGTTGGAGTAGGTGTAACAATCTAATACTACAACCCTTCCACCTTTATCTGCATTCATCACATGTATTGAACAATTATTTTTTAATTCATTTAATAACAACTTTTCATCCTCTGTCAGATTGTGATACCTATCAATCACATTTTTATTTCTAAATAGTTGTTTTACATCATAGTTACATAATTTTTAGTGCAATGGTAAAGTTGGTACTAAAGGTGGATTAAATGTACTTTTATGGGCAGGAGCCAAATCCCGAACCCCACCAGTTGTTTTCTAATCAAAAACAATTCTAGGTTTAGCTTTCCTGTATATAATATAACTCAATCAAAACATCAACAAGGCTTAAAGGTTTTGCAGACACAAAGGTGAACCCTTTTGACAGCAGTTCACCAAACTAGGACTTATTTCCCAAGGTGTATAATTATAAACCTTAAAACCATCAAAGTCAAAAACAGCACCTTTATCAAGATTTAATGTTGTCATCTTCTCCCCCTGCCCCATTCCCATTGTGCAGTTCCCCACCACCTACCATGCTGATTGTTCTCTTGGTAATTCCTGCTGTGGGGATATCCTTCTTGATCATGTCCCTGGAGAACATCTATCCTTCTGCTTTTCTCTTACACATTCCAATCATTTGAGGGGTTGGGGAGATAAAAAAAATCTGATTTATTTGGTCATTAAACCTATTTTTGTATTCCACACTGCCACCAAAGAAATTAATTACATACTTAGGTTTGATTAACTGTAGCTTGGTATAAGCTGTTTTAGATTTATATTTATTTTTATCCCTCCTGAATTTAAACTCCTTTCTTTTTCTGACATTCTCATAGTACTTCTGTAATTTAAAAAACATCTTTCTATAAAGGTCTTCATATTATTCAAATAATAAGTCATTAATGATACATTCCTGCAAACTTCTGATTTCCTTCTCCAACTTTTCCATCTTTCTACTACTGCCCCCACTGGCAAATGCATATACTCTATTGCAGTGCAATCAAAAATGTTATATGTGGTCAATTGTCTTCTTTTACTAGACTTGTGTATACAGACTTCTCAGGCATGTGCTTACCAAATAAGTGACTGTGTGAGAAGTCAGCTCACAGCAAAAGTTGGTATAAATTGGAAATGTGCCAAAAATGCAAGGTAAGAATTCTAAGGAGGTCACATACAGATACAGTATAAATAAGGCCTTAGAATTTGAGACTGCATGACAATTCAGGCATTCAGGGAGTAGAAGCCATAGTTGCTGATGTGTCATAGGTCGTCTGTAAAAGGTGGTACCTTGATAGCAGCATGTATGCAATCTATGGACTCCAGAGCCTAATGGTTAGTTCCAGTACCCTAGGGAAACAGGTATGATTCTCCATTTGTTGTAACATTATATTGAGTAACTGGCTTGAAATTAACTAGGTTGTTCCTGTCATTATCCTTAACATCACTCTGTGCATCATTGGAAGGTCCCTGTAGCTAAGATGGTTAAGGCTACACATACCTTTTTTATCCAAAGGAATGGCATACCACTAAGAGAAGGTCCACATGCTTCTGTGTGTTGGTATATCAATTGCCATCTTTATCTATTTTCATGGCACAGATAGCTGCACAAATGAACCCTACAATCACTAGTTCTGACAGTAATTCCCAAAATATCCTGTTGTCGTTTTGCTTCTGCTATTCCTAGCATCTGTCCTACTGCACTCCATGAATTATATGTGGTTATGTGGTACAGTGCAGCTTTACCATTTTATACATTTCTGAGTCAGTCAGCCATTTTAGGTTCCTTCATTTACATAATGTATGTGGCTCATTGGCATGGGGTTCCACATTTCCATGTCATTATCTACTTATCACCATGCACTGCACAGTACATTATTTTTACTATTGTGCAGCTACATTATCAGCATCCTTGAATTGCCCAAATTCTGTCTGTGGCCTCTACCCATACCTCTCAACCTCTTAGCACAAAAACCTGGACAAAGCCCAAAAAATAGGAGGACAAATGTCTAAAAATAGGGACAAAATGTAGGTATTTCTCTTATAAACTTATAACTTTGCTAGATTTATTTTCTGAAGGATAAAAAATGTGAAACTCAAATGCTTGACATTACTTATTGAATTCAATCCTTGCTGATTTTCCAGAAAACCACACATTTAATGAGGAACTCACCAAAATATGAGGCAAAAATGTGGGCATTATGGGAAGATTTGGACAGTTGAGGGTGTGTCTTTACTTATTTAATTTGTGCACATGATATACTTTATTTATTTATTTATTTATTTATATTTGTTTACTAGAGTAGTGCACTGATCAATATTCACCAGTTTCAAGCTCGGTCCATAAGAAGTACAAAACATTTTGCATTCAAAATGCACAGAAATGTAAGCAAGAGCAGAATAGCTCAGACAAATTACATAGAAAAAAGCTGTGCATGTACATTCCAGTGAACAAGCACAGTGCAATGTAGACTCAAACAGGGTGTAATGTACAATATATACATTAGTTTCTAAAGTGGGTCAATCTTCAGTGAATCCTGAGAGAGGAGAAGAGACTTGGAAAGGAGATAGGTTAGGTGATGTGTCCTATGTTGAAGCAGGAGCATTTGGCATGGATGAAGAAGTGCTTTGTGAGCTGCATTCTGAATTTGGAATAAGTGTTGATTTCTATAATGTTAATAGTGACAGCTTGCCAAAGAGTAGGTGCCCGAGAGAAGAAATTATGTGCAGTGATGTGGACATTTGGTCTAGGAACAATATGAATTGTAGCTTGTGAGTAGTGTCTCAGATTTGATGGGAGTATTTTTTCATGAGGTCTGGCAGCAAATGGAGTAAATGTATGGAGTTAGTGTAGTTCATAGAGTTGGAATCCTAAAAGTAGGTAAGATCTTTGATTTATAGTAGCCATTTGGCTTTTTATAGGGAGACACAGTGATGACCAAAGAAATGTAAGTTTGTAATGAATCAGCAGATGAAATAAGAAACAG
>NC_056735.1:819924204-819937334 GCF_019279795.1 Protopterus annectens | reverse complement strand
ACATTCTATACCCTATACCATCTGGGCCTGATACTGAAACCACATTTACTTTCCTAAGTATATAATCCAACCCACTAATATTAATTTCTTTATCAAATCCTTCATTATCTTGTTTAGAATGCCTTTACTATCCATTGCTTGTTATTTTCCACATGCTGTACTACAATACTCATAATTTGCTCTTGTGTTATTTTTACCTTTCCTTTTACAAGTTTTCGTTTATCTGACTATCATATTATTCTCCTTTACTATTTTATATAATAATAATCTCTCTTCTATTCTCTATTCTCCCTTGTAAATAATATATCTGCCTAAACATGAATGCATTATTTTTTCTTGATTTGATTTATATATTTTGTTTTCTATGTCATAATACTCTTGTATTAGTATCGACATTTTCTAATACATTTTAATACAGTTTATCATGTTTTACTTTCTCTTCCATTCTTGCATCATCTTTCCACTGGAAAAAAAACATTTTCTATACTTATTAAATTCAATCCACCACTCAGACAAGTTTTTGTTGTGCTCTTCATGCTTATATTGTTGTTCTATCACTGCAGTACTTCCTACTGTACACTTCCATCCCATAATTCCTCATTTATTATTTTTATTCCCTTTCCTGTTTTACTATACTTCCTTTTTGCCATCACTTCCAGCAATGTTGCCAAATGGTCTGAGAAAAGTGTTCCACGACTATATCACCATCTGCTATCCCTCAAGCATTCCAATAACACAAAGTAATCAATTTCTGATCCAAGTATCCCACTTCTATTGACCATTGACTTTTATTCCACATAGTTAATTTAAATTCTATCATTTCTTACAATTTTTTTACATCTTGAGCTCCCCCTGAAATCATAGCAATGCCCCCTGTGACTATAATTTTCATGTTATCCACCAGATAATCTAACATTTCATTAAACAGATTTTCTTTCTCTTTGATAGCTGTTTATGCATACAATGCTATAATTCTGTACATGTTAACTTTATCTCACATCTACAATAGTTAACTGTTCTATTCTTACCAATATAGCATCTACTGTTTTCACAGTTTCTTTTTACAATACAGACACTCCAGAACAACTTTCACTTGATATGATCAATATTATATTTCCACCCCACAATTTTTAACTTTGTAGCATTTCTTCACTTGTCAAGAATCTTACATCATCTAACATAATAACATCCACATCACATTTAGCACATCAATCCAGTACACCTGTCCTTCTTGCAGTGCTAACAATATTATTCACATTTACTGAAAATACTCTAAAATTGTTGCTTTTCTTTCTTTTTCAGTTTAGGGAAAATATTTTTAAATGTTTTTTTTTATTCTTAGTCTTCTCATATTGACTATTTTCCTCTATTTACAAATAATCTTGAGTGTCATAATCAGATTTTGTACTGGTTAGAAAAAATTCTCAGTGTCCATCCCCTTTCCTGATATTTATTTCAATTTGCAAACTCTGTCCTCCCTTTTCCTTCCACATGTTTCTCCTACAGTTTCTTCTTCACCTTGTTCCCCCATCCCTAAGCCTTCTGTTGTACTTTCTCATGTTTGTTTTCTTACTTTTTACCATTTTTTAATTATTTACTGTATGATCTTGACAGTCCATCCAAAAATGTCATTTTTATATATAGCTTGCATTTAGTTACATACTTTCTTGCTGTATGTCCTTTCTCCCCACACTAGTTACATTGTGTTTTGTCACAATCATTAATTAAATGAGAAATGTCCCCAGAAAAGAAATATGATTTAGGCTAGCCTGAATATCTTATTGTCCCTCTATGACCAGCAACAAAAATAACACTTGCCAGGTGTTTTATTATGTTTATTTTTTCAAATTTCAAAATAGCTTCCAGCCTTCACCCTCCATTCCATAAGTTTCACTAATCTCTAACTTTCACAGTGACATTAGCAGTTTCACATAGATATGTATTTAAAGATCAAGCAGCTACAATATTGAACCCCAGTTCATTGAGACCAGAGCATCAAAAAATACAATTGTCAAAAGATGACATGCTTGAATTTCATCTCATCGAATCGCAATAGTTGGCCAACAGGTGAGACTCTAACATGTTACATGTTACTTTTGGTATATATAACATGATAGTAGCAAATAAATGCATTCATTCTGACTTACACAAATTTATTTTGCAGGCATATAATATAAGCCAAAAATATTACAAGTAATAAAAATTGGTTTATGAAAGGAACTACATGAAAGTAAATGGATGGACTAATTGGCTGGGTTGGGGAAGAAATAAAAATAGAATGTGGAAAAAAGCAGGGCTGCCATCTAACAGTATAATTTTCTTTTTAGTTATGAATATAATCTTGAAGAAAATTTATAAAATGTCAAGTAGCAGTGGATACAAAATGATGAAGGAAGTACAGTTGCCAATAATGTATAGTTATGCATATGATATTGCACTAATTATTAAAATAAAGTATAGATGGAAAAAGTAAATGCAAAATTAAGTATAAATTTAAAAACAATTGGTTCAAGTATAAAATAGAAAAGTAAAGGATTTTGTTTTGAAGCTATGATAGGAGGTATTCAGTTCAATTAAAGATATATGGATATGTTAGGAATAGTTCTCTGGTTCGATCCTCAGCTGGGGTGTATACAATTCTGTCACGGTGTCTGCATTTCCACTCTGTGGTTGTATGGGTTTCCGCCAGGTGCCGGACATCCCCAAGATATGCTGTAGGTGGATTGGATACTCTAAATTGGCCCTAAACATGGTGCATCGTGTGTGGCACTTCTGTGGAAAGGTTGGGCACCCAGGGGCAACTAACTCAACACCATATAAAACTCCGCTTACGAGTCATGGAGCAGACAGCAGGTGATCCAGTCCAATGGTGAGCCTAACTGGAAAAATGACGAAAGAAGGAAATGTAGGAATAATATTTGGAAGGAACAATACAGACAGCCAATGATGGGGATAAATGTAGTCAAAAGAGAGAGTAAAGGGTGTGACTATTTTTTTTTTTTGAATTATAGATTTTCATGAAAATAAAAAAACAAACTTTTGAATACTACACAATAGTAAATTGCTTATGTTTCTAACACATCTATATGATTTATATGATACAATAAGTATGAAAATGGTAATAATGATTATGTTTTCTTTGTAATATGTAGGGTTCTAGACAGATCCAGTCAAGAAGAAGGATTCTATGTATGAAAAACAATACTTCTTATTTGTTAATAAACTTAGTATATATGCCAACATCTTTAGTTTATATAAAATAAAAATTATGAAAACAAAAACTTGATACAAATTATACTGTACAAATACAATTGTGGGAAGGAATGGGTAAAAAGCAAAACATTGACGAATGGAGAAATGAAAGAATACCAAAACAAATTTGTTATGGAAATAAAAGAAGGTATGTGAGGAAAAATATGAAAGAATGCTACTTAAATATTATGAAACATTCATAACACGCATTGATCCATAGAAGAGTAGAACAGATAAGAAGAAAAAAAAGTATGAGGATGAGATATAATAACTATAAAAATTTTAAAGATTGTAATGATTTTTATGCTGGAATTGTCTATTAGAAAATTATCAGTTCAAGGCAAATATGCCATACAAAACACAATAAGAATATACAATAAATGTGAAAGTCTAAGACTACTGAGCATGTATGTTTTGAAATATGAAAAGTTAATAATTTGTGGAAAGAAATATGTAAATATAATACTGTGAAAGATTTTTTAAAAAGCCCAGGGAAAAAAAAACAAAAAGGCAAAAACTTTTTTTTTTAAAAATTTCATAAGGGTTAATTTTTTTTAAACTTTTTAGTTTGCATTTTTCGATCTTATAAGCTTTTCGACTACTGTTTGTGACTATATTACTGCTTTATTACCTTATTTTCCTGTTTTTGTGTACTTAAATTGTTGATTTGCACTTGTTGGCTAAAGTATTGCTTAAAAGTAACAAACAGGCTAATACACTCAAGTGTACCAGCCTTTGATAGCAATTTAGTCGAAAACACAGCATTTACTGCATTTTTTCTGTCTGTTTGAAAAAAATACAAAAAAACCAAAAAAATACTTCTCCTTTCCTGAACTTTCCTAGCTAGTTGTTCCAGTGATCAGATTTTTCTGATCCCTGGGCTTTGTATTTGGTTTCTGTGTTCCTCCATTTTCTTGTGTGGCCAGAGGTAGTTTCTTTACTCACCAGTGGGAGTGGGGAGTACTGAGCTACTTGTTTGTCCTCAGAGGAGTGGTTAGAAGCAGCAACTTGTAATTTGTTGGCCATTTTGGGTCATTTCCTGTTTTTTCCAGCCCCCTGCTATAAAGCATGCTTTGGCGGGCTTTTCTGGCATTAGAGAACTTGGCATAGCTCCTCGTGGTCCCCTGCAGAGCTCCTAAGCCAGCAGAGAGCAGAAAAAGCAACTTTCTTGATCATAAGTATTTTTTAAACTTTTTAGTTTGCATTTTTTGATCTTATAAGCTTTTCGACTACTGTTTGTGACTATATTACTGTTTTATTATCTTATTTTCCTGTTTTTGTGTACTTAAATTGTTGATTTGCACTTGTTGGCTAAAGTATTGCTTAAAAGTAACAAACAGGCTAATACACTCAAGTGTACCAGCCTTTGATAGCAATTTAGTCAAAAACACAGCATTTACTGCATTTTTTCTGTCTGTTTGAAAAAAATACAAAAAAAACAAAAAAATACTTCTCCTTTCCTGAACTTTCCTAGCTAGTTGTTCCAGTGATCAGATTTTGCTGATCCCTGGGCTTTGTATTTGGTTTCTGTGTTCCTCCATTTTCTTGTGTGGCCAGAGGTAGTTTCTTTACTCACCAGTGGGAGTGGGGAGTACTGAGCTGCTTGTTTGTCCTCAGAGGAGTGGTTAGAAGCAGCAACTTGTAATTTGGTGGCCATTTTGGGTCATTTCCTGTTTTTTTCCAGCCCCCTGCTATAAAGCACGCTTTGGCGGGCTTTTCTGGCATTAGAGAACTTGGCATAGCTCTTCGTGGTCCCCTGCAGAGCTCCTAAGCCAGCAGAGAGCAGAAAAAGCAACTTTCTTGATCATAAGTATTTTTTAAACTTTTTAGTTTGCATTTTTTGATCTTATAAGCTTTTTGACTACCGTTTGTGACTATATTACTGTTTTATTACCTTATTTTCCTGTTTTTGTGTACTTAAATTGTTGATTTGCACTTGTTGGCTAAAGTATTGCTTAAAAGTAACAAACAGGCTAATACACTCAAGTGTACCAGCCTTTGATAGCAATTTAGTCAAAAACACAGCATTTACTGCATTTTTTCTGTCTGTTTGAAAAAAAAACAAAAAAAACAAAAAAATACTTCTCCTTTCCTGAACTTTCCTAGCTAGTTGTTCCAGTGATCAGATTTTTCTGATCCCTGGGCTTTGTATTTGGTTTCTGTGTTCCTCCATTTTCTTGTGTGGCCAGAGGTAGTTTCTTTACTCACCAGTGGGAGTGGGGAGTACTGAGCTGCTTGTTTGTCCTCAGAGGAGTGGTTAGAAGCAGCAACTTGTAATTTGTTGGCCATTTTGGGTCATTTCCTGTTTTTCCAGCCCCCTGCTATAAAGCACGCTTTGGCGGGCTTTTCTGGCATTAGAGAACTTGGCATAGCTCCTCGTGGTCCCCTGGAGAGCTCCTAAGCCAGCAGAGAGCAGAAAAAGCAACTTTCTTGATCATAAGTATTTTTTAAACTTTTTAGTTTGCATTTTTTGATCTTATAAGCTTTTCGACTACTGTTTGTGACTATATTACTGTTTTATTACCTTATTTTCCTGTTTTTGTGTACTTAAATTGTTGATTTGCACTTGTTGGCTAAAGTATTGCTTAAAAGTAACAAACAGGCTAATACACTCAAGTGTACCAGCCTTTGATAGCAATTTAGTCAAAAACACAGCATTTACTGCATTTTTTCTGTCTGTTTGAAAAAAATACAAAAAAAACAAAAAAATACTTCTCCTTTCCTGAACTTTCCTAGCTAGTTGTTCCAGTGATCAGATTTTGCTGATCCCTGGGCTTTAATATTGGTTTCTGCGCTCCTCCATTTTCTTGTGTGGCCAGAGGTACTTTCTTTACTCACCAGTGGGAGTGGGAGTACTGAGCTGCTTGTTTGTCCTCAGAGGAGTGGTTAGAAGCAGCAACTTGTAATTTGTTGGCCATTTTGGGTCATTTCCTGTTTTCCAGCCCCTACTATAAAGCAGCGTTGAAGCCAACTTTAGCGATTTCGGCGATTTAGGAGCTGCTACCGTTGCACACTAGGGCAGTGCCGGTTAATCAGATTTAAACTATTAGGGCTACCTAAAGTCCACTCTTCAAATTTTCCCTTAAAACTACCTTCCTCAAAGTATTCAACTGTTCTATCTAGTGTATCCTACTACTATAAATTATCTCTACTTGACTCCCAAGTAGACTTTTCTCTATCTGTATAGCCAAGCACTTGCTCCTACAGTACTTATCACCTCGATACAGCACTCTTGTTATAGAAAGTACCCCAAAAACACAAACCCCATTTCTCGGTCACCCACACCCCCCAAAACCTTTTTAAGTTTTTCTGGCTATTCCCTTTAGCATGTCGAGGGATCAGTTGCTAATGTCCTCTCCTGCTCAGCTGGTGAACCTGGGAATATTGAGGCAATGTTACAATTGCCTCATGTACACAGACAACCCTCTCCTCCTCCCACAAAACACAAATACATGCGAGAGATGCAACTATACGGCCAAACTGGAGGCTGAGCTCTCTCAACATAGGACTGGCAAGACCAGCCAGGAGGAGAAGGTAACCACACACACCATAGACCCAGTCTCACATAATACCATCGCAACCTCAAATCATACACATAAACACACAAAGACATACTCAGAGGCTCTGATCAAAAATCTACCAAAACAGCAGAGACCACCAAAGCAGACACCCAAACAACTACTACCTCAGAACACAACACCTGCAACACATAGACCACACAGTCAGAGTGTCAAGCAGTCACAGCCCTTAAGGCCAAACACAATGCCAGATACACTAGTCATTGGTGACTCCATAGTCAGACACACTGACGTCCCGCTCACCAGACTGAGTAAGGAGAAGGTCACAGTAAGCTGCCTGTCGGGTGCTAGAATCCATACATAATGCATGCACTCAGGTCTCTCAACAGCAGGTACAAGTAGGACTCAATCATTGTCCACGCTTGGTGTTAGCGACCTGAGATGTACCTCCTTGGACTACATGAAAAGAGACATAGAGGAGCTCTCTGATTATGTAGCCCAAGCAGGTATGACCCTGACCTTGAGCAGTATCCTACCTTCACCAAGAATGATGCCACAATACAGAGATAAGATGATCAGCTTTAACAATTGGCTTAAACTCTGGTGTCATTCAAAGGGGATCCAATGTCTGTCTGCCTGGGATGACATGCTGGACAAGCCACGCTGCCGCAGGGATGGCTTGCACTTGTCACCCTGGGATTCGGATTTTGGCAAAGGCTCTTGCCACCCCATAGTGCCTTTTTTAGGCAAGGCTCAAATTCTAAACCTACCACCCTAGAACACAACAAAGAAAAAAAACTAAGGGTAATGCTGCTCAATGCCAGAAGTCTCAACCTCAAGATGCATGCACTCGAGGCCCTTCTCAGTATGGAGAACATCGATGTCTGTGCTGTGACAGAAACCTGGTTCAAGGCTCCTGAGAGCACCCCAGCACTATCAGGTTATACCTCATATCATGCGTTCCGGCCCCAAAACCCGGACAATACCAAGAAAGGAGGAGGTATCCATATTCATCAAGGACACCCATACCTCTAGACTGGTGGCAACGCACAATGCATCGGAAACCATCCAGGTGCAATTAACCATAGGCAAGACTGCTCTGCAATTTGTAGCATGTTACAGGCCACCCTCGTAAACTCAGGAACCTCATATGGCCTTCCTGAAAACACTGGAGGGATAAATGTATCTCCGAACACCATCATACTAGGTGACTTCAACTACCCTAATATAGACTGGGAACACTACTCAAGCCCAAACACTCTAGCCCAAAAGTTCCTGGAATTCATAAACTCAAATGCCATGGAACAACTAGTCACCATCCCCACAAGAGGAGAAAACATACTTGATCTCATCATCACGAACATGGGAGCACAATGTTCAACACTGGAAGTATACCCTCACTGGTGAGATCGGACCCCAAACTAATCTGGCTGGAGGTCCTCATCCCGCCCCACCCGAAATAAAAAGACCACAGTAAAGAACTTCTCGAAAGCCGACTTCACACTTCTAAAGACTAGTGGTCTCCTTTAAGGCCCCTGAACCGGCGGTAAACATTACTCAAACCGCTGAATCACTTACAAATGCCTTCTACCAGCACCTGCAGGGCTGCATGGATCAGGCAATCACAAGCAAAACAAAGACTCTTTGTACCAAAGGCAAGCGTCCAGTCTGGTGGACCCCAGCCATAAACAAACTCTACAACAAAAGGACAAAGCTACTATAAGATAGAGCAAAATCCTTAAAAGGTAAGACACCGCTGATCACTATAAGTAAAAAGGTAAGAGCTCTCATAAAATCATCCAAAGCTAATTTTGAGAAAAAAATAGCTAAGGACTCTAAAGACAACCATAAGGCATTCTTCAGCTATGTCAGAAACCTAGGAGGAAACTCCCAGATATGCTCAGAATTAGTTCAAAATGATGTGAAGATTACTGATCCTACAGACATTGCCAACATACTGGCTGACAGGTTCAGTGCAAACTTCTCCCCTCCCTAAAGGAGAGATATCTATACCAAATGATTGTAGCCACCCCAAACATCTCTAACGCCCAGGTGAAAACTGCTCTCTCCAAGGCAAAGAACACAGCATCCATGGGACCTGATGGTGTCCCGGCTGTGTGCTCCATGAACTCAACGAGGAATTAAACCCACAGTTAGGACAGCTGTTTAATCTTAGTCTCACCTCCGGATATGTACCCAGGGAGTGGCGCACAGCGACTGTGGTCCCACTCCACAAAGGCGGTGCCTCCACCGACCCTGGAAATTACCGTCCCATTAGCTTGACAAGCCTTATCTGCAAAGCCATGGAGAGGATCATAATGGATCTCATAAATAAAGACATAGGGAATTTGCAGACTTTGGATCCAACCCAGTTTGGCTTTGTCAAAGGCAGATCATGCCTCTTAAACTTGGTTGACTTTTTCGAAACAGTCACCAAGGCCATTGACGAAGGAAAGGCAGTCCATACAGCCTACCTAGATCTGGCGAAGGCTTTCGATACAATACCCCACTCAAGCATCATTGATAAACTCATCAACTTAAATGTAAACCCATACATTACAAGATGGATTGCAAACTGGCTGAGTGACAGAACCCACAGGGTCAGAGTTGCTGGCGCCATGTCAGACTCAAAGCCTGTCACAAGTGGTGTACCACAAGGCTCAGTCCTGGGCCCACTCTTGTTTGGCATCTACTTTTCTGAAGTACAAGCAAACATAGGAGGGTTATGGCTGACAAAGTTTGCAGATGACTCAAACTGGGCCGTAGTTGAAAACACATCCGACACAGATATCCTTCAGAAGGGTCTCACAGAAATGGATAACTGGTGCCAGAGCCATGGCCTAAAGTTAAATGCCAAGAAATGCATAATCATACCCTTGGGAAAAATAAGGTCACTAGCTACCATATAGGGGCAATCCCCTGATCACAGAAGAAGTTATCAGGGACCTGGGAACCCAGGTGGACAGTAGCCTTTCATTCGACACCCATATTGCTAAAGTAGTTAGGAAGACCTTCTACATTGCCCACCTTATCATGAAGGGATTCACATCTAGATCAAGGGAAGTCATAGTCTCCCTACACTCATCACTCATCAGACCAATGATCGAGTACAATGCCCCATTCGGAATGTATCTGACCCGACACTTGCAGCAGCTGGAGAGGCCACAAAAGTTCCTCACCAAAAGGATAAAGGGTCTCAAAAATCTGTCTTATGCTGCCCGACTGAAAGAACTCCAGTTATATTCAGTTGCTTACCGCTTGCTCAGAGGTGACTATGCCTGACATACAAGGCCATGTCAAACCCAGATTTGATGAACATGCTTCATCTCAAAAAATCTAGATCCCTCAGAGCCACAAGGGCGGGAGACTTAAACCTCGACACGGTTATTAATAGGATGTGCTGGAGGGATAGATTCATCACCCAAAGACTCCCTATGCTGTGGAACAAAATCCCGGTCTATGTGAGGCAGAGCACCTCGCTGGCCTTGTTCAAGAGGAATCTTGACCAATGGATGGGGGATCGCAGATACACCCCAGGGGTTACCTCAGTGTCACTGCTAGACAGAGGCACAGCAAAATAAAGGGAATAGTTTCTCCAAACTAAAGGGGTGGCATAAGCCACAAAACTATGGGCTAGGCTTATAAATGCCCTCGGGCAGATAGCCTAGTATGAACCTATGAACCTATGAACCTATGATGAAAGAAGTACAGTTGCCAATAATGTATAGTTATGCATATGATATTGCACTAATTATTAAAATAAAGTATAGATGGAAAAAGTAAATGCAAAATTAAGTATAAATTTAAAAACAATTGGTTCAAGTATAAAATAGAAAAGTAAAGGATTTTGTTTTGAAGCTATGATAGGAGGTATTCAGTTCAATTAAAGATATATGGATATGTTAGGAATAGTTCTCTGGTTCGATCCTCAGCTGGGGTGTCTTCTGTGCGGTGTCTGCATTTCCTCCCTGTGGTTGTATGGGTTTCCTCCAGGTGCTCCGGTTTCCTCCCACATCCCAAAGATATGCTGTAGGTGGATTGGATACTCTAAATTGGCCCTAGGCATGAGTGCATGCATGTGTGCGCCTTCTGTGGAAGGTTGGGCACCGGGCTGGCAACTCAACACCATAAAACTCCACTGCCAATCATGAGCAGACAGGTGATCCAGTGTGGTGACCCCTAACTGGGAAAAAGCCAACAGAAAAAGAAGAAATGTTAGGAATAATATTTGGAAGGAATTAATACAGACAACAATGATGGGATAATGTAGTCAAAGAAGTAAAGGGTGTGACTATTTTTTTTTTTTTGAAATTATATAGATTTTCATATAGAAATAAAAAACAAACTTTTTGAATACTACGATAGTAGGAAAATTGCTTATGTTTCTAACATCTATATGATTTTATATGATACCTATTAAGTATGAAAATGAACTAATAATGATTATGTTTTCTTTAATATGGGGTTCTAGACTGAATCCAGTCAAGAGAAGGATTCTATGTGTGAAAAGAGCAATACTTCTTGTTGTTAATAAACCCAAAAGTATATGCAGCATCTTTAGTTTTATATAAGAAATAAAAGGAATTATGAAAGAAAACAAAAACTTGATACAAATTATACTGTATTACAAATACAAAGAATTGTGGGAAGGAATGGAAGTTAAAAAAAAAGCAAAACATTGTGAATGAAGAAATGAAAGAATACCAAAACAAAATTTTGTTATGGAAAATAAAAAAGAAGAATATATGTGAGAAAAATAGAAAGGAATGCTACTTAAATATTATGAAAGCATTGTATTGCATTGATCCATAGAAAGAGTTAGAACTAGATAAGAAAAAAAGCCATAAGGATGAGATATAATAACTATAAAAATTTTAAAGATTGTAATGATTTTTATGGAGATTGTCTATTAGAAAATTGTCAGTTAAGGCAAATATGCCATACAAGAAAGAGCACAATAGAATATGCAATAAATGTAGAGAGTCTAAGACTACTGAGCATGTGTTTTTGAAATGTGAAAGAGTTAATAATTTGTGGAAAGAAATATGTAAATATAATACTGTGAAAGATGTGTTAAAATTTGAGCAAATAAATATGTTCATAATTTAATTTGGTTATTATGATGGATGAAAACAGGAAAAAGTGAAGAAAATGTACAGAGTAATATTTTATGTTTCATGGACTATATGGAATGAGAGACTAAATTAAATCAAATATAATGGAAATGGACTTTGACAAAGATTCTGGAGAAAATAATGTTTTGGTTGTGGATAAAAGAGTGGGGGAATGCTTAAACTGAAGTTTATAATGTATGGAGATTTGTAAATAGATGTAAATAATACAAATATGTAAATAATATGTAATGTACATATAAAAAATACTCTTTTCTCCATGGAGGTGATGGATGATGTCACAGGGCTACTACAGTAGCAAGGAAGAAGTTTAAGAGAAGCATTGGCATGGGAGAGAAGAGAAAAAAACATGGAGATTTTGAGAAAGAAAATGAGAATTTTTGAGAAAAAATGTTTGATCAGGATAATCAGAATACAGTTAACGATTCCTATGTGATCGATGATAGAAATGAGCAGTGTTTATTTGTCTCACTGGAAAATGAAGGAAGAAAGTTCTTTGGGGTGGTGCAGATAAAAGAATTAACATCAGCAAGGCTTGCAGATTATGTTCTGTTGGAAATAACCATGCAGAATGAACCAGGTGACAGCAGTGATGTTTAACGCTGTGAGGGAACCAGGTGATGTGCCAGCAGAGAGTGCAGCAGTTAAAACTTCTGTAGCAATAACAGAAAGTATCACCAAACAAAAAGTCTATTACACTAAAGTCACTCTGCCTACCCAAGCAAAGTCCAAAGAACACAATAAGGCAGAGGACTCCACGTAGAGCTGGTCAAGTCTTTTATTCAATAAAATCAGAAATAAAACCTTGTATAAGCACTTTCAGGCTACATGCCTTTCATGAGATAACAAAGAACATCACCAAAGACCATTTTTAAAATACAGAGCAACCAATCAGCTTTCAATATTTTACCCTCATTTTCTTAAGAATGGGTTTTAAAGGTACAATAGCATTAATACCTGGTGGCTTAACCACCCCAAGTCTTATAATCCATCTAGTTTCTGCACATTCCGTATCATTGAACAAATCACCTCCTCTAACATTGGGAGTAATCATTTGTGTTGCCATAAACAGAAATGTATGATTCAAATTCACTCTTACATGTTGAGCTAGTGCATTATGTTCATTGGAATGCTTAATATCTGACATATGTTGGAATATCCTTGTCTTAAACATTGTATTGATCTCACCCACATAATATGATTCACAATTCTGGCAAACAGCTATATA
>NC_056735.1:819761704-819919204 GCF_019279795.1 Protopterus annectens | reverse complement strand
TCCGGTCCACTTGGAATTCTTACTTGTGTCATGAACCAAAGTACGTGCACGAGCGTGCACACACACACAGACACTCACACACACACACACACACACACACACACACACACACACACGCACACACACACACACACACACACACACACACACACACACACACACACACACACACACACACACACACACACACACACACACACACACACACAGACACACACACACACACAACAAAAAATAAAGATTGAGAGCGAGAAAAGGAGTGGGGGAGACAAAACAAAGACAAAGTGGTTTAATATTCAGCAATACATTTAGCCATGAATAACAAGTTAAGCAAAGTAGAAAAAAGAGAACATATATTTTTCTACTTACCAACAAGATGACCACTGGACATTGTTCCATATAGCTACAGAGAGTAGAGTGATCTAATCTGATCTAATATGATCAGTAGGCCATGGAGAATAATTTTTGGAGTTCCTAGCAAGCTGTAATATTCTTTTGCTAAGATTAGAATATTGCCTACCATTAAATGCCCTACTTTTATCAAAAAAAACACATACTGCAAGTCACCAAAAACAAAATCCTAAGATTTGTCATCTTCTCTCTTCCCAGTGTACATCATTGCTACACATTTCAAAAGAAAAAAAGAAATAATGCACTGCAGGGTCTGGGCTGGGGCCATATTTTGGTTGTCTGTTGTTCAGATTGCACTTGAAAGTTGGTACCTCACAATTCCATTGAAGTGAGTGGGTTTACATAATTATGTATGCAAATTGTATGTTAATCAGTGTACAAATTTGCACCTATTTGTCATGGGCCTTTGTCCAGATTTTTGATGTTTCCAGGTTGAGAGGTATGGATCACAATTATCGAAGGAAGTCCAGTATTATTGTACGAACAAATGTTCTTATACATTAAATTTCATGTTGTATGGGTATGGACCTCTATATTCACTGATTATTGCAGATAACCTATCTTTTGCAGAATCCTAATTTGAAACCTTCCATGTTCATTATTATATTACTGCTGCAGTAGGCTTAAACATTACAGAATGTCCTGTTAAGGACTGGACACAGACAGACATCTTTCCAAAGCTTTAGGAATCCTTCCCCATGCCTTAGCCACATATGTGCAAGACAGATGTTGCTTCTTCAGAATTTTCTTACAGTAGAAAGTCGATTATCCGATCATCGATTATCCGAAAAGTCAATTATCTGAATGCAGCCTTCCAAAGTTTTTTGGGTAGGAAAAATCATAAATTCTGAATATGTAAATGTTAAACATATTCGCTTGTGCATGCTTTTGAGCTTTTAGCATGAAAAATATTGTTTATTGTCCACTGGAATCACTAAATGGTTGAAAAGTGTATTCCCTGCATGCAGAAAAAAAAAAAAAAAGATTTCAGAAGTTTTTTATCTGCTTCAATGTATGCTTGATTATCCTAACAGTTTGATTATCCAAACTACCCTAGGTCCCAATTAATTCAGATAAATGACTCACTACTGTACTTCTGAAGAGTGTGTTCCTCCGCAGTCTTCAGCAAATGGACAGTTGTTTAGCTGGGCATATAAGTTCCACATTGGGGATTGCTTTCCTTATTTATTAAAAGTGTTTTTTTAATATGTTATTTATTTGATACATGTGATAACCATGTGGATTATGCTTGTCATTAGAAAACTTTACCTCAAAGCTTCAGCTTCATTCGTGGGACTTCGCCAAAGGGAATTTCTATATAATATTGCGCTTTTATTATCAAGCTAACTACATATTTACTTCAGGATATTTCAGTTGAGCTTATACTTTCTTGGAGAGGGTAATTATTCATGATTCTTTCCAGCAAAAAGTTCACTATTCTGTCAAACAATGAGATCAACCCATCTTAGCTCCAATGGCAATTTATCAGGCACTATACTCAGCTGTAGGGCTATCCTGGAGATTCCATAACTCTCTTAAGAATCTTAGTAAATTTTGTGAAAAGGAATGTACTGCTTCTGCATTATTTTGTTATAATGAGCTTTGACAAGTGTGTTTTGCATTTGTTTCTGAAAAAATTTTACTTTGAAAGCTATCTTATTATTCTGAAGGTTTCACTGACTCTTCGCTATGTATCTGACACCCTCTGTTCATGGCTAGAACATGGAACTGAATTAATCCATGACTTTCATTTCTTCCCTAAGCTACAAGAAGAAGAAGAACTTTCTAAGGAGGATTCAGTCTTCAAGCCAGCTTTCTTCTTGCCTCAGCCACTGATGGGTAACTCTGCTGAGGTCATCAGTTGTTTCACAGACTGATCATTTAGTTCTCCTGGTCGGCCTGGCATTGCTCCTCAAGATGCCACTATAGACTGAGTCAGATATATTTTCTCTGGCTGAACAATTGCCTTTAGCAGGAAAGGGAGGGCCACCCTTGCAGGCTTTATGGAAAATATTGGGGTTGCTCCTTTGCTAAACTGCATTGAGGTCCCTCTCCCCCAGGACAGAAACCAACTGCTTGTTTTATTTGGGGGGGACTTTCCTACAACAAGAAAGCAGAACTGCAGCCATTTTTCCTTATGTAGAGTAGATGACCAGATGGCCTGGCATAAAAATTGATGAGTACAATACCATTCACAGAAGAAGAGGAAGAAAACCAGTTTCTTACCTATCAGATTTAAATACCCAGTCTGAGTTACAGAAATTGGACTGGGACAATGTATGTCATATTCTTTCACTAACTGGCGAAGATTCAGATTCTGAAGAAAGTTTTTCCTCAAATTCTACTCCTAAACAATGGTTCTTTTCAAACTAGTATTACCAAAATGAGAGTCATTTTCCAGTGGGGGAAAAACAAACATGTCTAAATCTCAATAAAGATATTATAATCTATTGCATCAAGCTGTGTCAAGCTGTACCTGTTCCCTCTCTTCGCCTTGCATTAATGGATACCTTTTTGTTAGATTACACTTTTTTTGACAGTTAGCCATCTGGTCCTAACAGGTCTGATAAGTGTTCCTGTCCAATATGTACTAATTTTCTTGTCAAAGTAATCTTTTACCAAGTTTTTCTTAAGCTGTTAACTTTAACCCTTCTGATAAACTGGCAAAAGTTTTGAATATGTTCTGGAAAATACCTCTTCTTTTTTCTACATTGGCTTTCCAATTTGTAAGTTCTTTGGCACATGTCTAAGTTCTTCTTGCTTTCTTATGATAATTTAAAGAATTTAATCACTGATCTCTCCTTCCTTCAGATACAAACATTTCTATGTGATCTATAGTATCTGCTATGTCTCAATTAATCAAAAATACTTTGAAATGCCCTTATGACACTGCTGATGTTGTTTCCAGGGCTGTTGTCTTTGGTTGTTTTTTAGATGATTTACTTGGTTACTGTCACAAAATTTACTAGATGATGTTACAAGTGAAATTTTAAATGTTGCCCTAGATAGCAAAGTGTTATTTGTCCTATCCTTTCTGGAAGCCTTTAATTGTTTTGAAGGAAAGGGAAAGTACATTTACAGGGTAGCCTAGATTTTTGACCTTCCTTTCTAAAATATAATCATTGTATTTTTTTTTAGTTCAACTTTCTATTTCAAAAGGAGCAGCAAGTGTACACTGCTAGGTTCAGCAAGGAATATATCAAAAAGCAATGACTGAGAGAATCAAAGAAGAAGGCCGAACCCTGTCACAACCAGGGACAGCCCAAAAAATCAGATAGACTATATGACCTCTCTAGATATTCCCCTTCCCTTCCCTGGAAACCTCATAAATCCATCCCACTGTTTACATCTTCGTTATCTATTATGGCACAAGATAACATCAAACATCTGGGTGCTGAAAATCATTCTAGAAGGTTACAGTTGGTAGTGCGATTTCTTTCCTCAGATTCAGGGACATCTTCCACTTCATTTATTTTATTTTACATTTGTTGACTGGGATAGTCCGACTGGATGCATGTCCATTTTCAGCAGAGGCCCAGGCAGAAGAGCTCCAAGAGTAAGCAGATACAGCATTACATAATACTAGCATTACATATTACAAACAGATTGTTTACAGTGATTACATAAGTAAGCAAGTTAAACAAGTTCTACAGGTTAGAGTTAATCCCAAGCATAAATCAGGATTAAATTAAATTACACAGTAAGCTGGTTAACAGATTTTCACACATTCTAGATAGAGTTAGCCAGGCTTGATACATTGACATAGCCAGTTAAGTGCCAAATGTTGTTTGAGTCTAGTTTTAAATTGACCTAAGGTAGAAAGTAAGGTAATATCAGCTGAAGAGAGTTCCAGGGTCTACTTACAGAGTTTGCAAAGAGAGAGTCACCGGTTGTGTTATTAATTTTTGCTAGTCTGAATTAATAGTTTGTTAGTGGATTGAAGTGGTCTAGGATTGTTAGAGGGGGTGATGATATTTTTAAGTGCAGGAGTATTGTCTGGATTATAGAGGATTTTATAGGCCATAAACAGTTGGTTATACTGGATTAGGCTGGGTAGTTCAAGCCACCTAAGCTGATTTAGATTGATGCAATGATGTGTCCTAAAAGGCAGCCCAGTGGCAAACCTGACAATGTAGTTGTAGCAAATTGAGAGTTTGTTAAGGACAGTCTTGTTTAAATTCGAGAGTAGAGGGGATGCATACAGAAGGTTTGAATGAAGGTAAGAGTGAGCTATGGCAATTTTAGCTGGAGGGGTTAGGAAGGCTTTTATTCTGTAAAGTGACCCTAGTTTTTCATTGATGGTTTTGATAGTTTGGTTAACATGTAGGTCAAGTTTTAGATTATTATCTATGATGACATCTAATAATTTGTAGAGGGGTCAGGGGAGATTATTGTGCCATAATTTGAATTTATGGTAAAGATGAAAGCGGTTTACCTATGTGTTGGTGAAAATAACAGCATTTTAGTTTTTGCTGGGATTTAGGATCAGATGACGTTCAAAGAGCCAGTTTTCTATTGTATTAAAGGTGGTCTGGGTAGCTGACCATAACTTTATTGGAGATGTGGCCGAGCAAATCAGAGCAGAGTCATCAGCATATTGGATACAGCTGACTTTTAGGATGACAGTCTAAAGGTCATTAATGAAGATGGAGAACAGCAAGTTCCCTAGTATAGAGTCTTGTGGTACTCCAAGGGTGTTAGGTAGAAGATTAGAAAGTTTGTTCTGCAAGAGGACAGCCTGCTGTCAACCATTCAGGTAGGATTGAAACCATTGAAGGGCTCTAGTATCTAGACAGAATGTTTGCAGGGTGAGGATGAAACGCTGGTAATCTACCATATCGAATGCCTTGGAAAGATCCAAGAAGAGGGCTGAGGATATATAATTATTGTTGTGATTATGGTTTATGGTGTTGGTAAAGGCTAGGAGGGCTGAAGTAGTGCTGTGATGAGGACGGAAGCCATGCTGAGTGTCTGCCATAAGGTGATTCTGGATTAGGTGGTGCATGAGTTGTCTATGAATACATTTTTACATAATATTTGCAAGTGGAGAGAGTATAACTATTGGCCTATAATTGGAGAATTCAGTAGAGCTGCCTCCTTTGTGAAGTGGGATTACATAGGATATTTTCCAGATGGTGAGAATTTTAGCTTCTACTATGGTTCGATTGATTAGTATTGAGATGGGGTAAGCAATAGCATCAGCTGATTTTTGCAGGTACTCGGCAGGGAGTTGATCAGCAGAAAGTGTAGTGGGTTTTAATTTTTTGATCAAGGTATGGATAAATGAAGTGGTGACTGGTTGGAGCTGAATGTGAGTAGGTTTCTAGGAGTGGTACTTTCAGGACCAGGGGAGCTAGGAGGTAGTTGGCTAGCTAGGGATTGAATTGTCTCAGTAAAGAATCGGTTAAAACTGTCAGAAACAACTTCAGGGGTTTTATCAATAGTAGCAGCAGGGATTGGGATTGAAGTTTGTCTGGGATGTAGAAGATTATTTAAACCTGCCCAAAACTTCTGACGGTTATTTTGATTTACTGTCTGTCAATTACAGTAGTATTGTTCTTTGTCTTGTAAAATGGATTTTTTTGTTTCGTTCCTGGATTATATGTATTTAATGCCTTCTTGGAGGTCTTTAGAAGATTGGCATAAAGCCCATGCTTTGTTTATAAGGGTAATTTTGAGTTTAGACTCTTTAAAAAGCCATGGTGCAGTTTTTGCCTTTGTTCTCTTTGAACGAACAGGTGCATCCAAATCAAGGATCTCAAGGAATTTGTTGTTAAAGTATGCTACTGCTTCCTCTAAGGGGAGGTGTTTTAGAATAGACCAATTACATGAGTTTAGTTCTTGTTGGAATTTGGCAGGGTCAAAGTTTTTATTGTTTCTAACCTTTCTGAGTAAGGGTTGTTGGGAATTAATGGCTTTCTGCTTAATTACATATGTGAGAAGGTGATCGCTTAGGCCATCAGGGAGGGTACCAGAGGTGTACAGTTGGGGGTGACTATTTATGAGTACCCAGTCAAGTATGCTTTCTTTTTGGTTGGGTTTACCTATCCTGGTCGGGATGGATATGATTTGTGTAAATGCATGCAGGTTAATATGGGTGGTTGGGGATTCTGAGGAACAGGTGCCCCAGTCTATGTTAACTCAACTTGACTCAAGTAGTTGAGTAGTTACCAGAGGTAAGTTGAATGTAAGAGCCTAAAATCTGCACTCAGCACTTTAATGTTGTTTGCACTCAGCACTTTAATTTTAATGTTACTTGCACTCAGCACTGTAAGGGCTACTGCAGTTTACAAGGTTTCCTAAGGTGTCCTAAAGCTATAAGGTAAGTATTATAGCTCTTAATGTAAGAGTCAGTTTACTTCAGTTACAGGGGAAGGAGGCAAACACTCAAGTAGAAAAAAGAGCCCTATGGCTGACCAAAATGGTGACCTGCTTAATTACACAGCACTGTAAGTGAAAGCTTAACAAATGCTTTTTTTGTGCAACCTACTCTGCTTAAATAATGAGAGAAACTGATTTTGTTATGGTGACCAATTGCAGTCCTGTAGACTATGTTTTATAGGTAAATGTAGAGTTCAAATACGAAAAGAGAAAAGCAGAGATTCTAGGGTAAGCATGAAGGCAACAACAGGCAGTTATTTTATAATACATTCAGAAAGGTTTGAGGGTGAGTGGGTAAAGGAGCACACTTCAGAATGAACTAAGATTTATAGCTAAAAAACCTAAGCAACAGAGCAATGCAGTGAATAAACACTTGCCAGATTTTAAAGATATACCAGAAAAACTAAATCAGTTGTTCACAATTGCACAACTGGAAAATTGCCAGTAAATGCACTTTAGGTATAGCTAGCCCACGTTATTCAGGTCATAAAAGCACTTCTTCAATGTGTGTGTGCAATTTAAACTTTAAAAACACATGCAGCAAGTAGGAGCTCTGATTATACACTTTCTATAGGTACAGGTCCAGTTTAAACACAAGTATTACCACAGAAACTCAGTAAAGTCACTAGGTACTTATAGAGCCTCCGCAAAAAAAATAGAGCAGTTGGTGCAGAATCAGAATTTAGCAGCAGGTCATTTAGTTACACAAAAAACAGTAAAATATCCATACAATGAAGAAACTTACACTAAGTCACACCAGGTCAGCCAAGGGGGGAAGATTGAGGGAAATCCAGCACCTAGATTTGAAAATGATGCCTGTACTGAATAGTAACAGTTTAACCTGTTTGAGGAAAGAGGGGGTAGGGAAAAGAGAAGGCAGTAGGAGTGGTTACAGGGAATACCCTGATTGACTCAAGACACCACACCAGAGGTAAGTTGAATGTAAGAGCCTAAAACCTGTACTCAGCAATTTAATGTTGTTTGCACTCAGCACTTTAATTTTAATGTTACTTGCACTTAGCACTGTAAGGACTATTACAGTTTACAAGGTTTCCTAAGGTGTCCTAAAGCTATAAGGTAAGTATTATAGCTCATAATGTAAGAGTCAGTTTACTTAAGTTACAGGGGAAGGAGGCAAACACTCAAGTAGAAAAAAGAGCCGTATGGCTGACCAAAATGGTGACCTGCTTAATTACACAGCACTGTAAGTGAAAGCTTAACAAATGCTTTTTGTGTGCAACTTACTCTGCATAAATGCTGAGAGAAACTGATTTTGTTATGGTGACGAATTGCAGTCCTGTAGACTCCGTATTCTAGGTAAATGTAGAGTTCAACTAGGAAAAGAGAAAAGCACAAATTCTAGGGTAAGCATGAAGGCAACAACAGGCAGTTATTTTAAAATAATACATTCAGAAATGTTTGAGGGTGTGGGGGTAAAGTAGCACACTTCAGAATGAACTAAGATTTATAGCTAAGTAACCTAAGCAGGAGAGCAATGCAGTAAATAAACACTTGCCAGATTTTAAAGATATACCAGAAAAACTAAATCAATTGTTCACAATTCTACAACTGGAAAATTCCCAGTAAACACACTTCAGGTATAGCTAGCCCAAGTTATTCAGGTCATAAAAGCACTTTTTCAATGTGTGTGTGTGCAATTTAAACATTAAAAACCCATGCAGCAGGTAGGAGCTCTGATTATACACTTCATTTAGGTACAGGTTCAGTTTAAACACAAATATTACCACAGAAATTCAGTAAAGTCACTAGCTACTTATATAGCTTCTGCAAAAAAATAGAGCAGTCTGTGCAGAGTCAGAATTTAGCAGCAGGTCATTCAGTTACACAAAAACAGTAAACAATCCATACAATGAAGAAACTTACATTAAGTCACACCAGGTCAGCCAAGGGGGGAAGAGAGAGGGAAATCCTAAGCACCTAGATTTGAAAATGATGCCTGTACTGAATTGTAGCAGTTTAACCTGTTTGAGGAAAGAGGGGGGGGTGGGGAAAAGAGAAGGCAGTAAGAGTGGTTACAGGGAATACCTTGATTGACTCAAGACACCACACCATAGGTAAGTTGAATGTAAGGGCCTAAAATCTGCACTCAGCACTATAAGTTATTTGCACTCAGCACTTTAATTTTAATGTTACTTGCACTCAGCACTGTTACTTCAGTTACAGGGGAAGGAGGCAAACACTCAAGTAGAAAAAAGAGCCCTATGGCTGACCAAAATGATGACCTGCTTAATTACACAGCACTGTAAGTGAAAGCTTAACAAATGCTTTTTGTGTGCAACCTACTCTGCTTAAATGCTGAGAGAAACTGATTTTGTTATGGTGACCAATTGCAGTCCTGTAGACTCCGTTTTGTAGGTAAATGTAGAGTTCAACTAGGAAAAGAGAAAAGCAGAGATTCTAGGGTAAACATTAAGGCAACAACAGGCAGCTATTTTATAATAATACATTCAGAAAGGTTTGAGGGTGGGGGGGTAAAGTAGCACACATCAGAATGAACTAAGATTTATACCTAAGAAGCCTAAGCAAGAGAGCAATGCAATATAGCGAGCGGGGCTATTACAGTTTGCAAGGTTTCCTAAGGTGTCCTAAAGCAATAAGGTAAGTATTATAGCTCTTAATGTAAGAGTCAGTTTACTTAAGTTACAGGGGAAGGAGGCAAACACTGAAGTAGAAAAAAGAGCCCTATGGCTGACCAAAATGGTGACCTGCTTAATTACACAGCAGTGTAAATGAAAGCTTAACAAATGCTTTTTGTGTGAAACCCAGTCTGCTTAAATGCTGAGAGAAACTGATTTTGTTATGGTGATCAATTGCAGTCCTATAGACTCATTTTTGTAGGTAAATGTAGAGTTCAACTAGGAAAAGAGAAAACAAAGATTCTAGGGTAAGCATGAAGGCAACAACAGGCAGTTATTTTATAATAATACATTCAGAAAGGTTTGAGGGTGGGGGGTAAAGTAGCACACTTCAGAATGAGAGCTAAGCAACCTAAGCAAGAGAGCAATGCAGTCAGTAAACACTTGCCAGATTTTAAAGATATACCAGAAAAACTAAATCAATTGCTCACAATTGTACAACTGGAAAATTGCCAATAAAATGACTTCAGGTATAGATAGCCCAAGCTATTCAGGTCATAAAAGCACTTCTTCAATGTGTGTGTGCAATGTAAACATTAAAAACACATGCAGCAAGTAGGAGCTCTGATTATACACTTTCTCTAGGTAGAGGTTCAGTTTAAATAATGAAGAAACTTACATTAAGTCATACCAGGTCAGCCAAGGGGGGAAGAGAGAGGGAAATCCTAAGCACCTAGATTTGAAAATGATGCCTGTACTGAATTGTAGCAATTTAACCTGTTTGAGGAAAGAGGGGGTGGGGGAAAAGAGAAGGCAGTAGGAGTGGTTACAGGGAATACCCTGATTGACTCAAGACACCACACTACAGGTAAGTTGAATGTAAGGGCCTAAAAACTGCACTCCGCACTTTAATGTTATTTGCACTCAGCACTTTAATTTTAATGTTACTGGCACTCAGCACTGTAAGGGCTATTGCAGTTTATAATGTTTCCTAAGGTGTCCTAAAGCTATAATGTAAGTATTATAGCTCTTAATGTAAGAGTCAGTTACAGGGGATGGAGGCAAACACTCAAGTAGAAAAAAGAGCCCTATGGCTGACCAAAATGGTGACCTGCTTAATTACACAGACTGTAAGTGAAAGCTTAACAAATGCTTTTTGTGTGCAACCTACTCTGCTTAAATGCTGAGAGAAGTTGATTTGGTTATGGTGACCAATTGCAGTCCTGTAGACTCCGTTTTTTAGGTAAATGTAGAGTTCAATCTGCTTAAATGCTGAGAGAAACTGATTTTGTTATGGTGACCATTTGCAGCCCTGTAGACTCTATTTTATAGGTAAATGTTCAGTTCAAACTAAGTCACACCAGGTCAGCCAAAGGGTGACGAGAGAGGGAAATCCTAAGCACCTAAATTTGAAAATCATTCCAATCAAGCAGGTCTGCTATATCCTGCCTTGAATCAGATACTGTTTCTCGGGGTAACAGCATGGATTCCACCAGATAAAACAAAGAAAGGAAATTGTTCAAGGTCTTTTTTGTGCAAAGAAAGAAGGAGCCTGGAGACTTGCCCTAGCCATTTCTTTTATAAACCTGCACAACATACTTCTTAACTGGAATGTGCTTTTTCTATATTCTCTGTTACTCCTAATTCCTCCTTCCAGTTTTCGGGTAACTTTTTATTTAGAATATGATTTCCATCACATTCCATTCAACAGCAACTGCATATGCTTTTTCCATTTCTCTGTATTTTGTTTGCATTTTCAGCTTGTTTTGTCTTTTGAATTATGTACAGTCCCGAGTATCTTTTCAAAATGTTTGCACATTAAGGCTTGCAGGGCATTCACATTTTCAATTATCTAGATGATTTCCTGATGTTTATAGATTCCTTCAAAGCTTCTAAATAGTCTCAAATTGAGTTATTTCTCAGTTTTGGATTTTAGGTGAAAGGAGAGAAATCTTTTCTCATTCATTCTCATGTGATAGTGTTTCTAGGATGTCTTAGATACAATACTTATGTTAACTTAACTTTCCTCCCTGAAAACAGACTAGAGAGTTACAAGGAATATTTTCTGACATTTCCAAACATTTGCCAGAAAATATCTCAAAAATTCTAGGTTTGATAATGTCAACTATTTTCTTGTTTCCTTGGTCACACTAAACATGAGGAATATAGCTAGTCTGTTTGTACTGAACACCAGCACCTTCTATTGTTTTAAATTTCAGTGCTGGGCTTTGTAAAACAGGAGTCAGGTGGGTGGATTAATCAGTTGTCACTCAACCCAGGTTTTCCCTTTCTCTGCCAAACCCCACTTGGTCTGTAACAACAAATTGTTTAGACTTTGATTGTGAAGGTCTGTCTAAGGGACTGAAAGTCTGGGGTCTATGTAACAAAAAAGGCATGACAAGCTAAAACACATAACTGTCAAAGAAATTATGGCTCTAATAAATGCTCTCAAATCTCTGAACCATCACTGGAAACCAGGCCCTCTGTTAGTAGTCACAGTCAACATCACAGTGATGTGGTACATAAACAAATAAGGCGGAGCCAGATTCTACCCCAATTGCAAACTAGCTATGCCAGCCTGAGATGTTGCAATTTAGTACAGTTTGTCCCTCCAGATTACATACATTCTGTTAGAACAAACCATAGTGACAGACTAGTGGTGCAGGACCAGGAGAGACTCTCATGAATGGAACTTATGCCCAGAGTCTTGCTGGAATTGATCCATCTGTGGGGAATTCTTCAAGTAAATCTGTTTGCCTCCAGTAAAAACAGACAGATAAAGCACTTATGCACCTAGGACTCCTTATAAGCTAACATTGAAGACAGATGTCTTTATATTTTCATAGACGAGAATGCTTCTGTGTGCCTTCTACCTTTCTGCTAATAATCAGAGTTCCCATCAAGACTGAGAAGGACTCGACAAACATAATTGTGGTGACTCCCTTTTGGCCCAGGCAACAGTAGATGATCTTCATATTGATCACTACAGCAGTAGCCTAAGATATAAGTGGGTTATATTCTACATTGGATGTAACACCTGTCCAGCTTTTTAAGCTTCAAGGCATCTTCCACATGCCCAAGCCATTAGTCAGCGTGAGCTGAGCTAACTAAAAAGACAGGCTTGGGTGCCAAGCCATTCAGAGCTATCTTGCAGCCAAGAAGAGTGCCCCTGTCTGGACATCAGAGGATTGACGGTGGGCTTGTGTTGTTCCATTGCTGAATAGATAAATTCCCTTTAGGGAAAACACTTTACACATATTACTTTTAATGTTTTAATTTATTTTCCTGTGTAGAAGTACCCTCAGCAGACATTTCTCCCTAACTCACCCAGTATCATATCTGCTGTGATGTCGTCTGATCTTGCTGCTTTTTGTGACTTTGTATTTCTTATTAATGTGCTTAATTTTTCTAGAGTGAGCTCCCCTTCTTCTTTCATCATAGGCTGTCTCTGGGGAAGTTGCTTATGTGGGGTTTCCTTTATTTAGAAGCTGCTAGAAGTACTTCTTCCATCTGCCTTTGATGTCCTGCGGACTGTTGATCAGGTTGTTTCTGACATCCCTTATGAAGGATGACTGATGACTATCTTCTTTATATTTTTGTCTTTGCCTAACAACCTGACAGAATTTCTTTGTGCCATTTGCTAAGTCCCTTACCAGAAGCAGACAGGGTGCAACTAATGTATTTTCTTTCACTATTGTGACTGCTTTCTGTGTACTTCTTCTTAGCCTGGTCCATTTTTTCTATTTGCTAATTTTTCCTGTAGTCTTTGTTTCTTTTAAAAACATCTTGGATTTCTGCATTTCACTACCAGGTTTCCTTATGTACATTGTTTTCATACCTGGCTCAGCCGCATATCTGTTCTACAGTCCACACACATGTTGTCTTGTTATGCTGCTATTCCTCTTCAGCTTCACATATTTCCTCTTCTTCTTCTTCTTGAGGTGCTGGAGCACTGAGAATTTCCTTAAACTGTTATGCTTTCTTTCCAGTCAACTTCCAGTCTTCAAACTAGTCTTTTTGGACTTCTCTGACCACTGCTTGCAGCTGATTGTGACAACTAGTTCTTTATGCTGTGGACTGACTTTCACTGGGGGTGGCTTTGCAATCAGTGATTCAACTTCAGTGCCCTTTCCTTACTAGGACGAAGTCCATCTGAGTTGCATATTGGCCACTCTTGTATGTGTCTTGTGACTGTCTCTGTTGCTGAACCCTGTGTTGGTCATCATCAAGCCGCTATTTCTCAGATGGAAGTCTAGAATGGTGTCTCCTTTTTTATTTCTGTTGCCCCATTCATGTGGACCCAGGCAGTCCTCATATCCTGTTTCATTTGTCTTGATGTGTGCATTTAGGTCGCCCATTATCAACACAAACTTATGTTCTCCTGCTTTAGCTAGTAGGTCCTGCAACTGAATGTGGTCTTTTCCTCATTGTCACTACTGTGCTGTGGGACATGGGCTGAGAATATGATTCCTGCTGTATCTTTTTTTTTTTTAATGTGAGTTAATTACTAAGTCACTTGCCGGTAAATTATCATGATATTTAACAAGTAAGAATAAACATAATAATATGAAGCCTATTCTGTCTGAAATATACTACAATTTTTGTTGGAAGGCTTTATGTTAGCTCTTTATTAAGGTTCATAAGCTAGTACAATGTTGGAGAAAAATGGTTGAGATTAATGGCTGCAAGTTTTGAAATCAGTTCTAGCTATACTGATGACAACTAAAGGCATTTATAGTTTGTGTGTTAAAAGTGATGTGCTATTCTCTGTGACTGTTTTCCTTATTTGTTTCATTAAGTGGAAGGTGCATATACTTTAATGATGAATGATAACAGGTATTCTAAAATGGCAGGAGGAGGGTGGTTGAGGAAATGGCATGGGAAGGGAGTAAAGCAGGCCATATCTTTGCCATGCAGTGTGATTAGGTCAGTCTGTACATTTACAGTGACTGCAGCCCCTTCCTTTAAATGTAACATCACTTTTATGTGTAAATGGATTTTGAACTTCTTTATTAAAAAACAAAAAAACATTCCCACCATTCCCTCTTCAGCTCTCTTCCTAAACTACATTTTCTTACTACAACTTCTCTCTGCTTCACTAACAGATCTTGGCTCATATGAACCACTACTCATAAATGAACAAGCAATCAAAATGGTGTTGACACCTCTGTAACTGCTTCATAATGCACAGTTACTTCATTATTATGTTTCAATGTACACATAATATAAACTGTTATTTTCAAGCCTGTACAACCTACAACTCTTGCTTAGCATCAGTTGTGTAGTATTTTACTGTTCAACCTACAATTCTTGTCTGGCATCAATTGTGTAGAATTTTACTGTTTCTAATCTATTATTTTCAAGCCTGTATTTTAAGTCCGTACTTGATTTGTCTTTGTTTTAAATGTAATTTGTAAATATTGTACTGTTTCTGAAGCTTCTCTCCCCAGGCCTCCACTAAAAATGGGCTCTTAAATCAGTCGGACTATTCCCAGTAAACAAACGTAATAAATAAATAAAAAAAAAAAAAAAAAAAACAGAGAGAGAAATGAAATGTTATTAAGACTATGGGTAAAACTACTGATGGTAGTTGTGACGCCACTGCACTGTCCCAGAAATCAAGGAGCCTCAATCTTCACTGCTGGCAACAATGAGGGACGTGCACAATGGGAGGATGACAATTACATACACAGTAAAGTACAATTTCTCTTAAGAGCACAAAGAGATCACCAGAGAGGGCTGGTTTCACGCTCTTTCTCCAGATCCCCAATAAGACTCCTCACTGGCATAGCTATAGGGTTAAGATCTCAGCTGAGGGGGTCAAGCCAAGACCTCCAGCACCCAAGCCAAGACCTCCAGCACCCTCTCTGTCTAACCAGTGCTTTGTCCCTGCTCAAGTAGCTGACACACACACACTTTGAGATTTGATTTATATACGAACACACACACCCCCACACACACACACACACACACACACACACACACACACACACACACACACACACACACACACACACACACACACACACACACACACACACACACACACACCTGGTGATGGCTGGCACAGGTTTACTAGCTATGCCCCTTCTACCCAGACTATAAGGTAGTTATCACTGCCACCAACCCTTCTTATCAGCTACTAGAAGGCCCTTACAAAGGGTAACCAGTTCTACTGTGTAATGTTAATATTATCCAAATGGTAAGTCTGACCAAGAGCAAGGCTGTTTAGGAGTGGTTATACAGTGTCACTAAATACATATGCAAGTACTCTAAGAGCCTTAATATGTCTCACAAATATCAGCCACAAAGATAGGTTTAAATATATTTAATAATAAATAATAAAAAAGCAAGAGAATACTCAATCAACACAGTAACTACAGAGTTCAGAATCACAGGGAATATTTTAAAACAACATTGCAGGACAGTAAACTAATCTTTACTGTATTCCTAACTATATCTAAAATAAATCACTGTAACCTAGTTACTTACTCTTGTCAAGGCAAGTGCAGATGTTGATGAGTGGATGTTCTTGCTAGGTCCAAAACAAAATACAAAATGCACACAGTCTCTAATGAGAGAGTTCTTAAATTACTGTTAAGCATTACTGCAGGGTCACTTTGGATAACATCACTCTTTGTCACCTGTCTTCAGTTCCCAAGCTAACAGATACTAACAAAATTGTAACATCTCTGTGTGAGAAGCACATACCTCTCAGAAGTGCAGCTGCTAGGAAGTCATAGAGCAGTAAAACACTATACATTTTAAGCATAGTAAATACTTCTCTCCAAAATAGAAAAAAACTTCTAGCTCTAGACATCCTGTCTTTTTGTTGCAATGAAACTAATTTTTATACCACATCATAAAGCACTTAATTTCAACTTATCTTCTTGAAGTTCTGTAAGTTAACCTTTTATGTTCCAGAAGGGTATGCTGTGGTTACATTATTGAAGCTCGGTACATAACATACAGTTCTGTATTAATATATCAATATTTACAAATGACATAGAATTATTTACAAAATTCCAAATAGCTGGGCTGGCAGTATCACAGTAGTATTGCATACACTAGGAAGTAGCCTACAAAATGCTCTCTCAGCTAAATAATGAAACACTAAAACAGGAAGGGAGACTGTCTGCATAATGCTAGCAAAGACACTTTAAAATACAATACATACATGAGTTCTTGCTAAAAAATGGTAACTTTGTGAGAAACTTGATCAAATGGAAGAGAACCCGCTACTTTATTTCAGCTGTCCTGTGCTTGATGTAAAATTAGAAAAAGGCGACATTCAGCAGACTATTAGGGCAGCACATAGAGTAAGTTTATGCTAGGAAAAGGACTGTTGTAGCAGTGTAGAAATAAAGAGAGAAAGAAAACTGAGAGAACAAGTCAGTGAGTAAAAGGTTATCTTGTATAGACAGAGGCACTTAGAAACTAAATTTTCAGGATAAAACTTCCACTGTAATTTTACCCAGTACTCAGTTGTGCAAAGAATGACTTGTTTGCTTACAGAGGAGCACTGCTGCAATATTTCAGTTATACAGAACCTATTTGTAGTTTCTACTCTCACAGTGCCCAAGTTAGCTTGCTGTACCATCTCATCTCTGTTATCTGACACCAGGATGGACACTTTCCCAGTTTCTCCACTTTCATTTTGGTAGATATGGGAATCCTGTGTTAATGTTTTAATTATCTCATGTTCACTGCTAACCAACTAATCCTTAGATTAATGGATACAGTATCTGAGAGATGCAAGTACGCATTGTCACTAGAGGCAATACTGTCACACAAAAGCACTCAAAATAATCTATTTGTCACTAAAATAAGCATTGCACCCATCACACATAGTACTGACACAGCTCATAGGTCAACATTTACTATAGCACCAAAAATCAACCTTCCTAAACCCCAAAGACCTCCTAGACATTCGTCCTACTAAAAGAATCCTCTTCAAAGCTTAAAGCACTCCACCAAAACAATAACCAACACAACACATACAGCCACAGCCTTTGAAGCCTCATCTAGAAAGCCCATAAGATAAGCCAACATTGTGCCTATATTGTAATGATAGGAGACTCCATTGTGAGACATTCAGCTATCTCAGTCACTAGGCTGAGTAAAAAGAAAATCACTATTTGTCCATCAGGGGCCGAGATCTTCCAAATCATCCACATGTTCAAGTCTTTAATCAGAAGTACCAGTATGACTCAGCCATGCTCCGTAGTCTTCACTCTATCCAAGCCCTCCTCACACTAGGGAATACAGACATCTGTACAGTTAGTGAGAAATGGTTCAAATTGGCAGACAGTACCCCAGCAGTGCAAGGTTTCAGTGACTTCTGTACTTTTAGACTAGTAGCTGCACAGACAAGGGCTTAAGGTGGAGGTGCTAAGTATACATCATTAACAAGTATATCTTTAGGATAGTCAAACAGGATGATATGCTGGAGTTCCTCCACATGCATATCAGCATAGACAAACTCCTGTACCATATCTTAGCCAGCTATAGGTCACCGTCCAATTCACAAGAAGTTCACAGTGCACACATGGACCTACTGGAGGCAATTACCATCCAACCTAACACACTACTAATGGGAGACATTAATTATCCATCTATAGGCTGAGAATCCTACATGTCCTCAGATCTACAGGGGCAAAGATTCACGGACTTCATAAATACAAAGACCCTTGATGAAATAGTGAATATGTTCACTAGAGGCTCCAACATAATAGACTTTATGCTCACAAATATGGGAGATCCTCCCTGGTAAGGTCCAACCACAAAGCTATTTCCTTGAAACCAAATCACTCTGTAATCCCATTAAAATGTGCAACAGGAACTATTGCAAGACAAATTACTTTTTACATAGGGATGGTTTGACAAAATGCAATGCATCTGCAAACCCCAAGATCATTGCAGCCTATGCTGAATTGCTCTCTAAAACTCTGTGCAACCATGTTAATCCAATGACTAGACCCCAAAACAATCCCCCTGGTGATATGCCATAATAAACAAAATGTGCAACAAAAGAAAAAATATATTTCAAAAATCAGGAAGGGTAATTCCCATAAAGATAAGAACTCCCTCATCAAACTAAATAGGAAACTGAGAGGGCTAATTAGGTCAAGCAAAGTCAACTTTGAGGTTAAGAAAGCTGCCCAGGTGAAAGATAATCATAAGGCCTTCTTCAGCTATGTTAAACCCCTAAAGGGCAGCACACAGCAATGTGATGAACTGATGGTTAATGCTGCCAAATTCACAGAGCCTGGTGATATAGCAAACCTGTTAACAGACAAATTCATTTTCAACTTTACCCCAATCTCATCCTGAAACCATCCCCCCCAAAAAATACCTTCAAACATAACCCCTCCAATTAGAACAAAGGAGTATGTACTGGTGGTGTTTTCTAAAGTCAAGAACATGGCCTCAGTGGGTCCCATAACATCCCAGGATGCCTCCTGGGCAGTCTAGAACATGATTTATTAGGGATCCTGGAGTCATTATTTAACTATAATCTTAAAACAGGCTTTGTGTCATGTGAGTAGAAGACTGTGGCAGTCATTCCCCTTCATAATGGAAGACCTTTAAAAGATCCTGGAAACTACAGACCCATTAAATTGACTCTCCTTATCTGGAAAGCTGTAGAAAGAATTATCATGGAAATTATGAACAAGGTCATAGGATATCTCCAGACAGTGTGTCCATCCCAGTTTGACTTTGTTAAAGGAAGGTCATGCATGCTGAATTTGGTGGACCTCTTTAAGTAGGTTGCTAAGACAATGGATAAGGGGAAAACTGTGCATACTGTTCTGGCTAAAGCATTTGAAACAATATCCCACTCGGGCATTGCCAACAAATATACAGAACTAGTTATAAACCTATGTATAACATGTTGTATAGTTATTTGGCTGACTGATAGGACCCAGGAGGTTAGAATCAGTGAGTCCACCTCCAATTAGAGGCCTGTCACCAGAGGAGTCCCCAGGGATCTGTGATAGGCCCACTCCTCTTTGGCGTGTACTACTTGGATGTCAAAGCCAATGTCAAAGGACTCTGGCTAAACAAGTATGCAGATGATTACAAACTGGGAACAGTCATTGAATCCTCCTAAGATGGGAACACCCTTCAGGAAGGACTAACACAGACAAATGCTTGGTGCCAAAGCCTTGTCTTAAAACTGAATACCAAGAAATGCATTATAATACCTTTTAGGAAGTCAGCCAACCCAAATAGCCTCATCTTCAATAAAACAACCCTAAAAGTTAATTCATTAGTGAGGGATCTGGAAACTCAATGCAGATAGTAACCTAGCCTTCTATCGACATATGTCCAAAGTAGTAAGAAGATCCTTCTATATTGCTCAACTTATAAGCAAGGTTATGGCATCAAGATCCAGAAAAGTCATCAAACCACTGTACTCAGACCTAATCAGACCTATCATAGAGTATTATGCCATCTTCGGTATGTACCTAACCAGACAAGAAGAATACAGGGAGAAAACACAATGTCCTATGCTGATCGCCGCAAAGCCATGTCTCTTTCTTTGGTATCATAAAGACTTTTGAGAGGCAATCTTTTCCTGGAATGAGCCTTTTGTACATCTGCAAAACAAACAACATCAGAACTACTAGATTAAAAGACCTAAACTAGACCTACATTTTGCTTGCATATAAACAGGACATATACAGGAGACATTTTTCTCAGAGAATCCCTATTCTTTGGAAAAGGCTCCCCATCCATTTAAAGCAGAGTTCCTCCCTATCATTATTTAAGGGCAACTTGGACCAATGGGTGGGTAATCAGAAATTCATCTTTGGTCTGGTGTCTATGTCTCTAATGGACAAAGGCAGTCAGTAACTCACCCCATATGTAAATCAAATGTATTGGTCACATTTGGGTTGCATGGCTAGACTTACAAGGGAGCCAGTGGTCATTAGCCAATATACACCTATGCACCTATGAATCAGTGGTGCAAACAACTTGAGACATTCCTTCTTGAAGAGAAACATTATGGAACTCTCTGACTATGTGTCCTAGGCTGGTATTTGCCTAGCACTGAGCTTCATTCCACCTTCACCATGGATGATGCCAAAATATAAACAAAAGATGATTAACATCAATAATTGGATTACTCTCTGGTGTCATTCCAAGAGGTACAAAAGTTGCCAGTATGAGGATATGGTCAACAGATCACATTGCTTTGCAAAGGATGGTTTGGACCTGTCCTCTCTAGGCTTTTAAATATTGTCTTAAAGAATGTCCTCACAGTGCCTTTTAAGGCAATGCCTAACTGACAATATATCAACAGTAGAATCACATCAAGACTAGTCATACAGGAAGATACACCTGAGCTTCTCATTGTTCAGATTTCCACAGGCCACGTGTCACATTATATCCTTGCAAGCAATAGGTCGGCCTCTATTTTCCAAGGAACCCATTACATATACTTGGACTCATTGGATGCCCTCACCATTCAGTAAACCGGGATACTTACATGACTGCGCACTTACAGGACCAGAGATTCCAGAACTTTATAAACACAAAGACCTTTGGCAAGATAGCCCACACTCCTATAAGAGCTGCAAATGTACTTGACCTCATACTCACAAACATGGGAAGAACATTGTAACCTGAAAAGTTCAGACAACAAAGCTGTCTCTTTTGTAATAAAAATCAATCATATGACCCTGGCTAACTCTGAAACATTTAGGGACAATTCTAAAACAAGGTTTCTATTACTAATGATAACCAGTCAACATTTCAACCCGTCATACCTTGAAAATACAGCTACCTATGAAGAATTGTTCACAGAAACCTTGAACAATCATGTCAGTAAATGCATTAAGACAGCTGTGCCTACCAGAAATAATCCCAGAACTAACTGAAAAACAAACCATCTTGGTAGAAAGCAAACATAAACCGGGTCTACAAAAGTTAAAGCTGAAATTAGGAAGTACTATGACCTGCACGATAAAAACATTCTCATCAATTTAAACAAAGAAATAAACAATTAATAGGGCAAATCAAGTATACTAAAGCCAAGTGTGAGGTAAAGATAGCTTACCAGGCAAATCACAACCACAAGGCTTTCTTTAGTTATGTCTAAAACCTCAAATACAGCACATAGCAGAGTGCATAACTGATTGTAAATGGAGCCATCTATACAAAGCCAGAAGACATAGCAAATTTGCTGGCAGAAAAATTCAGCACCACTTCTCTCCCCATCCACCACTCAGGAAATGCAATCAAATAATACCTCTAGGGAACAGGTCTAGCTGCAGTCTCTAAGGCCAAAGACTCTGCATCAGTGGGCCCCAATGATATCTCATAATGTTTCCTAAATAGCCTGAAACATAACCTATCAAAACCACTTTAGTCACTGTTTAAGCTAGCCTCCAAACAGGTAAATGGAGAACTACAAATGTCATCCCTCTGCGTAATGGTGGAGATCAACAGACCCCAGGAACTACAGACCTGTAAGTATGACTAGTCTCATAAGGAAAACTATAGGAAAAATATCATGGAAATGATTAGTAAGGCCATAGAAAAACAAACACTGGATTCAACGGCCGATTATGCCTACTCAGACTGATGGATTTCAATCAAAAGGTCATCAAGGCAATGAATGAGGCAAAATAGTGCATACTTCCTACCTTGACCTGACAAAGGCATTTGATACAAAACCCCTCTTGGGCACTGTAAACAAACTTGTGGTTATAGGTGTACACCCCTATGTTATACACTGAGTATAGAGCAGGGTCTCATATAGGACCTAGAAAATTAGGATAGTGCAGACCACCTCAAAAAGCCTGTCACTAGCAGAGTCCCTCAAAACTCTTTGCTGTGACCACTCCTTTTTGGCATCTACTTCTGTGAAGTCAAGTCCGATATCAAGGCCCTCTGTCTGACCAAGTTTGCAGATGACTGCAAACTAGGAGCACTCATAGAACCCCCCCCCCCCAAGACACTAATATACTACTGGAAGGACTAACAGACAAATGACTGTTGCCAAAGCCAGCGCCTAAAACTCAATGCCAAGAAATGCATAACAGCACCTCTTGGGAAGTCGGCCACTTTAGGAAATGAACTCATCACTAACACACACCCTAAGAGTAGAACCAGTAGTTCAGGGACTTAAGTATGTATGTAGATAGTAAACTAGTATTTGACAAACAAGTGTCAAAAGTAGTAAGGACATTATTCTATATTGCTCAATGCATAATAAAGACCATGGCATTTAGGCCCATGTAAGTCTTTGCTTGACTTTATTTGGCCCTCATCAGTCCCATCACTGAGTACAATACCCTCTTTGGAATGTACCTGGACAGGCACAAGGAACGACTGGAATGTTCACAGAGGTTCCTCAAAAAAAGAATACAGATCATAAACAGCATGTCCTATGCAAACTGCCTCAAAGCTTATCTCTTAATGGGGGGACACAGGTCCAAAAATAGGGACACATTTTACATTTTGCTTTTATAAACCTAGAAAGTTTTTAGAATAAAAGGTTTTGTGTTCACATTTTCTGAAGGTTATGACGTCTGAAGCTAAAATGCCTGTCATTATTGGGTGAATTCAATCTTGAATTCGAGTCAGACAGAATGCTTCTGATTTGACAGAAAACCAAAACATTTATGAGGAACAGACTAAGTATATGAGGTAAAAATCTGAACATTTTGTGAAAATCTAGACAGTTGAGAGGTATGCCTCAAAGCCCTACCTCTATACTCTGTTTCCTACAGATTATTGACAGGTGATCTGTACCTGGCATTCAAGGCACTCTTGTATCCATCTCTGATGGACTTTTTTCATATCCACAAAAGGAATAGTACAGAATTATTCAATCTATATATTTAAACTTTGCTTGCAACATAAATAGGACACATTGGAGAGACAGGTATGTATCTCAGAGAATTCCCCTTCTATGAGACAGTCTTCCCATGCATGTCAAGCACAGCTCTTCCAGTGGATTGAAAATTGGAAATACACCCAAGGCCTAGCAACTATGCCTCTAATGGACAGATGCAACCTGTGAATCTTGCCTTAGCTTACATATACCTCTTAAAATAACCCCTAAGGCACATAAACTTGTGGAATACATTTGGGATGCATGGATAGGTTGATAAAGGCCCCAGTGGACATTAGTCTAATATACTCCTATGAGCCTATGTACTTATTATACACAACTGGCAATAATTTTTTTTTTAAGAAAACATCAAGAGTAAAAGACCTGATTCAAGCATCAATGTACAGTGCAGCACATAGATTATAATAAAAACTTTGATAAAGGTAGCAATATATCAGACATTATTTGTACGAATTGGAAGGTTATACTTGCTAATAGTGATCTGACTAAGGTTGCTGGAAACACCCCCAGATTTATTTTCAAAAGGACATATAATTTAAAATATTTATTGGAACATCTTTGAGGTGATTTTATTAAGGGACCTTCCCTTGCCAGGCATGTAGATAGTGTAGATTTATTAATTCTGTTAGTTTATTTGATTTTGAACATATTAATTTTACTTGTATTGCTAAGGGTAGGTTTACATGCAGAACAGAAGGTTTAGTTTATATGCCTTGCTGTGCTGGCTGTGGTCATTTCTACGTGGGGAAAACTACTAGGATGTTAGCTTGTAGGATTGTTGAGCACGTGTGGACAATCAAAAATAAAGAGCTTGATAAAGCACTTGCACGGCATAGTTTAAACTACAATAATTTTAGGAAGTTTACTTTTTGTGTTTTAGAGAAAGTTGACAGTAAGACTTTTGCTGATGATTTTAATCATTATTTTGAGTTTATTGAGCTTAAGTGCAGGTGTTTTTACGTGCTGATGTGTCTCCTGGGCTCAATGAAACAATTTCATTAAAAAAGTCTTCTGAATTCAAAGGTTTATAGCTTGCATTCATTAATACATATTTTTAAATATTTTCAAATGTTTTGAAGTTTATTATTTTTGGTATTAAAGTACGAGTTAATTTTTTTTTAAGATATTCATTTATTGTTGATTGTGATAATCAAACAGAGGCTGTGGTGGTGGTGCTGCGGTAGTGTTGTTGCCTCACAGTAAGATGTTATCCTGTTCGATTCTCAGCTAAAGCGTCTTCAGTGTGGAGACATGTGTGAATGGGTGCACCTTCGTTGAAGGTTGTACATCAGGGCTTGCAACTCGGTACGTAAAAATCTACTGCCAATCATTAGCGGACCGGAGTTCCGCTGTGGCGACCCCTAACCGGGAAAAGCCGAAAGATACAACATGGACAACTAGCAGTTGATGTCATTCTCTTTATGGTTTAAATAGGTTTTTTCTATTTGATTTTTATTCTGAAGAAGTTCTATATGAAATAGAATAAAGGCGCTTAATCTATTTTGTAGTCTTGAGTGAATTTTTTCATGTTCCCTACACTCAGATTATTTTAATATAATGAAAACTTTGTTGGACACTTGGCTAAATAGGAATCTATTAAAGCGGTTAGCACAGACATCATCAATGAATGCCTATCCAGGTTAGTAAAATTAGAACTAAGGAAACTGGGTTATGCCTGACATGTGCCACTGCACAAAATGTGCAATGTGCTGAAAGTAAAGTAGGATGCAGTTTCTACTAATAAGAGCAATCAAGGAGTTTACACATGTTGACAGACTGTCAGTGTAAACCAATAAGAAGGCATATCAATTTCAATCAATAAAATATATATATAGAGAACCTACAGTTAAGTCACTGCAGTAAGCAAGCAATATTGTTGTTTTTCTTTCGGCTTTTCCCGGTTAGGGGTCGCCACAGTGGAACTCCAGTCCGCTAATGATTGGCAGTAGATTTTTACGGTGCTGAGGAGCCAGCTCAACGCCCAACCTTCAACGAAGGCACACGCATTCACGCATGTCTTTCTAACGCTACTCGACCACAGGGAGGACATGCAGACTCCACACAGAAGGCACTCCAGCCGAGAATCGAATGGGAGAACCTCTTGCTGTGAGGCAACAATGCTACTGCTGCACCACCACGGCTTTGCAGTAAGCAAGCAATAATGACTGATAATGAGAGCATTACTGGAGAAACAATGGATTAACCAGGGGAGTATCATTGGGCCTTTTAACCCCTGGAAAGTCAATTATTTCCCCAGTAATGTCCACCATGGAGCGATATGCAGAAGCTCAGAGAGAGAGAAAGAGATAGAGTTTCTCACAGATGAGGAGAAAATCATACACACCTACACAAACGCACATGCAGAGATACCGACAGAATCGTACATACACACTGATACACAATCAGATACGGATACATTCTTGTAAAAAGAATACTGTTGGGCAGTGTTTCTCAAACTTTTTTTATGCTGAAGGCTGACAAAATGTACCTGTATATAGCTGCAGACAAGAAACAGTCGAGAAGCAATTTAACCCTTCTCATTCTGTGGTATGACTTGGAATCATGCTAATATATTTACTTTTGACATCCATTGCATTCTTAATGTCAGAACTTTAGACTCTAAATGTAGATGATTAAACAATATATAATGAAAATAATTATATAACTTATTTTTTGTTCACTTAGCACTATGTAAATTATGAAATTAAATTGTAAATGAAATATGATATAACAATAGTTACATGGAGCTATGATTACAAAATGGTATGCATTGTACTAAATAATGTAATGAATAAACAAGACTCCTATAACAAAACTGAATACTTTAATGGAGATGTTTTAACACTGACAAAAGTATCAGTATAAAATAAACAAAATGGGATACATGCATTTTACTAAAATTAAATCACCCTCTTCAAACTTCAGAGTGACAAAAATAGGTTAAGCACCTTTACGATGCAACAAAGTAAATGACAAGAATATAAAATACATATATTTTCCAAACTTGTCAGTCGATGATTCAACTTAAGCAATGCTGCATGTAAAAATAGGAGAAAATTTTTAAGAGCAGTTTCAGGATTCTTTGTTTTCACTTGTATCCAAAAGGAAGCAAATTACATAGCACCATCAGTGACTACCTACAATAACTCATTCTGCAGAATCAGCCTTTCTTTTTCAAATAATTATTTGGTTTTGAAGTTCAGATCAGGATGTTTTATATGTAGAAGTTTTTGTAGTATACTCAATTCATAATCAGATAGCACTTTTCTATGAATTACACACTGTGGCTTTCAAAGTTCTCCATCATCAATAGCCATGAAGGCAAGCTGAATATATGAGGGACATTTCAAAACAAAACTGGTGCATATACTTTTCGCTTGTGCTGTGAATTCATCTTCAGTAAAACTACTTGACTCAGGCTAGATTTCACTGTTATAAAACTAAATTTCTGGCTTAAAAAATATGTCCACTGGAATTTGCTTTGTCTACTGAGTTGAGACAGTTGGTGTGACCAATCTTGTTTCAGCTGACCACTACAGGACTGTGTGTGTGACCCAAGCTACATTATTCCTGGTAGGAAAACCCCTTTAAATATTCCTTTCCAAACCAAATACCCCTTGATATTATCACCGGTTAAACTTGAGGCCAAATGAAGAGGAGTTAAGGCTGATAAGCACCAATAGGAGGAAAAGCATGGGGATAGGGGTGAAGCGGTAAGGTCACCTCCTAAAACCTTTGCCATGAAGGTGGGATGGGAGGGCCACAGAGCTGCTGTCAAATCTGCTGAGTGGGGTCATGCCACTCATGTAAATACAATGAGCCATAGGACTGCTCCCTTGACTCATGCTCACAGACAATGTTGCTTTCCAGTAAGTTGCCCTTTGTCCACTGAGCTGAGTAAATAGCCACACAATATTGCCTTTGTGAACCTTTATCAACAATGCTACTGACAATCATTAAATATGCCACTATACATTTGTATGTAACATATCAACTCCAACCATTAACCATGAACTCTTGAGCCATTTGGTGTGACCAAACCTGTTCCAGTTGACCTCTACAGGACTGGGTGCATGACCCAAGCTACCTTGGACCTGGTTGTAAACCTGTTTAATTCTTCCTTTTGAACCCAAATACCCCTTGATGGGGCCACCAGTTGAACTGAGGCCACTGAGCACCAATGGGGGGAAACAAAGAGGGAGTGAATCTGTAAGGCTGCTGCTAACCCGGCATGTCCCATGCCATTTCCCTGCCACCTGCCTCAAAACCAGATATCCAAGGTTGTCAAAGGAGAACCAGGATAATTCTTGAAGTATTCATCAATGGCTATAACACTGTCTAAATTAAATAAATTGAAACCAAGATTTTTCAAATAGACAGTGTCCCTGTCATAAAAATCAGAGTCCAATCTGTCAAGATCTTTGTGGTAAATTATCTGGAATCCTATATGTCCAGCCATCTGAATAACGTTCTGATTAATGCACTGTCTAGACATCTCAATTGCACTGGATCTTCTAGGTCCTTCACAATTGATTGTCTTTGTAATGGATGACAAAAACAAAACCAATTTTGGATATAGCTGATGAAGCCTGTGCACATCAGAAAGTATTCTGGCTAAGAGAATTTTCTTTGGTCTGACACCCACCTGTGTGAAAAACATGCCAAATCTAATGCCTTTGGGTGTGATATTGTCACTAAAAATTGATAAATTTCAAAACAAAATGGATATTATTAAACATGAATGCAGTAAACAACTGGATCTTCTAAATGGAATAGTAAAAAAGCAATATGAACCAGTGAACTGGGCAAATGTCTAAGCCCTTCACCTTGTCCAGCTGAACCTGATGCTCTTTACCCAATTGATCTGTCTTTGGTTTCGTTACCCATATCAGAATAAATTTGTTGTGAACAATGAGGTCTTCCCAATAAAGTTTAGTAGCTCACTAGCATGGGAGGCACCCCATGTATAATGCCATGAACAAAGCAGCTAATGTAGCAAAGGTGCGAAAATCAGGTAGTGTGTTAAACAACCCTCAAATGATGATGGTAAGGAGGTGTCTCCCACTAGCCTACCTGGAAACATGGGAAGCCCCACTAATATACTCCCAACCCTTGAGCAATCTGCCTGTCATCCAGTGGCTGGATACTTTCTGAAGACTCAAGAAATGTTCCAACCATCCTAAGGATGCTGCATTCACCTGTAATATTTTCAGGAAATCAGCTAATGAAGTTCTAACCACTAGAAAGTGAGAGATCAACTACAAACCAAAGTTTCTGTGACAAAAGGGCAATGGCCTATTGAAAGCCTTGAACATTTGTAGTGATGAAGAATAGGCCTTCTTGTGTGGGTGTGGCTAGGATGCCAGTCTGATAGCAGCAGAAATCCATAGCTCTACTGAGATTTTAATATCCTGACTGGAAATTTACTTTTTTTTTGTAAAAAAACTAACTAAAAGTATACTAAAAGATAGTTTAACTTAGACTCTTTACTATTTTCCAAAACTTAGTACAAAGTCAAGAAAATGTTTTAATATTTCCTGTCAAGAAGTTTTCTACTGGAGATTTCAACATGAACAACTCGAAGAACCTATACCAGGAGAGTGCATTGAAGAAAGAACTACAATTTATAATAACAAACATCCAAGAACTGTCACTAAAAATGGATACATCTCAAAACAAAATGGATATTATTAAACATGAATGCAGTAAACAACTGGATCTTCGAAATGGAATAGTAAAAAAGTAATCTGAACAGATTCTTGCCATAGAGGAAACAGTAACTGACTTAGATACTAGAGTGACAAAAAATGAACATCACAATGAATTCCTTCTGAAGCAAAATACCAGGCTGATTGAAAAAGTGAAAGACCTTGAAAGTAGATCAAGGAGGAATAACATAAGAATATATATGGAATTCTTGAAAAAGAAGAGGGTGCTAACATGATTCAGTTCCTCAATAACTGGTTTTCATCAGCATTAAACATGCCTAAATCCCTCTCTTTTGGAACCGAGATGGCTCATCGGTCCCTGGCAAATCCAGCATCATCTCTGAGTTCAACTAATCCCAGGTCTATTATAGTTAGATTTCTTTCCTCACAAGACAAGGACTTCGTTTTGAAATCAGCTTGGACAAATTCCCCTATCAAGATGGATGAAAAAGTTATTTGTTTTGACAATGACTACACCTCTACAGTCATATCCAGAAGAAACGAGTGTATTCCTTTAATTAAGTCCTTGAAAAAAGCCAATATTAAATCTCAAATTATTTTCCCTGCAAGAATAAAGATTACCTTGCCAGAAGGAGTGAAGATCTTCGGTTTCCTACAAGAAGCAGTAGAATTTATCCAAAAAAAGAAAATACTGTCGGACATAGAAGAAATGGAATGGTCATCCCAAAGCTTGAAGAGACAGGCAATAAAGAATGGATGGTCTGTGAAGGAAGGAGTAAATAAAACAAAGAAACTAAAAGACAAATGAGTAAATCTCTTCTAGTTATAAATGCTTTGTTTCAATATTTGATTCTGGAAAATCTCTGGAAGGTAATGTGAAGCATCTTTATAATTAACACTCTCTTTTTCTTTCTGTTTCTACATCTTTTAATTTTATATAGTACTGAGTATTTAAATATTTTCTCTCTTTTTTCTCTTTCTCTTTTTTCTTTCTATTCTTTTTTATTAGTGTTATTTTTCCTATCTCTTCTCCAGTACAAGTACTTTGCATACTTTTCCTTTTTAAATAACTACAAATGATATATATCTTCTAATTCTACTGAAGTAGTATAATTTGAATTAATACTAAAGTAAAATATTTCTAGTAGGTCAATGGTGGGGCAACAATGTGTTTGTGATTAATGTTTCTAACTATGTGTTTCAGACACTTTGTTTAGATACATATAAAACACCAATACAGTATATCAAAATATTAGACTATCATGATGTATTAATAATGTTTTATATGTAGCTAGATACAGGTTATGTATACATATAACTAGGTATCTTTTTTTCCTCTCTCTTATCTGTTTAAATGATGAGTGGATATTTTAAGTGTTTTAGTATGGTTATGGATTTGGCGTAGCTTTTGTTATTTTAAATAGCTATACTGATATGAAGGGGTTGTTTTTCCATGATACTGATGTTTTATAAAGATACTGGTGGTCTGTGTGACTACTCCCATTGTGGAGATTCATAGCATGCACTGACAAGGCTGCTCAAGCATTTTTTTTTTGCTTTCAGTAAACTCTGAAAGCTTCAACATTTGAATTTCCCACTGAAAATGCTTTTTTCCTTCACTAGAAACAACCCTGTTGTGCAAGAGTATATTTAGATACATTTTTAACAAATTTATGAAGCTGCAGGTTGAGGAAACAGCAGTGATGACATAATTTTTACTTTGAACTCGTGTATAGCTGCAAAATGCAGAAATATGCCGGAATTTCAAAACAGAGAAGAAATGAAACTGTTTTAAACTCTGAAGCATTTATTCTTCATATAAAAGTATTTAAGTAATGTTTTAATGCTAATTCTATAATTAGAAAGTGAATTTGTGGTTATTATAATCGGACCTCGGCTTGGATGATTTATCATTTCAAACTGACAGTTACCAGCAGCTAATAGCAATATTTTCTTGTTAAATGGTTGTATTTAGTAATGTTTTCTTCAAAATCTGTTATTCTATACTTAGATACTTTACATGGTAAATAATTAGTTCTGATGAAAGTATTTGACTCCCTTGAAAATACTTGTTATGGATACATAGACTCTGCAAAATCAACAACACTCTTAGTAACTAAATGACATCAAGTGAACTAGGAGCTGCATTAGAAAAATTCAATATCTATATTAATATCAGAACTAATTTAAATGATCTAACCACTGGCAACTAAATAGTGGGTTATGAGTTTTTTTCTCTCTCTCTTCTCTCTCCTTCCTGATGTAAGACATCAACTTGGATACTGTCAATACATATGAGTAATATGTATATAATTGTAAAAATATAATAGTTATGTTGTGATAAGTGTTATATATATATATATATATATATATATATATATATATATATATATATAAGGTCTGTACAAGGAAGATGACTAATAAAAAGATTAAGTCATCTGGTATTTTTTGAAAAGTCTTAGGAATATTGACAGTCTTCTTAACTTTTATCATCTAATGTTTATACATACTTGATCTGATTTATATTTCTGATGTATTTACTTGTTATACTAAATGACATATTAGCATAGCTACAGTTATAACTGAAACTCTCATTCTAATGTATATTTCATAGATTTGGACTTCTCTAGTTGCTTTCATAATACTTTTCACTGTTGTTTTTATACTATATCCTAAGCAGAGATGGATAATTTGTATCTCTTGATGTTGGACAAGTGGTGGAAGGATGGTTTAGTTAAGTTTTATGTTTACTTAACTAAACTTTATGTTTCATGTTTGTGTTTGTAAATTGTTTTGGATTTTTAAAAGTACTAGTTAATATATATTATGCATCCATGATAAGCAAGTTTTTAGTAATTTTAAAGTCAATACAGAAGAAAGGCCTTACAGTGAGTAACAACATACACACCATAGTCAATGGCTCATAAATGTTTATCATTAAATATTAATGGTTTGAATAATAATGTCAAAGCAGCTGGTTTGCTCAAATATATTAAAATGCATAAAGCCCGGATTATCTTTTTACAAGAAAGTCATCTATTAAAAAAAGATTTACAAAAATTATCATTTAATGGATATACTATTCTGGCTGATTCTTCATTTAAGGTTAAGAGAAGGGACACTCTTATTCTATGGAAATATGCTTATACTATGTCTAGAATTATAGATACGTTGGCAGACAAAGATAGGATGCTAAGCATGGTTGTTTTGGAAATCAATAGGAAGTATTATACCCTGATAAATTCATACTGGATGCCAGGACTAAGTACTAAATATGTTGACAAATATTTGGATTTGATTACTTTATATACAAAAGGTGAAATTATAGCAACAGGTGATTTTAACTGCCTATTATCAGGCAACGATACTTCTAAAACTGGTAAAATAAAACTAACATCTCAAGCCATCAAGTTAAATTACTTTACAAACCAGATGAACCTTAGAGATAAACATGGTCTAAGAGAACATTATTCATTATTTTATACTCACTATTCATATTGGTTTGGTACACAAACAAACATTGATAAGGTCTTTGTATCAAACAACATATACTCTAAAATAAGGGATGTATCTATAGTGACTTGTCCACTTTCAGATCATAATGCTATAAATTTTGCATTAACTACACATACGGATGATTTAAGATTTCTACAAAGAATTCCAGCTTAGCTGAAAGATTTCAGGGAATGGATTTTGAAAGAAATAGACATGTTTATGGAAATAAATGATAATGGTGAAGTAACAGATATATGGGGCACCTTTAAGGTTTATATTTATGGTAGAATAAAAACTTGGTACCTTTAAAAAAGGAGAGAGTGGGACAAAGAACTCTTAGAATTACAAAAGACCATAGATAAGATAAAAATGGATGTAAAACCAAATGATAAAGTAGTACATAATGAAATTAATGAGTTGAATAAAAAATACTTAGAAGTTATAAAGCATAAAGTAGCCATAAACCTAGAAAAATTAAAACTATAATCGTATTCTCTAAACCCCAAATATCTACATAAAATAGCGGCAAGATCCAAGAAAATAAACAATCAAAATCATATTAATGAGATTAAATACAAATGTAATGGCTCAGTTAAAAGCACATCAAACTTAAAGGGCATATTAGAAGCACTTAGGAGCTACTATAAAGATATAAACAATAACACCTCTCTTTTGGAAACAGATAATGTAGTAAATACTTTTATTCAAGAAAATATAACTACAAAGGTGTCAGTGCAACAAAATATTATATTAAATAAACAAATTACACTAAGAAGTGAAGAGCAAAGAAAAAAAAAAGAATAGGTCTTCTTGTATTGCGGGACCATAACCTGGCCAACAACAATGCTGCTACTCCTCTCTAATAAATCAAATTTCTGCAGGAATTATTGCGCCCTTTGGTTCTGAATGCTTGGCCAGCTGGTAAAACCTGGTGAATTGAAAATAGCAAAGACATTAGCTATAGGGTTATGTCAACCAGGCACATGCACACTAGAGAAATACATATTTATCTTTAAGCTCAACAAAACTAACAGCCTGGTAACAAGAATGCACCTATTTGGACTTGGACAACTGAGGCATTGTCTGATTGAAATACTACTCTACTGTTGTGTAACTTGTCTTTCCACACCAACACAACCACCCAGATAGGGAAGATTTCCAGGAAAGTAATATCCTTCCTCTTCTCTTCTGGCCAACAGTTCAGCCATTTTTCAGTGAACCCATACAGGATTCCCTTGCTGCATCTGTAAAAAGGTTAAGGTCATGGGAAGAAACCCATGGGAATTGCCAAGACGACACCCCATTGAATTGGTTCAGAAATGTGAACCAGAGTTGGTGGTCTTCCTTGACCCTTCTAGTCAGATGGACATAATGATTTTGGGCTTGTTTCTTTTCAACAAGTAAGAAATGAACTGGAGGAAAGTTCTTCCCATGGACCACTGCAATGCAAGCAAAGTTCAGCAAACCATGAAGCTGCACAACTTCCCCTGTGTGAGCTTTGTTAACTGCCAGAAAGTAAATGGATTTGCAATTTATTCAATGGAAGTTTGAGCAAGTTATCAATGGTATCAACTTCTAGTCCCAAAGAGGTCAAGGTGTGACTTGGCCCTTCTGACTTGTCATTGGCTAAAGGTACTCCTAAATTAGTGCAGAGCTCTTTTAAAGGCTGACATGCCCTGCACACCCCCTTTCTGACCCTCCCTACAATCAGGAAATTATCCATGTAGTGGACCGCTGATTGAAGGGGTGCTCTTTGTTGACAGCACCAATGCAAGGCTGTGCTGAAAAGTTCAAATGTAGTGTAAGTCACAGAGCACCACATGAGCAAGGCTGTGTTGAAAAAGTATTTCCCCAAAACTGAAATTCTAAATAAGGCCAGTTTTCCTGTGTTACAGGAAGAAGCCAGAAAACAGACTGAATTTGTAACTTACAAAGAAAGGGGTCAGAATAACCCAAAATGACCTCTGCTATCTGATCCAGGGAACAGTAGCGTATCTTAACCTGATTTTGACAATAAAATAATTGACTGATGTACCCACTGCATGTGACAGATGGTGAGTCAACCTGAATTCACCATTCTATTTCTTAGGAATGAGACCGATGGGGGAAATTTTAAAAGCAGGCCAAGGGGGTTTAAAAAGGGCCAATTAGTCAGCTGACTGCTTGGGCTTTCTCAGTTAACATAGCTTCAATTTCTTCATGCTCCATAGTGGATGAAAGATTTTTAACTAGCTTGGAATCTAAGGGTGCTGAGGAGCCAATTGTGAACCCTCTGCAGAAATCTTCCAGAAGAACAGCTGCTGTTTGTTGGTCAAGATAATCAGTCAAGAGCTGGGTCAATTTATCTGGATGGACTGGGTAGTGGGACTGATGCAGAGCACTCATAACCCCTGTCATAAACCTCTCTGTGGCCAAGAAAAGGCTGCTTAATTCCAGGATAATTATTCCACCACTCCCAAGCCCTCACTCTAATTGGGTTGAGGGAATCCAATACACCAAATACACCAGTGAAGCTCAACAAATTCCAAACAAAAAACAATGTTTGAATCATTGGTACAGCAGCGGTATCAGGTCCCAATAATTCACACTGGAGCTAGGTTGATAACGCACTCTCTTTAATAATAACTTCAGGTTGAGCGCTTTCATCTACACACAATAGACTTCCTTAGAACCTGAACACAAATGGATGAACTTGCAGGATGGTGGCCAAAGGCACTTCCTGTGACTAAAGGCCCACCAAAACTTTGTTTCCACATAATTACTAACCCCGTCATCAATCTTGGTGTTTGCTGGCTTATCTAACATGGCACTCAATCAAATAACAGGATGCCCTAGATCCTACATGAGGATCTTGTCTATGGCTTTTAGTTTCCTGAATTGCTGATCACAGTTTGTCCAGCTTGAACCCCCTTGACATGATTCCCTTCCCTGATATCCACTAAGTAAGCTAATAAGGACAAAGCCTGGCTAGATTTCTTTCCTATAGTCACTCCTACGAACACCATAAAACCTAGTGACCAAGTATCACAGTTTTTAACTGCTGCTCTGACCAAGGCCTTTTTCCCCAATGGCTGCCAAGGCTGCCATCAAGTCCTTTTAGAATAAATGTCAGTGCCCAAAATATATTTAATTCCCTCAACATCTGCTAGGTCAAATATCTTGACAAATCCCCTTTCAGGATCTTATCTCTTGCCATGATGTGAGACCCACAGGAGATGGAAACCGAAAGGTTCAATGTTGCCATGGGGGACACTGAGCACTGAGCTCCTTGCACCTCCTATTCAAGCTAGGTACAGATGAGTTTACAACCTACCCATAATTTGACCATCTTCCCCTACCAAGAAAAACAGCTGTTGAAGCACTAATATTCTGTTCTAAGTCTAGATTAAACAGTCTAATCCTCCCCTCTTCTGGCAATGAGTTGATAAACATCCAAAAATCCTGGCATCTGTTATTAATCCCTGCCACTGCTGCCCCCCTGAGTCATTACTTTCAATTTCCGACGGTGATTCAGGTGGGAGTGGAGGGTGACCCTAGGACCTGAGGTATTTAATTTGTTTTTCCTCTAGTTTTCTTACCTAGAGTATGGCTGTCCACTGACTCCTCCTCAGAATTCACCACTGGTCTCTTCCTGGAGTTGTAAGTCATAAAGTAAACCTTGCACTTCTTGAGGTAGATTATGCTACCTATCCTTTTAAAGTCTGGACCATGGTAGAACCTGAAAACAGCCTTATAAAGGCAACAATAGCCTGTAATTTAATAATACACTGTTAAAAAACTATTAAAAAATACAAAAGATAAGCACTTTCATTTGCAGTATATAGCATTCAAACTTCTTCAGATCCATTTTAAAATAACCATTTAAAGGTGCTTTTATAAGCTCTGACTGTCACATGACTGCATTCTTAAAGAGAACTTGCCATTAAAACTGCAACCAATTTAACCATGCAAATTACCTTAAACCTCATCTATTGTTATAGTTGGCATGTAACTTTAAAATACTTGATATAGACATTACATCATTTAAACCTGGATATAGTGCAGCATTTGGGTAAATTTGCCAACATAATTCTTTTGTTCCAGAACAGTTTTCCACATCTTACCTTTAAATCTACATGTACCTTCTCCAATATTATAAACTGGAAGGTATGTTCTAAATATTGGGAAATGTGCTTGTATAATTAGACATTTTAGATGTTTTTGAGTCATAAAGGTGTTCATATGTTCTTGATCGCAAGCAATGCTCAGCCTTCCCAATGTAAAATGCTTGGCATAATTTACAAATGGCAGCATATACCACAGCTTTAGTCTGACAATTATAATGTCTTTTTACTGTTATGTTCTTTTTGTTTATCTTACATCTTGATGCCATCATTATATAAGGGCATTGTGGACAAACTCCACATTTATGCATGTATACATCATTCTGCAAAATATTTTTTGATATATTCTCTAATATTTGTTTGAAATTCCTATCATTTTTATACACAGCATTTGGCCGGACACCCAAAATATTTTAAATGTCTTGATCTTGTCTAAATATTGACCAATTCTTATTTATAATATGATTTATTGCCATACTGTCATTATATTATGTTGTAACAAAATGCCTACCTTTTTGTGTATGATCACCCAAATCTGTTATAATATTACTAGATCTCATTAACTGTGTTTCGTCTCCATCTATTTCTCATTGAGCATCCTCACAATTCACTCCTAGATTTGATAATATGGGACAGAAAACACCTTTCCTTCTCTTGTGCATCACTTCCTTCTTAATACTCGTCATAAGCCTGGCTGAATAACCTCGATTCTTGAGCAGTTCACTCAAATATGCACACTCTTCCATAAAATCTTCTTCTGTAGTAATCATTCTAGCAGCACATACTATTTATCCCTTCACGATGACCCACTTTTGATAATATGGATGATTACTATCAAAATGTAAAAACCCATTGGAAAATGTGGGTTTCTTGAAGATTTTGGCAAGTAATATATTATTCTATGGTCTTTACTCAATTGAACATCCAGATATGAAATAGTCTCATGACTCATAGTACAAGAAAACAATAAAAATGTTAAGGTATCTATGTGGCACATCTCATTACCAAGGGGTTTGCATCCAGGAAGAAAGAGGTTATCATCTCTCTCTACTCTTCCCTCATTAGACCAATGTTTGAGTATAGTGCCTCATTTGGCATGTACCTCACTAGACACCTGCAACAGCTGGAGAGGCCACAGAAGTACCTCTCTAAGGAGGATCCTAGACATTAAACACATGTCCTACATGGACAGACTCAAAAGACTCCAGCTATTCTCTGTATCATATCGCCTACTTAGAGGCGATCTTTGCTTGACTTACAAAGCCATGTCTGACCCAGCTCTGTTAGAAATGCTACATGTAAAGAAATCCCAATCCCACCATGCCACATGCTCCAGAGACCTCAACCACGTTACCACAATCAACAGAACATGCTAGAGGGACAGGTTCCTCACCCGGAGACTGCCCATGCTATGGAATAGACTTCCCATACATGTCAAGCAGAGCACCTTGCTGTCCCTCTTCAAGAGAAATCTTGATGAGTGGATGGGTAATAGAAAGTTCACCCCAGGGATCAATCCAGTGGCTCTACATGAGAGAGGCACTGGGAACTAACACAATGGGGAGCATGATGCCAGAGCACTTCTATGGGCTAGGATTGTAAAGGCTCCAGGGCCATTAGCCTAGTACACACCTATGAACCTATGAACCTATGTATGTCCTAAACTCATGGATCAGCACTTCAGGCTCAGACCATAGAATAAATAAATTATCCCAAAATCTTGAGTACATCGTTATCTACTGGAAAAAGTCACTAGTATAGAGAAACCTATCTTCCAAATAGGCCATTAAAATATTGGCATATGCAGGTCCACAAGATGCCCCTATTGCTACTCCAGTGGACTGACAAAAAATCAGGCCTTCATAAGAGATAGAATTATTCAGTAGTACAAAATGCGTAAGTTTGGCTAAAGTATTAGTTTTCTCTTGCATAATTTTCATATTAAATGCTAAATAATCAGTAATCCACTCTAATCCAATGTCATGTAGTATACTACTGAATTAATCACAAACATCAATGGTAATAAACATGCCTTCAGTATTATAGTTCAACCGCTGACAATTATTCAAAAATTTCTATGAATTCTTAACTTCAATCCACAGCGATTTGCCAGAAAGCCACAGATTTTATGTAGAACAGAAAAGAAATATGAAACCAAAAACTGGACATTATGAGAAAATCTGGACAGTTGATACCTACGGTGGCCACCCTTATATCTACCCCCAAGACTGCATAGCCACATACTACTGCATTTGTTGTTATATTTTTACAACCTCTCTCTATACACACACACACACACACACACACACATATATATATATATATATATATATATATATATATATATATATATATATATATATATATATATATATATATATATTATTTTACCATCCCCTGGCATGTCCAAGGCAACTACCAGGGTGCTAAAACAAGGACAGTCTTCCTGCTACTTTGCTACTTTGGTGAGGCAGTACTCACCCAAATGGGTGCTGCCAGTCTGCTACATCCTTGGCATCTTCTCCATAGAGCCACTGATGAATCTATCAAGTGGAGACCTGCTGCTTACTTAAATGCGATGAGCCATAGGGCCACCCCCTTGACTTGCACTCACAGACAATGTGACTTACTTTTAAGTGGCCCTTGTCATTTTTATGTGAGGGATAAGAATAAACATATGTCATAACTGAATAACAGAAAAAAGTCAACTAAGGAGAACAATCACTGTATCCAAATATATTTTTCAACTTCTTGTGAGAAGAGCATTCAGTTTTATTGTTGCTAAAATTGAAATTTTTCTCTTCAGTCATATGACAATGGACCCAGGTTACGAAATGAAATCCTAAATCAGGGGGTGTCCAGCAAAAATGGTTTTATGAGGTATATCTTAATAAATAGAGAATGAGATGAGCAGAGCTGAAAAGTTGGGGGGGTGCAATTTAAGCCATACTGTTTCTTATTGGTTAACCTATACAGTGCTGCCCAGTTTAGATGACTTTCTTAAAATGTATTCATTAAGTCTACATTTTTAATGGCAAACAGAAGCACACTATGTCTGCTCTTTTACTTGCAAACCATCCACTTTGAGTAAAATGTGTAGCATTTCAGCTTTTGCTGGTTGAATGATCCACTCTAATTCCAACTTTATATCATGTATCTGTTAATTGATTTGATGTCAGAAACTTGCAGCAGATCAGAAAATATCAATTTGAGGATCGTTACCTATCTATAAACCAAACTCCAAGTATTACTGCTGCAGGCTATTCATCATGGAGAAGATGGATGAATTGCATCCTGGAAGATTTTGTGGGGTAAAACTGGAATGAGAGGGAAATAATTCCAAAGTACAATTACATCCCACCTAGGAGAACTGCAGACAGACAGGAGTGATAAGTACGATGATTTGTTTTGAATGATGCCTTGATAGAAATACGTGATATTCTGTGACCATGTGGCTAAGAAATCTGAGTACCAAGCCACTCTGATTTGTCATTTAGCATCAGCAAAACACTGTTTTAATACAATTCATTCAAAGGGAAAGCAACTGAAATTGTTTATTTTGCCTACTATAGACCATACTGAAGTGTATTAGCAAGTTGCTTTTGGGAAAAGCCTGCTGAGGAATGATCCTTCCTGTTGGTATAATTTTCTGTTGTTTGGTTATTCAAAATAAATCATCCAAAGGTTTTAAAGAGAATATGCAGTTTTCCATCTAACTGTCATGCAAAATATGTTAGTTCTGGGTTAAAGGGTATGTATACCCTACATACATAATGTAGACACAAGCAATTATTTATTCATGTATATATATATATATATATATATATATATATATATATATATATGTGTGTGTGTGTGTGTGTGTGTGTGTGTGTGTAAATGTGACAACTAATGCATATATGCTTATTTGTCCTTTGTCAGCAAACTTCAAGGATGTATAATTTGTCATATTCTAATGACCTTTCTTTTCTATGTTGGACTGCTTGCTAGCATTGTGGTTGAAGTACACTTTGTCTGAGTGTAGGCTATTTGAATCCAAGTAATTAAATAACGTACACATTCAAATAGAGAGTGCAGTTTGTTGTTTCTGGTGAGATCACATAATACCAGGGTAAGGTAATTTTACCTTTTCCTCGGTACTATGTAATCTCGGAGGTAGTACATATAAGTTAGCAGATGGGTAGATGGGTGCAGCGGGCCTAAAAGAGTAAAACTAATTGTTGTTGTCTTTTGAATTATGTCACACTTGGAAAGATGGGCTTTGAAGAATTTGAGTTTCATTTGGTTTAGGGTCACCATCTTTTAAGTGGGCCAAAGTAGGACATAAGGGTGTGGCCAATATGACATTGGTCACTCCCTCAGCTATGACATCACTACAGGAGTGGTGAAGAAAATGCAGTTATGGGTACAACGGCTGGCTGGCTGGCAGGTTGGCTGCTGGAGTGGCTGGCTGGTTGGTTGCTGGAATGGCTATCTGGCTGGCTGTTTGGCTGCTGGAGTGACTAGCTGGCTGGCTGGTTGGCTGCTGGAGTGTCTTTCTGGCTGGCTGGATGGCTGCTAGAGTGGCTAGCTGACTGGCTAGCTGACTACATGAGTGTCTAGCTGGCTGGCTGGATGTTGAAGTGGCTAGCTGGCTGCAGGATTGGCTGGCTGGATGAATGGCTGGATGGGTGGCTGGATGAATGGCTGGACAGAAGGCTAGTTGGCTGCTGTTTGGCTGCTGGAGTGGCTAGCTGGCTTGCTGGCTAGCTGTCTACTGGAGTGGCTGGATGGATGGATGGATGGATGGATAGCTGACTGGCTGCTGAAGTGACTAGCTGGCTGACTGGCTGGCTGCTGTAGTGCCTAGCTGACTGGCTAGCTGGCTGCTAGAGTGGTTAGCTGGCAGTTGGCTGCTGGAGTGGCTAGCTGGCTGCTGGAGTGGCAAGCTGGCTGGCTGCTAGAGTGGCTGGCTGGCTGGATGCATGAATGGCTGGATGTATTGCTGGATGGCTGCTGGCTGGCTGCTGGAGTGGCCAGCTGACTGGCTGGAGTCGCTAGCTGGATGGATGAATGGCTGGAATGGCTAGCTAGCTGTCTGGCTGCTAGAGTGGCTAGTTGGCTGGCTGGCTGCTGGAGTTGCTAGCTGGCTGGCTGCTGGAGTGGCTAGCTGGCAGGATGAATGGCTGGATGGCTTGATGGCTGGCTGAATGGCTGGCTGGATGACTAGATGGATGGCTGGAGGAATAGCTGACTGGCTCTGTAACTGGCTGGCTAGCTAGCTGGCTCTGTAGCTGGCTGGATAGCTTGCTTGCTTGCTGGCTGGCTGGATGACTGGATGGAGTGTGTGTGCGCATGTGCATATGTACATGTGTGCGTGTGCATGTGTGCATGTATGTCTGTGTGTGTGTGTGTGTGTGTGTGTGTGTGTGTGTGTGTGTGTGTGTGTGTGTGTGTGTGTGTGTGTGTGTGTGTGTGTCTATATACAAGAGGGTGTGGAAAATGTCTAAGCTGGCCTAGATGTGAATAATGTGGAGCCATAAACCTTACAAGTTATTTAACATATTCAGCCCAAACTTCAACACACTTGGCACATCATATCTGAAGTTTCAGTAACCTTTCCAAAACAAAATCTAAATCATGGTCACTGAAATACTGGTCCACGGCTGCAATCACCTCCAAATCACTCGAAAATTGCCACCCTTTCAAACACTTTTTAAAGTTTGTAAACAGGAAATAGATAGAGCAGGATCTGGTGAGTGGCTTGGACGGTTTATTCACTAAAACCCCAATTTTGTCAAAACATTCATTGTTTTGCCAGGCATGTAAACACTTGCATTGTCTTTCAAAAAAAGAACTCCTTTCCACAGCTTCCTCTCCTTTTTTTCTCTCAATGCCTCCTTTAATCATCACAGCAAGTTACAGTAGTATTCTGCATTAACTGTTTGGCCCCTTGGAAGAAAGTCCTTACAATACCTTCCTGATCTCAAAACACTGTGGCCATGACATTTCTTGCTGACTTATGGGTCTTGAACTTCTTTGGCCTCAGTGAACCTGAGTGCCACCATTGCATGGACCTTTGTTTTGTCTCAAGATTATACTGATGTAACTGTGTTTCATCAATAGTAACTAGTCATTACAAAACATTGGCACCAGCTCGATGAAAATGCACCAAAATCAATGTGGACATGTCCACTCAATGTCTTTTCTCATCAGCATTCAAATATTTGGGCACCCACTTGGCTGACAGCTTCTGCATACCCAGCTGCTCATTGAGTATGAACCCAACATGTTCCCTGGATATCTGTAATATCTCAGCAATTGTTTTAGATGATATTCACTGATCTGCCAAAATCAGGTGATGGACATGGTCAACAATTTCAGGAGATGACACTGTTTGAGACCTCCTAGAACTTGCTGCATCTTAGGTCTTGAAATCTCCATGCGCAAAGCTTGCACACCACTTATTCACATTTGAGTAAGAAGGGCACTTGCCACTCAATGTTTACATCATACATTTATGGATTTCCTTTTTAGTTTTCTTCTGCAGGAATGGGAACTTCAGGAATGCTTGGAGTTCCACATTTTAAAATTCCACACTCTTCATTGACATGGTTCAATCAATGATCTGAAATAATGTCAAAACATAGCACTACGATTCTGCAAATTGTCAGTTTGCAAAATTAAATAACCCCCTTTTTCAGCTACAGAGGCAAAATAATGCTCTGAACTTTGAAAGCTGGTCAGCTTTTCAGCACCCCCTTGCATATGTATGGGTTTACTCTTTTTGTTTGAAATTACATTATTTTGAACAAGAAAAGTATGACCCCACTTCCGCTAAAGTGCACTTTCATGAAAGCCAATTCACCAAAGCTCAGTACATTGAGGATAAGGGAATATATCCGTTTCCCTACTGTAGTGCAATCTAGAAGTTAGTATATTTAAGTAGCAGGGGTGTGCAGGCACAGCCCCCCCCTGCAAAACAATGTTTTTTGTTTTTAATTTATTTGTTTTGCCGATTCAGTGAATTGGCTTTCGTGAAAGTGCACTTTCGCTGAAGTGCACGTTCGCGGAAGTCAGGTCATACTTTTGTTAGTCGAAGTAATGTAACTTTGACTAATAAAAGTAAACCCATATGTATATACAGTATATATTAATATATATATATATATATATATATATATATATATATGTGTGTGTGTGTGTGTGTGTGTGTGTGTGTGTGTGTGTGTATATGTATGCTTGCATGCATATAGCTGTACTTCCAGTAATAAGAAGGAAGGTTTATTACATGGAAAAGACAAAAAAGGGGAGCAGCATAAAATAAACACATTCTCCAATGTTCATTTATACCATTTCAGCATTGAGAAATGCACAGAGTTATCTTCAAAGCTAGTCAACAAGCAAAACAGTACATACAATAACTATTCTTTTGCTTCCATACTCTACTGTCATGCGACAGGAATTACCCCAGGATTCAGTAACTCTGTGTAGGATTCATGTAGAGCCTACATGGAGTGTTATTGTGTTACAGGAAGTAGTGCCTGTGGCAGTGGTGCACAATCAATATTAATGAAGGTCTGGATAGTTAAACAAGGTTTTCTGGGGTACACCAGTGCATCTGACCACAAAACATCTTTGTTAATGTATGTAGCACTTTTCCATGTAGGTTTGCTGCCTCCAAAACATTGATTGCACGCCAGTTTTTTTTTTCTCCCTTGTTAGATATATATTAGGATTATTCTTAATTAATACTGTATGTGTAATTGTTTAATCTTCTCTCCTTTTTACTTTTTTTTTCTTTTTTCGGAAATTTGCAGGATGCGCCACTTGCCACAAACAGCTTTGGCAATGCTTATCTCATTTGTATGACTAGACCATCCCTCTATCAGATCACCCAGTATCAGACATGGACTGCAGATGGTCCTGGGTTCTAGTACAGGGTATGCAAACCTTTCTTATACTGTTGTGACATTGCAGATTATACAAATAAAGTAGTACATAGAGAAGTATTGTTTCAAGCTTCTTGTGGCAACAGCTGTACGTTTAGAACTATTGTACAATGTCCCTGGGTTGGAATACTGCATATTCCATACACCTTTTACTTTATTTTATTTACTTTATTTTGTTCCACGTCACATTATATTTAATCTCACTTATTATACCTGACATAGTTTTGCTGATATGACAATGTTCATGAAAGTATAGTTCTGCTCTCCCAGTTGAATAACAGAGATGCACAGGTGACTGTATATGAAATAACCTTGGAATTGAATTGCTTGAGAATGCACATAGTCTAGTTTATTATACATTAGAAAAAACTATGCTCCATTTACCATCACACAAACAGATGCACTTGATTTATTGTGTTTCAGCAGTGGTACGCAGAGCGCAGCTGTTGCAAATGTATCAAAATACAGACAGTGCACACTCTCAGTAAGTCTAATATGTGAATCTTGCAGGAAAACATGATATTTAAAGTGGTATTGGAGGGAAATGCACATTAGACACTGAGCTTGATCTTTTGTAGACATAGCTGGTGTCATTGAATAGGCTGTATGCTTCCAAGTGCAGTGCTGGGCAGTTCTGCAGTCCAAGGACTTTGTTGGGCTCCTAGTTAAGAAGCATGGCCCTCACCTCTTGCAGGGTGACTATACAAGCTCTCAGTACAAGTCTGAAGCCTGGACTAGTGTGGCTAGGGCTTTGTGCAGTGTGACAGGTATTCCACACACTGGAGAACAATGCCATCATACTATGACGATGTCAGATGAAGGAGACAGGATACCCTTGATTGATCAATGAATGTCAGTCAGGGAGCACACCACAGATCTGTATGTATAAATTGCATTCATTAATTGTAAATATTAAAGCTGAATATAGTCAAGACTGGTATTCATAATGGCATTTTTTTTTGTTTTTGCACAGCTGAAGAAGAGAGAGCCTCGTATGTGAGGTTCCACACATCATGACTAACAAGAATGAGAGACATGTGGTATGTAAGCATAGTTATATGAAGTACTGTTACTGTAGCCTTAACAATTAAAGACAGATTAGTTTTTATATCATACAGTTGTATAAAACTGAGCATGCATATCTCAACTGTAAAAGCAAGTATGCATGCATTACTCTGTAGCTTAGCTCTCAACTGCCCATATTTTTGCTGAATATTCAGAGTTTTTGACTCACTGTTTTGGTCTGTTCCTCATAAGATTTATGGTTTTCTGGCAAATAACTGAGATTGAAGTCTCAAAATAATGAGTGTTAAAATATATGTTAACGCAAATCCTATGCAACTTTCCATGTTTTAAGAGCAATATTTAAAAGCTGTCCCCATTTTTGGGTCATTGTACCACCATTATTTTATCATTTGTCCAGATATCTTGCTCTAAGAGGTTGACAGGTATGGTCTAACAGTGAGCAGGAATCTAAACAGTGTAAAAGGAAAGTGTGCATGCATTATGCTGTAGTCCAAAAGTAAATTACGGTATTACAGCATTCACTGGTTGTGGGTTCAAATACCACACTTCCCAAATATAAATATTACTTGTTTACAATACTGTTTTAGGTTTTCATTATTAAATATACAATACTGTTAAATTTTCATCATTATAGCATTTTAAGTTCAGACTTCTATACTTGTGGCTTGAATGGCCTGATGTCAAGTGTAATCAGTGAACATGGAACATGCATATGTGAAAAATATGCACCCATGAATAACTGTTGGATGCAGTCTGATCTGTACTATAGTGTGCATGTGTAAGGAACAGGGTAATATTCAAAGTAATAAAGAAATTTCTTAGCAGTTGGTAATGTTAAAAGTAAAATGTAACAAAATAGAGTAAATTAATTGTAGAAATATTTGTATATTAACTGTGAAGTTAGTAATGTTCTTTTTTCTCCCACCCCATCCTTTCTCTTCATTTGTTTTTATTGTTAATTTTCTTATTTTTTTATTATGTATAATTTTTATTGCTTTATTGTTATGTTTTTCCATTTGTTATTATTTATCTTTGTGTTTGCAATTATATTATTTATTTTTTATAATAATTTATAATAGTATTTTTTATTTTATTATTTCCATTTTTTTTTTGCGTTATGTTTTATGTCATTCATTTATTTAAATTTTTTAAATGTTATTACTACAGCACAGCAGGGTAGGCCGATTCCCCATGATCTGCCTACACTCATTCCATGGGCATAAGCAGCAAAGCCCAGCACTTCTGGGCTGCAGCCTGATGGCTCACCCCTGCTAACCCAGTTCTACATGGACCCTCAGATAGTTCTGTATCAGAGGCTAGGCCTGTGGTCCCCTCTGGAAACAGAGGTAGAGGGGGTCCATTTATCACCTGAGCTGAGTTGCCAGGTATGGTAGGCTTGTGTACCAGAAGGTAGGCACATGGCTATGCCAGATGGAGTGCCTGCTTTCCATCTGGGTACAGAATACCAGCCATAGGCAAAGACATCAGCTACTGCTGCCAATGGTGCAGTGATGCAACAGTGATGACAGTCCACTGGGTGATGACTGGAATCACACTGTTAATGTGCCTAATGTCTGTGGGACCTCGATCTCCCCACCTTCACCCCAACCATGGTGTTCACCCCTCTTGTGTCTTTCACCAACCCTGTGTCTTGTCTCACATGTCTTGTCTGTCAGCAAATGCTTTGTAACCTTCCCAAACTTGCCTGCACTTAACTCGCCTATGTCACATCCCCAACATTTATCTCTTTCCTTAAAAAAACAAACAAAAAAGGCCATCTGTCCACAAAAAAAATCTACACATACATAGCTGTCTATTTTATAAAGTGTCTACTTTACATGCTTAATTTGGTCCAAATGGCTTCATAACACATTTATGTTGTTGCCACCCATCTCTCTGGAGGTGACAGCCCAAATATAGCTAAGATTATGTAAATGTACTCAGTTATTACTGCTGAAGAAATGGATAACTATGATTCTTTCCTACACCCTTCCTGCACATTCCTGCCTTCCTTTCACATTGTGTTTCCCCCTGCTTGCTCCACTTTTCATCACTTTCCTTTCTCCCCTATTTCTTTTCTTTAAAGACTCTGTGCACAATGCACATCATCACTAAACAATGGTAAATGGCAGTAGTATGAATGAATTTATGTAAAAGTATCATGCACACTTGTAACAGTTATGCCAACGCCCCATTTCAGACCCAATACCATCTGTCTTCATCAACAGTTCATTAACCCAGCCAGCCACACAGTGAGTTAATTAGCAGATGTATTTTATGCAATTGACACTAATTATCACATTTTCTCTATAAAGCTTGTTTGCACAATGGTGTGCATTACACAGCATCACTAAGCTAGGCTAATAAAATATTTATTAAATATCAGGAATAAGAATATTACTGAAATGCATTAGGTACACGTGCATTCCAAACTAGTTGTATGTGATACAAAAAAAGGTACTTTTCACTACTTGAAGTCAGTTACTACCTGCAGCCAAAGATTTACTTATGTAGTAGGTGTATGCAACACCAGTTTAGTGTGCAATTATCTATTCAGTGTGTAAAATGCAACTGCTACACAGCTAACTTTGTAGTACCATCCATTAAATGCATTGCTAGTGTCTTGTTTTGGTTCAGATGGTACTGGGTTCAAATACAGGTGTATCTATTATTTTCAAAAACTTTTATGTGTAAATCAAGATTATAAATTGTGATACTTACAAATGTGAGTAATCTGCTATTTATGCACTCAATGGAGTAATAATGAAATGTTTGGTGCTACATGGAATTGGTATCAAGAAAAAGCTTAGATAGCTAATAGTAATTCTTTTTACCGTTACTTAGTGATGCTGCACATTGTTCACCATCACACACCATAGTGCACAGATTCTTTAAAGAAACAAAATACATGTTTTGGCTGAATATATTTGTATAAGTTTTATACATATATTTTCTTTTAGTCACTATTTCCTTTTTATTTTTTTTTATTTTCTGTATTGCATATAATTTTTGGGTCTGGTGATGAATCATGTTCACTGTTCACATGTCTTTGATGGAGAGGTATTTAAAAAATGTAGTATGAGGCACGCACCTGATTCTGATGAAGTCTGAGATTGTAACAGATGAAAGTGCTTAATCCTGCCTGTTTGTTATTTGCTTGTTTTTAATATTACTAAAAAGTATTTAAACAGTATATATATTTTTTATCTTTTCCTACAGCTAGCTGGCTGGTTGCTCCATCTTTTTGGATTTTGTGGTTCTTGAGTTGGGTTGTGCTTTTGGTGAATTGTTCTTACATTATATTGCCATACTGATGCAAACTTAAACAGTATTATATAGTTGAGAAGTGTGGTTTTTGAACCGACAACCTTTGACTATTCTGTAATACTGAACTGTTGTTTTGTTACAGACTAATGCATGCATACTTTTCCTTTACAATTGAAAACTGCATACTCAATTTGATACAAGTGTTTAACACAAAAAGCTTTATTTGCACTTAATACTACAATAACAGTACTGTTTGGATGCATACGTACCACTTAAGTCACGCATCCATGCCAATCTTGCTTCATAAGTTTGCAGATTCAGCAATCTATCTGCATGAGCTGTGGAAAAAGCAGAACACAACAGAATATCATTAAGAATACAAATCCTGAACAAATGCAGCCTCTAACTCTTACAAATAGTACCTGTAAGAGATACTTACACATCTGTGGAGTGCCATCAGTCTGACATTCCTCAATCCAATGGCTGAGGGTATCCCTCTTCCTCATCCTGAGGTCTCTATAGTGATTTCTACACTGTTTACCAGTGTGGAGGATACTGTTAGCACTGTACAAATCCCAAGTCAAACTATTCCATGCATCTGATTTGTAATCAGATCCATGATAGTGCTCCTGTAACAGCCAGGGACTATACTCATTCACAAGGTGTCCAACAAGCACTTCGGACTCCTGCACAGCCCACTTTTGACACAGAAATCTCAAATCTTCTCCACAAACACCAGCCATGTCTAATGTAGATGAAGACCAATCTATAATTGTTTCCCACCAATTCCAGTTATCACAGATACTGAGAGTGTGCACTTTTGAATTTTGCAACATTTGAAAATGATGTGTGTTGCTTACCATCCAGACTTTAATACATAAGTAAATAGCTGACACAATATTAGTGTGAAAGACATCAGGAAAATAATTATGATATAAGCAATAATAGGGCAACTGCTATAATTAAGATTAACTATAATGTGAAGTGGGATACCATTAAAAAAGAATGGAGTCTGCTGTATTCAAACCCTGGACTTTATGCACGGAAGCCCTACACTTACAACTGTGGCCACAAGAAAAATGGAAAAATGCTTGTCTATGGTTAATTTCATTGCTATCCAATGCAAGGTCACAACAGTAAAATAAAGGCTGTCATCCTTGTAGTCCAAACCAGGACCATGTGGACTTCAGCCCAACACTTAACATCTGCAGTCACAGAAGTTACATGACCATCTCTTAGATTAGTATTCATTTTGTGGTTCACACTGTTAAACAGAGTGCAACAGTGCTTAGCAGATTTGTGCCACGCACAATTGCATTAACAGAATGCATCTGATGTCTATGTTTACTGTCTGGCTCCTGTCTGCTACCTGGGTAGTCCAATCATCCAGTTTGTGCTTTGCCACTGTATGCGCAAAGCAGCTGAGCATAGCAAAAGGCATTAGTGCTAAGCACAGCAATGCACAAACAGTGGCCCAAAAATTAAAAGAAAAAAAAAGTAATAAGATGCAGAAACAGAAATCAGTGTATAACATGCACAGTACAATATGTTAGTACACATGAAATATCCCTACATAGGTCTGGAATCCAAATCATCATCCAATGCACATTCAGAACACAGGATGGGTGCGTTAACCCAGTTTATCACAGAAACACCATTGTAGCAAGCAACAATACTCACTCAGCACACAAATTAAACAGAATGTACAATTATATTAAAACATTACATTTTAGTTGTACATTTAGTGAAATGTTAATTCTTGAAAATACTATACTTACTGATTACACACCCTGTTATGATTCTTGCTTGCAGATATACAGCATTGTCTTACCTTTCTGTGTTCCTTAGTCAATCAGCAGTTATCTGACCAGTACTCTGAAACATACAGTCTGTAGACCATTCTATGTCATTGCACTTACAATGTCAAAGGATAGTAACTGGGAATAATAAGATATGCAGTTGCCAACTAAGGAAAACCAGGTTGGATGTCACAAACAAGCACTAACTGTTCTTTTGGGGGTGGGGGAGGAAAGGTATGTTTCTGCTATGGCACTAACAAGACTGTGTTGGTCTGGTTACTGTGCTTGTTTGGCATCCTCCCTGTTGTCTGATTTAGGGTAGGTTAAGAAGTCAGAAACTGCAATGTGTATCCTTACTCTCAAACTTTTCTCTGTAATGCTTTCCCAGTACAAAAGTATGGTGAAGTAGGAGGATGGTTTTATGGTCCTAAGTGGTGAGTCGATATCCTATGGCTTGTCTGCTAGCCAATGCAAGGAGATACTTAGCATGCCTATGTTGGCCTACAACCACATCAGCTGCCGGTTCCTCCTCCTCTGACACATCGGCCTTTGTCTGTGGTGAGCTTGGCATTGTCAGGAGGATGTCTTCCCCTTCCCCCTACTGATCCTGCTGCAGCTGTTTCCACAAGATTAAATTGGATAGCATAGCACATACTATGAGCATTGTGAGACATGTCAGTCCATTGTAATGGAGGCCTTGGCCAGTTGTATGTAGGCACTGGCACTGTGAGTACAGTAGCTCAAAAAACATGGCCTATGACATTACAAGTTGGACCGTGTGTCTCATTAAGGTGTTTGTGTGTGTGTGTGTGTGTGTGTGTGTGTGTGTGTGTGTGTGTGTGTGTGTGTGTGTGTGTGTGTGTGTGTGTGTGTCTGTGCATTTCTGATGAGTTTCATCAGCTATGACTCCAGTGCATATATCCACCCCTAAATTAGCCTGTGAGATGTCCCCTGCAGCACACATCTGGTGCAGTTGGGAGATGTGGCACATATGGGAGTCATGTTAACTGCCAGGGTTGCCAGCACAAACTTTCCAGATAATTCACATGCCATTACACATGACTTGGAATTTGGTAGAGTGGTAGATCTCATGGTTAATGTAGACCCCGCTGTGTTCCTGATGTGTTGTATTAATGTGTACATGAGTGTGTTGTATGGAAGAACTTACTTCAGGGTAGCTGGATACATGGTACAGTTGTAGCATTCTTGTGACCCTCTCCCCAGAACTAATGGCAAAATATATGTGCTCTCTGTCATGTTGTAGCATAGTATGCAGGAATGTTTGGAGTATCCTGAATGTTGATGCCTATGACACACCAAGAATGTCCTCTGGTAATCTGTGAAAGGTACCAGTAGCTAAGATTCCATGTTCAACACATACCTTATTTTCCACTAGGATGGATTCCCTGCATTTGGCTCTGGCTCTGAGTCAAGGCTGCCAGAGGTCACACAGTTCCTGTTCTGTGTCCTTGGCCTGCAAAATCTTGACCTTCTTTGTCTATGGTTATTGGAAGCAGCAGCAGCATTGGCTTCAGCCTGTAGCACATAAACATGTAATACAAAAAGCAGCAGCTACTAACAATCTGTTTGTGATTACATTGTGTCTACATTCCACTATTTTCTCAATCCACATAATAAAACAGCATGGAGTCTACATGGGTGATTTATATCTTGTTGACTAGCTCCACAAGATTGGCTGAGTAGCATGTAATTCAGATGCATATGCTGTAATTAGCCTCTCTGAAACACAGACTAAGACGGATGCAGTCCATTACTAATATACTCCATTAAAAAAAGGCAAATGTGTAGCTAGGTAAAGTAATGTGGATGAGAGTTATCACATTGTTTAAGTCAATGACACATTTATTTTGAAAAGTATGTCTCTGTAGGGGAGTATTGTACTCCAGCAGGTATGTATCCATTTTGTTATCTATATAATGCATATGCTGGAAAGTAGTTAAGAATAATATGAAGTACATCTGTATGCATCTTTAGAACTGTAATCATGGCATGGCCTTGTTTTTCAAGCCAGTACAGAGGTACAGAGGATGTAGAGTAGACTGAAGATATAATGCTGCGTGATAACTATATATACATGTTTCACAGAAATGTCCTTTGACAGCACTTTTAGACTTTTGCAGATATCTGGTTAAGACAATTGGTCATTAGCCTATTTTGATTGTGGTGGGGTGGGGAAGAAAGATAAGGTCCTGCTTTAGCACAAACTGGAATGGGCTGTTTTTTGGGTGGGTGAGTATAGCTGAGTATCTGTTATGGCACAAATAAGGATGTGTTTCTCTTGTTACTCTCCTTGTTTTGTATCCTCACCAATTAATTTTTGACCCCTGTTGAATCTTTAAAGTTTATTAAGTAGGGAACATACCTCTCAACCTCTTAGAACAGGAAATCTAAACAATGCCATAAATAAAAGTGGGACAAAGGCCCAAAAAATAGGGGCAATTTATAAATGTTGCTCTTACAAACTTAGAAAGTTGATAGAATAATAGATGTTGTATTAGCATGAATTTTCTGAAGTGTATGCATTCTGAAACTCACATGTCTGTCATTATTTTTTTTATGTTCAAGCTTTAATGATTTGCCACTAATTTCCCAGAAAATCATAATTTTATAAGAAATGGATCAAAAATATGAGGAAAAATCTGGACATTCTGCAAAAATCTGTACAGTTGAGAGATATGGTGGGGAATACTGACAGCCTTCCTTTACTGCTTTATCTGTAAGCAGTTTATTTGTACTTATGTGATCCTTATATGTGTTATCATTTTTTGTCTTTCAGGACAGAAAAAGTCTGTTTGATGTAGGCACCCATTTACCGAAGCTGAGAATGTCATCTTAGAGGGCTTATGTCAACATGTAGTACTGCTGTCCAGACTGTGGGCCAGTATGGCTCAGCATACAGCCCTGTGGGATGAATTAGTCTGCAACATAAGTGATATTGGGCAGGATTCACGAAGGCTTGCACGGAGTCTAAGAGTAGTGTAAGACTCCATGCAGCCTTCGCGATCCAGGAACAGCCCAAAGTCCGTGTAAGAGACCAGCTGAAACGTCCCTTACATGGAGTGGGCGTGGATAAGCTAATCACCTCACTTGCAGCCGAATAGCATGCAAATGAGGTAGATTAGCGATCCAGGAAGCCCAAAGCAGCCCGTGTAAGAGCCGTTTTAGCTGCAGAAATGTACTCAGTTGACAACTGAGTACGTTTCTGCAAAAACCACAATGGAGCCATGTCAGCTCCAAATAAAGGGTGCATATGTGTCAGGCAGCATGCCAATGGCCAAATATGTGGCCATTGGCAAAGTACCCCGATGCAAATATTAAAAAAAAATATATATGCCGATGTTTAAACCCAGCGCAGCCCCGCGCAAATGGGCTGCGCTGTATAAAACATAAAAATAAAGGTTTTATGCAATACATGGGTTTACAATATAGGGACCAGCAGACCAAAAACAACATGGCCACCGTGTAGTGGTTGCTAAGGGGGGAAGCTGAGTCTAAGACATGTAACTAAGCATTAGTAGGCAATCTGATGCAAATGAGTGTTAGGATACTGAATTCCACTGTCACATAGCAAATGAGCACATTCTTAGTAGTGTAAGAGTTACATAAGGGGGAGGAACAGAGTAGGAGATAGGTGACATCACAGGGGGGAATGGCAGAAAGAAATGCAGTTCATTGGAGTTCAGTGTTACATGACAGATGTCAGACACATATCATGGAAAGAGGAGTGCCACAACATAAGCATGGGAAAGTCAAGAAATGGAAGGTGTGCACTGTTGCCTACACTAAAGTTTCTTGCTGGGCGTGCGCGCCATGAAGCGCGAGTAGGACAGTATGCACGCGTGTAAGGCAGACTGAGCAGGTTGGAATGTGTTGGCAGATGTTTAACACTGTTTGCGCTGGTGTGCACGTGTGTAGGGCAGACTGAGCATGTGGGAGCCTGTTGGCAGACTTGTAACACTGTTTGCGTGGGTGTGCGCGCGTTTTAATCCGAATAAGTAGATTCTGAACCGTGTAAGCACGTGTACGCGCGTGTAAGCCACTGTGAGCATGTTTCTGCTGGTATGCACGCTGCTCCCCCTGAGGAAACAGAAAGGAAAAAGGAAGCAACTGAATTAGTAGGAAGCTAGCAGGGAATACTGCTGGAGCTAGCAGGTGAAAACAATTAGAAGCAGGCAATTACGCAGGCAGAATAGTAGCACAGCCCAGCACTTAAAACTCTGCAAACAGCAGTGCAGGATGTTTCTCTCAAGAGACACTGCAAAACAGGAGTAAGCTATTACAAGTGAAAACTGAAAAAGCAGAACTCAGAGCAGAAATGTTAGGGGCTGCCATAGCTGTCATAATGAGACATAGGCGACTTGCTGAGGGTGGTGACAATGCAGATGGTGCCAGACAACCCACAGTGAGGAGACGGAGAAGAGTGTACAGGCCCAGGGTCACCTACCACGGGTTACATGAGCTGGAGATAGTAGAGCGCTATAGAGTGGACAGAGACCTCCTGCAGCAAATAGTTGAGCTGTGCAGGCCACGCCTCACACACAGAACCAACAGAGGGGAACCCATCCCAGTGGAAATCAAGGTATGTGTTTGCCTAAGAATACTAGCAACAGGTACCTTCCAGAGACCAACTGGTGATATGATGGGGATATCAGAGGCATCAGCCTCCAGGGTACTGCACCAGTTCCTGGATGCCATGTCAGCACATGTCGGTGATCATGTATATTTCCCCAATGCCCGTGAGGTATTGGCCAGCAATATGCGTCTCTTCCATCAAATAGCGGAATACCCTGAGGTAGTGGGTGCAATAGACTGCACGCACATACGCATCAAAGCACCAGCCGGTGAGCAGGGTAGGGCCTACATTAACCGCAAGGGCTTCCCCTCCATCAACTGCCAGGTCGTGTGTGATGCCCAGGGCATAATAATGAATGTGTTTGCTGGCTGCCCTGGGAGCTACCATGATTCCCACATCTGGCATTTGATGCAACTGTACCAGACATTTGCCAATGGAAACATCCCACATGGACACCTAGTGGGGGATGCAGGTTATGCACTGGACCCGTGGCTGATGACACCCATCAGAAACGCACACACACCTGAACAGGAACGCCATAATGAGGCACACGCACAAACACGTAATGTAATAGGGCGTGTGTTTTGGCTGCTCACGTCACGGTTCCGGTGTCTGGACACATCTGGTGGAGCCTTGCAGTACACACCAACTACATGTACCCAAATTGTCATGGTATGTGCTATTCTACATAATATGATCTTGTGAAAACAGCTGCAGCAGGACCAGCATAGGGCTGGGCCAAAAAGCCCCCCACCATTGCCAAGGCCATCACAGGCAGAGCGTGACTCGGAGGAGGAACAACCTGAGCCTGCCCCAGTAGGCAGAAGGAGGCGTGCCCAGTATGCCCTGGCCTTGGCAAAGAGGCAACGCATAGCACATACACTGGCTCAGTAGGAACCCTGGGAATGATACCCCTCTGACTCACTCAAATAATAACAGGGATGCCTAAAATGACATGACCTGCTCACAAACATGTACAGGGAGTGTAATATGTGCATCCGACAGAGGCAGCCCTGCAGCACCACCTGAGGCATGAATGCCATGTGTTAAGTAATGTAACAGCATGTACTATATGCACACCTGAGGACTGTGACTAACATCCTACCCTCACCAAGCATCATGCCACAATATGACAATGAGCTGATCAATTGCAATAACTGGCTGAAGTATTGCAGTTAGTCAAAGGGGATCCAATGTGTGCCAGCCTGGGATGACATGCTGAGCATGACATGATGCTCCACCTGCTAGGACTGGTGTGCACCTATCAGTGCAGGCCGTATGGATACTGGCAAAGGCTGTTGTTACCCACAGTGTGCCCTGAATAGGTAAGGCTCAAAACACAAACCTACCTCCATAGTTATCAGAAGGGATAAGAACCTAGATGTAATGCTACCCAATACCAGAAGTCTAAACAGCAAGATGTATGCAGTCTAAACTCACCCAGTATGGTGAATGTTGATATCTGTGCTGTAACAGAAAACTGGGTCAAGGCTCACAACAGCACCCTAACACTACCAGGTTACACCTCATACTGTGCTGTACAGCCTCAAAACATGGAACAAGCTGCAAAAGGAGGGTGACTAGCAATAATTGTCAAGGATAACCACACCCCCATATTGGTACCACAACAAGAAGCAGCATGGACTAGCCATGGTCAAGTAACAGTGGCTAAAACTGCCTCCCAGTTTATAGCCTGCTACAGACTACCATCACAACACCAGGAACTGCACCTGGCCTATGTTGGAATACATTAATATATCAAGTCCTCCAAACCACATTATATTGGGTGACTGAAAATACCCAGACATAGACTGGGAGCATTATACTAGCTCCAACACTATAGGACAAAAGTTCATAGAATCCATAAACCAAAATGCCCAGGAACAATGTACCACTCCCACAAGAGGGGTAAGCATACTGGATGTGATAATCAGCAACATGGGTACTGGATGGCAAGATGAGAAGTGTATTGCTCACTGGTAAGACCAGACCATAGAGTAATCACACTGGATATACACATCCTGACCACAGTCCCTGGCCAGAAAACCACAGTGAAAAACATGTGTAAAGCAAAAGTTGCACTCCTCCAAACTGATGTGGAATACATTAAAGGCCCTGTGCAGGTGCAAAGTATGGGCCACACCTCAGAACCTGTTATACAGGCATTCCATGAACACTGCCAGAAATGCTTGGATTATGCAATCCTAAATTAAAACAAGACACAATGCCATACACACAGGCAAATGACATGGTGGACTCCAGCCATTACCAAACCATGCAAGAGAATGAGGAAGCTACTACATGATAGAGCAAACATAAAAAAAGAAGTAATCACTGATCAGTAGTATGGCAATAAAATATGTCCACACATACATTCCACTAAGGCCAGGTACAACAAGTTGAATCTGTGAATCTTGAGGCAATGTTACACCTGCCCCAAGTACACAGACAACCCTCAACTCCCCCCAAGAAATACAAATATATGTGAGAGATGCAACCATTTATCCAAACTGGAGGCTGAGCTCCCTCAACTCAGTACTCCCAAAACTAGTCAGGAGGAGAAGGTAACCACACACACTACACACCCAGTCCCACATAGACCTATGACGACTGCAAACCAAAGACATAAACACAGAAAAACATTCCCGGAGGCCCGAATTACAAACACACCACACCAACAGAGGCCTCCAAAGCAGACACCCAATCAAACAACCTCCAAACATAGCACATACAACACATAGTACACAAAGCTGGTGTGCCAAACAGTCACAGGCCAGAAGGAGAAACAACATGCCTGATACAGTTGTAATAGGTGACTCCATAGTGAGACATGCTGCTGTCCCGCACACCAGACTGAACAAGGGAAAGGGTACAGTAAGCTGCCTGTAGGCTGCTACAATACGCCACATAACACAAGTAATCAGGCCAACCCAAAGCAAGTAGAAATATGATGCAGTCATAGTCCATGCTGGTGTGAATGACCTGAGATGTACCTCCCCGGACTACATGAAAAGAGACATAGATGAGCTCTCCGATTATGTAGTCCAGGCCGGTATGACACTGACCGTTCGCAGCATCCTACCCTCACCAAGAATGATGCCACAGTACAAACACAGAATGATCAGTTGTAACAAGTGGCACAATTACTGGTGTCATTCCAAGGGGATCCAATGTCTGTCGACTTGGGATGTCATGCTTGACAAGCCACGCAGCTGTTCCATGGATGGCTTGCACCTGTTACCCCTGGCCGTCTGGATATTGGATAAGGCTTTTGCCACCGCCATAGAGCCTTTCGTAGGCAAGGCGGAAAAGACTAACCCACCACCCTAGAAAACATAAGTGGAAAGAAACATAAGGGTAATGCTGACCAATGCCAGATGTGTAAACCTCAATATGCATGCTCCTGAGGCCCTCCCCAGTATGGAGAACATCGATGTCTGTGCAGTGACAGAAACCTGCTGCAAGCCTCCTGACAGCACATCAGCACTACCAGCTTATACCACATATCATGCGTTATGGACCCAAAACCTGGAACAAAACATAAAAGGAGGGTGAGTATCCATATTCAGCACAGACACCCATACGTCCAGGTAGCTGACAATGCACAAGGCATTGGAGTCCACCCATGTGCAACTAACCATAGGCAAGACTGCTGTACAGTCTGTAGCATGCTACAGACCACACTCTCACACACAGGAACCCCACCAGCCATCCTGAAGACACTGGACAGTATGAATGTCCCACCAAATACCAAACAAAGTACTCACAAATTACCACATTGGTGGTAAACCATTATGTATGGAAGGAGTAATCAGGGACCTAGGGACACAAGTGGACAGTAACCTGTTATGTGACACTCACATTGCCAATGTGGCTAGGAAGAATGTCTATATTGGACACGGTATCATGAAAGGATTCACATCTACGCCAACAGAGGTCATTGTGCCCCTATACTGTTCTCTTATCAGACCCATAATCTAGTACAATCCCTCATTTGGGATGTACCTTACCTGACATCTGCAGCAGTTAGAAAGACCTCAAAGGTACCTCACCAAGTGGATAAAGGGTCTCAAATATATGTCATATGCTGCCTGGCTGTAGACACCCTAGCTGAATGCAGTCACATACCACCTACACAGAGGCATTGTATGTCTGTTGTACAAGGCCATGTCCAACACAGGAGTAATGGACATGCTCCACCCCAGAAAACTCAAAGCCATCGGAGCTGTGAGAGTGAGAGATGTCAACCTCAACACATAATGAAATAGGATGTGATGGAGGGACAGATACATAACCCAGAGGCTCCCCACACCCTGGAACAGAATCCCACTCCATGTTAGGCAGAGCCCCTCACAGACACTCTTCAACAGGAATCTTGCCAAGTGGATGGATGATCGTAGATTTACACTGGGGGTCTTCACTGTGTCACGTCCAGACAGAGGCACAGCAAAGCAAATCATAAATGGCCATAATATTCACATAGCAAGGGGTGGCAAAGCCACACACACTCTGGCTAGGCTTACAAATGCCCTAGGGTGGATAGCCTAGTATGAACCTATGAACCTATGAAGATACAAATTGTACAGGACACTAAGGATAATCCCAAGGATTCCTCAACTGATGGTAGGAACCATGTTGGGAATTCACAGATATGCTCTGAATCACACAAATATTACAAACAACATACCAAACACACACACATATTGCCAACATACATCCTGACAGGTGCAGTGCAACCCCCAGAATGCAAAATATCTATCCCAGCAGACTGCTGGCCCCCTGGCATTGCAGATGCTGAGGTAACAGCCAGCATCTACAAAGCAAAACACACAGCAGCAATGGTATGAGATGGTGTCCTGGGCTGAGTCCAACATGGACTCCAAGAAGAATGGAATGCCAAATCACACTACTGCTCAATGTCAGCCTTACCACAGGATATGTACCCAAAGAGCAGTGTACAACAACAGTGGTCATTCTCAACAAAGGTGTTGCCTGAATGGATACTGAAAACGACCACCCCAGAACCCTGAGAAGCTTGGTCTGCACAGCTATGGAAAGGATCAGCATGTACCGCAGACATAAAGATACTGGGGACCTACTGACACCGGACCCTACCCAGTGTGGCTTTTTTAAGTGCAGATCCTGCCCCTAAACATGTTTGACTCATTTGAAACAGTCATTAAGTTCATTGATGAGGGCAATGTGGTCCACACAGCGTAGCTGGACCTTGCAAAGGCTCCCATACAATACCCTATGTGTTCATTATAGATATACTCACCAGCTTAAATATAAACCCCTATGTCAGTTGAGGGGTTGCAAACCAGACCAAGGACAGAACTGACATGGTCAGACATGCTGCAGCCATGTCAGACTACAAACCAGATATAACTGGCATCCCACAAGGTTGGTCCTGGGACCTCCCTCGTTTGGTATATATGTCCCATAGGTACAGGCCAACATGGAAGGACTGTGTCTGAACATGTTTGCAGAGGACTACAAACTACCCACCATATCTGACCCCCAGCTGACACAAGCATCCCACAAAAGGGCCACATAGGAACATACAACTGGTGCCATAGCCATGTCAGCAAGCTAATTGCAGAAAAGTGTATAGTCAACCCCCGTGGATATACAGTAAGTGCCCACCAATTACCACATAGGTGTTAACCCATTACATACTTAACATGTAATGAGAGACCTGGGACACAAGGTGATAGATATCCTGCATTGGACAAACATGTGGCTGTAATGTTTACAGAAACATACCATATACCCACCTAATCATGAAGGTTGTCAGATCTAGATAAGGGGAGGTCATTGTGGCTCTGCAGTCATCCTTCATCAGCGTTACAATTGACTACAATAGCCCCTGTGGGATGTACCTCAGCAGACACCTCCATCAACTGTAAAGTCCCCAACAGTACCACACCAGGAGTATCAAAGAGCTTGAACAGATGCCATGTGTTGCCTGATTATACAAACTGCAGCTACACACACTGCCATACTGCCCACCCAGAGGCAAGCTGTGCCTGATGTATAAAGCCATGTCCAAGCTGGAATCAATAAACATGCTGCACCTTGTACAATCTGAATGGCAGTGAGCTATGCATATGAGAGACCTGAACCCCAGCACTGACATACATAGGACAAGCTGTACTGCATGATCCATAACACAGAAGCCACCCCCACTCATGAGTAAACTCCCAGTACAGGTTATCCATAGAGTCACTCATCTATTCTCCTCAAGAGGAATCTTTATGAGTGGATGGGAGATGGTAGGTTCACCCTGGGTATCACTGTTATGTCACAGGTAGACGGAGCCACAGTATACTAACCATGACATATGTCATGGCAAACTCCACTTACAATGTGTGTCGAAGGACAAACACACTCTCCGACTAGCATTAGAAATGGCCTAAGGCACATCGCTAGTGTTTGCAAATGTACACCTATGTTGTGGAATACACTACCAATGTTGGACAAGCCTGGTTTAAGTAGTTCATATCTGAACATAATGCAACATGGTCAGATGTGCACAACTGGCCCCTAACCAGGCTGTTGTGCTCACTATGGAACTATAAAGCAGTGATAGGACTAAAGCCCAGGATACTGTCTACCACAGTGAAAGTACTGAACCAGTACACTATACGGTACTACAGTGTTAGGTCAGTATGAAATGATGTTGACAACTGTATGCAAAGTATCCCATGCAAACCCTGCAGGCACAGTATAATCCCTGTTGTGTTCACACACAAAGCAGTTGGACAGTAACTACACAACATGACACAACACACAACCATAAACGGGAGATATTTGTTGAAGTTCACACTCATCCACAAATGTGGTGGGCTGCAGAGTTCAACATATGGAAAGCTCACACTGGGCATGCTCGCACACTTTGATAAATGAGACATATGTCAGACAACATGCCATGGGAAGGCTGAACTGGGCATGCTCACACACTTAGGCCAAATCTCATTTTAGCAGTTGGCCACACATATCTGGTATTTGTACGTGTTATTCCATGAACCAACCACATTACAGCAATCTGCCCAGTGCACACAGTTAAATGACTACAGAGACATACGTGATATAGTGGATCCCTCCCATATGCAAATATCTTCCACAGATACATAAGTTGTTCATACAAACAGGGAATGATATGGCAATAAAGACCTGCAAACAGTCTATCAGCAACAAATAATGTGCATCTGACAAATAAACATATGGGTGTAGAGGTCAACACTAGGCTGTTTGCCCTAGGGAATGACAGCTTAGCCAGAGTGTGCTTGGCATCTGCCTCCCCAGTACAGTAGGCTACTGTGCCACTGTAAAGTCGGTCACATGAGGCACCGTGTGAGGCTAGTGTTCTGTGCCTCTGTCAAGCAGGGACACAGTGGAGATCCCAGGGTTTGAATTTGCTAAGCCACAGCCATGTTGTTGGTGTGTGCTGGAAGAGGGTTTCTGAGGACCTCTAACAGTAAGTGGGCGTCAATAACAGACCGAGGGGAGCCTTATCTGCATTGTCTGGACAATTTCACTGTCAACACTGTGTCGTGATGATTATGAGGGATTGAAGTGTCGTGCCGGTACTGTTCATAGATGTCCTCCCTCTGTGGGCTACTGCTCCGCAATGTATTAGCTCACTCTGTCTGTTGGACAGCTCATATATGGCTGGTGTACATCTGACAGGTGTCCTGTTGTGGAGCAGTCATGGATATATTTGGGATAGCATGATCAATGCAAACCTTCCACATGCTGATAGAATGCAATTGTCAAGGATTATGCAGAGTGGCCTGTATACTCCCCCAGCATGGGTCCTTTGAAGTCTTCAACCCCAGTCTTCACAAGTGTAAAGTCTGCTTTTGATAAATACAGTTTGTTTGCAGTGACAACCTTGCCTGGGGGTGGGGATGGGATATGGATGGCCAGGGAAAGGTATAGTCAGATATCAACAATGGTGGTTTACCTCTGGTGTAGAACAGTGAGTACCCATGTTGTAGATGGTCAGGTACAATATATATTCCTTGTGGCTGTGGTGAGTGGTTCTGCCATAGCACATGGACTCACAAATTGTAGTGGCTATAGGGTAATGTTGTAGAGGCCTGAGTAGTTCCCACACACAATATGCCTGTACCTGACGTTAACAACTGGAATGGTGTATGTGAACACCTGCATATCTTGGCACTGTTCCCAGGGAAGCAAAGTGTGTGTCCTGGATGTGGGAGGGGTGGTCAGGACTGGTTGTGTTGTGTGTTACAGGTCCTGTGGTCATGAAGCATGGTAAAAAACATAACCTGCCAGTGCGATGTGCATATCTGACCCTGACGTAGGTGGCTGCAAATGCATATATATGCTATCCCCCACCTGACAGGTAGTACTAGATGTACATACCTCTGTAGAAATAATGATGTCAGCACCCTATAAATACTGCAGGTGCAGAGCAAATAACTAGTAATTCGGATAGTGTGCTCCGCTAATGCGTCTCCCTCAAATGGCATACGATAGTTTGGTAGGGGTTTGAATCCTGCAAATGCTGAGTGGGGTTGGTGTGTGTGTGAGGGAAATGTCCCTTTTGGCAACTGGGAAAACACACTACAGGATGCACATTCCCCTTTCTAAACACTGATGATGTCAGCACCCTATAAGTACAGCAGGAGAAGGACAACCACCCAGTAATACGAATAGCCCGCTCTGATAATGCGTCCGTCTCAAGTGTCATAATATAGTTAGGTAGGGGTTTGAATCCTGCTCAGTGTGTGGAGGGGGTTAGTGTGTGTGCAAGTTTGTATGAAAGAAATATCCCTTTTGGCAACTAGGAGAACACACTACAGGATGCACATTCCCCTTTCTAAACACTGATGATGTCAGCACCCTATAAGTACAGCAGGAGAAGGGAAAACTTCCAGTAATACGAATAGCGCGCTCTGCTAATGTGTCCGTTTCAAGTCTCATAACATAGTGAGGTAGGTGTTTGAATCCTGCTCAGTGTGTGTGGAGGGGGTTAGTGTGCGTGCAAGTCTGTATAAAAAAAATATCCCTTTTGGCAACTAGGAGAACACACTACAGGATGCACATTCCCCTTGCTAAACACTGATGATGTCAGCACCCTATAAGTACAGCAGGAGAAGGGAAACCTTCCAGTAATGCGAATAGCGCGCTCTGCTAATGCATTCGGCTCCAGTGTCATAACATAGTTAAGTAGGGGTTCGAATCCTGCTAAGTGTGTGTGGAGGGGTTAGTGTGTGTGTAAGTCTGTATGAAAGAAATATCCCTTTTGGCAACTAGGAGAACACACTACAGGATGCATATTCCCCTTTCACACTGATGATGTCAGCACCCTATAAGTATAGCAGGAGAAGAGAGATCTCCCAGTAATGCGAATAACACGCTCTGGTAATGCATCCATCTTGAGTGTCATAACATAGTTCGCTAGGAGTTTGAATCCTGCAAATGCTCAGTGTGTGTGGAGGGAGTTCGTGTGTGTACAAATCTGTATGAAAGAAATATCACTTTTGGCAACTAGGAGAACACACTACAGGATGCACATTCCCCTTTCTAAACACCGATGATGTCAGCACCCTATAAGTAAAGCAGGAGAAGGGAACCCTCCCAGTAATGCAAATGTCGCGCTCCGCTCATGCGTCCGTCTTGAGTGTCATAACATAGTTAAGTAGGGGTTTGAATCCTGCAAATGCAAAGTGTGTGTGGAGGGGGTTACTGTGTGTGCAAGTCTGTATGAAAGAAATGTCTGTTTTGGCAACTAGGAGAACACACTACAGGATGCACATTCCCCTTTCTAAACACTGATGATGTCAGCACCCTATAAGTAAAGCAGGAGAAGGGAAACCTCCAGTAATGTGAATAGCGTGCTCCGCTAATGCGTCCGACTCAAATATCATAACCTAATTCGGTAGGGGTTTGAATCCTGCAAATAGTAAGTGTGTGTGGGAGAAAGTCAAAGTAGTGTGTGTACAATTACATGTGTGAGAGAACTGACCCTTTTGCCAAACAGTACAACACACCAGCTGCTGCATATTCCAATCTCTACACAGAGATGATGTCAGCACCCTACAAGTACAGCGGAAGAGGGCAAATCTCCCAGTAATGCAAATAGCATGCTCTGCTACTGCGTCTCTCACTACTGTCATAGCACAGTTAGTTATGGCATTGGATTCCAGACATGCCACGTGTGTTTTTGTCACACAGAATGCCCGTGAGTGGGTTGTTGTTCACAATAATGCATGACATTGATTAAACCAGTAATGGCAATGGACACAGATGATGTATGTGTGCCAAATACACATATGTACCTGTGACCTTCAATAGTTACCATGTCTGACGCCTGCCACATGTGAATACATGGTATTTGCACTGGATAACATTATGACTGTGGTCTTCTGTGCAGGTGCTGCATGTGGTATGTGTATATACAGTGTGATATGTAGATGGTATCAACCTAGCAGCGAGGGATACACATCTGGTCTGGGGCATATAGTCTACATGTTGTTGATGAACAGTTGCTGCATGTTTTCACCTGTTGTGGGAGTGGTAACAAGTTGTTCCATAGCAATGCAGTGACTACATGCTAGGAACCTTTCAGCTAGGGTGTTGTAGCTACAGTAATTCATAAGCATTCAGTAATACGTCAGCATTCCTGGTGAGGGTATGATGCCAACCAAGGTCAGGGTCATACCAGCCTGTGCCACATGCTCAGAGAGCCCTTCCATGTTCCCTATCATGTAGTCCAGGGAGGTACATCACAGGTCAGCCATAGTGGCATGGACAATGACTGAGTCATATGTGTCCATGCCTCTGACTGACCTGTATGCTTGTGTTATGTGGTGGACCATAGTGCCCCACGGGCATATCACTGTGACCTTCACCTTGTCCAGCCTGGTGAGTGTGACCTCACTGTACTGGACAATAAAGGTACCTAACACAACTGTAGCAGGTGTGTTGTCTAACCGTACAGCCTGTGACTGTTTGGCACACAGGATTTGCGTGCTATGTGTTATGCGTGATGTGTTCTGGCATAACGTATGCCTGTATGTCAGCTGCAGAGGTGTCTGCCGCTCAGGCAGGATGCTATTCTTAGGCTCCACGAATGGCCCAGTGTGTTCACGTGCTTGTATTGCTGTCAGTGTAAGTCTACATTAGACTGGTATTGTAGTCACTGTAGTATTTCATGCCACCTGACAGGTTATGCCAGTACTGGGTTCAGAGAGCTTAGTCCCCAGTTTGGCTATGTGGTTCCATCTCATACATGTGTTGTACGTCCATGTGTAGGGGAGAGGATTGACTGTGTACATGTGGCAGCTGTGACATTGCCACATGACCCACATATTCCACAACTGTACCATAGAGGTGACTGACAACTGACCTTTGCAAATGCTACCATAGCATTGTGATTGCCATGGTGATTAACAGCACATAGGGCCAATGGGGAACAAGGTACATAGGTTCATAGGTTCATACTAGGCTATCTGCCCTAGGGCATTTATAAACCTAGCCAGAATGTGTTTGGCTGTCGCCATCCATTGTAAATTTATCTTGCTATACCCTTTTTCGAGGTTAGTATACTGTGCCTCTGTCTAACAGTGACACAGAAGTGATACCCGGGGTAAACCTATGATGTCCCATCCACTCATCAAGATTCCTCTTGAAGAGAGTCAATGAGGGACTCTGCCTAACCTGGACTGGGATTTTATTCCAGAGTGAAGGGAGCCTCTGGGTTATGAATCTGTCCCTCCAGCATGTCCTATTTAATTCAGTGCTGAGGTTCAAGTCTCTCGGCGTAGCTCGATGGGATTTGGATATTCTGAGGTGCAGCATGCCCATTAATTCCGGGTTTGACATGGCTTTATACATCAGGCACAGATCGCCTCTGAACAGGCGGTATGCCACTGAGTAGAGCTGGAGTTTCTTTAACCGGTCAGCATATGGCATCTGTTTGAGCCCTTTGATCCTCTTGGTGAGGTACTTTTGGGGTCTTTCCAGTTGCTGCAGGTGTCTGGTAAGGTACATCCCAACAGGGGCATTGTACTCAATTATGGGCCTGATGAGGGATGAGTAAAGAGGCACGATGGCCTCCCCTGATCTAGATGTGAATCCCTTCATGATGAGGTGGGCTATATAAAATGTTTTTCTAACCACTTTGGCCACGTGGTTGTCAAATGAGAGATTGCTATCAACTTGGGTCCCAGGTCCCTAATTACTTCTTCTGTACTTAATGGATTACCACCTATGTGGTACTTTGTGGGCACTTTGCTTTTGCCAAAGGGGATAACTATACACTTTTTGGCATTCAGCTTGAGGCCATGGCTCTGGCACAAGTTGTCTGTTTCTATGAGGCCCTTTTGGAGGATGCTTGTGTCGGCTGGAGAGTCGATTATGGCGGCCAGTTTGCAGTCATCTGCGAATTTGGTCAGCCGCAGTCCTTCCGTGTTGGCCTGTACCTCCGATAAATATATACCGAACAAGAGAGGTCCCAGGACTGAGCCTTGTGGGACACCACTTGTAACTGGTTTGGAGTCTGGCATGGCTCCAGCAATTCTAACCATGTGGGTTCTGTCCTTGAGCCAGTGTGCAATCCACCTAGTGACATAGGGGTTTATATTTAAGCTGGTGAGCTTCTCTAGAATGCCCGAGTGGGGTATTGTATCGAAGGCTTTGCGAGGTCCAGGTAGGCTGTGTGGACCACCTTCCCCTCGTCAATGGCCTTGGTGACTGTTTCAAAGAAATCAACCAGGTTTGAGAGGCAGGATCTGTCCTTAACAAAGCCAAACTGGGTATGATCCAGTGTCTGTAGGTCCCCAATATCTTTATTTATGACGTCCATGATGATCCTTTCCATAGCTTTGCAGACCAAGCTAGTCAGGCTTATGGAGCAATAGTGTCCAGGATCCGTTGAGGCACCACCTTTCTGTAGAGGGACCACTGTTGCTGTATGCCACTCTTTGGCCACATATCCTGTAGTAAGGCTGGGATTGAACAGTACTTTTATGTTTGGGTGTAGCTCTTCTTGGAGTTCATGTAGGACACAGCCCGGGACACTGTCTGGTCCCATTGATGCAGTGTGTATTGCTTTGGAGAGGGCGGCTCTTACCTGAGCATCTGAAATGTCAGGGGGGCAGCACTCTGCTGGGATAAATATTTGCCTTTTCGGTGTGGAGTGGGGGGGAGAAGTTTGCGCTGAACCTGTCAGCTAGGATGTTGGCAATGTCTGTGGGTTTGGTGTTTCTATTGACATTTTGGACTACCTCTGAGCATATCTGGGAATTACCACCCAGGTTCCTAACATAACTAAATAAAGCCTTGTGATGATGCTTAGTGTCCTGTGCAATTTTCTCTCGAAGCTGGCCTTAGACAATCTTATGAGTACCTGTACTTTTTTGCTAATACTGATCAGTGATGCCTTCCCTTTTCGGGATTTTGCTGTATCATTTAGTAGCTTCCTCCTTCTATTGTATAGTTTGTTTATGGCTGGGGTCCACCAGACAGGACGTCTGCCTTTGGAGGATTGGGTCTTTGTTTTATTCGGGATCGCATGATCCATGCATTCCTGAAGGTGTCCATAGAATGCATTTATAGAGGAATCTGCGGTCTGGTCCATATTTTCCACAGGCCCAGGGACTTTGAAGGCTTCCACCTCAGTTTTGAGGTGTGTGAATTTGCTTTAGAAAAGTTGTTCTCTGTGGTTTTCTGGGCAGGTGGTGGGGTCGGGATGTGAATATCCAGTGAGATTAGTTTATGGTCTGATCTTACCAGTGAGGGATACACTTCTGGTCTGGAGCATAGAGTCCCCATGTTGGTGATGATCAGGTCCAGTATGTTTTCCCTTCTTGTGGGAGTGGTAACAAGTTGTTCCATAGCATTTGAGTTCATATATTCTAGGAATCTTTGGGCTAGGGTGTTGGAGCTAGAGTCATGCTCCCAGTCTATGTTTGGGTAGTTGAAGTCACCCAATATAATGGTGTTTGGAGTGACCTTCATATTTTCCACTGTTCTCAGGAAGGCTGAGTGCGGTTCTTGGGTTTGGGAGGGTGGTCTGTAGCAGGCTATAACCTGGAAGGCAGTTTTACCCATTGTTAGTTGCACATGGATAGTCTCTGACGCTTGGTGCTTTGCCACCAACCTGGAGGTGTGGGTATCTTTGATGAATATCAATACTCCCCCTCCTTTTGTGGTTCGGTCCAAGTTTTGGGGCTGAAAAGCATCGTATGAGGTATAACCTGGTAGTGCTGGGGTGCTCTCAGTAGCCCTGAACCAGGTATCTGTTACTGCACAGATAGCAATGTTCTCCATGCTAAGGAGAGTTTCGAGTGCATGCATCTTGAGGTTTAGACTTCTGGCGTTGAGTAGCATTACTCTTAGTTTCTTATCCCTTGTGATACCTATGAAGGTGGGTGTGTCATTTGAGCCTTGCCTAACAAAGGCACTATGAGGGTAGCAAGAGCCTTTCCCAATATCCAAAAGCCCAGGGGTGACAGGTGCAAGCCATCCCTAGCAAAGCAGGTGGTTCAACAGAAGATGAGTATGTGAGGGTGTAGTGCCTGTGATTAGTTAGCAGTGGCATATATGACTGCTCACGTGGACAAATGCCAGATAAATCATATGCAATGTGTCCCAGGCAACGTACATGTGAACAGGACAAACAGTCAAACAGTGATGTTCTGTCAAGTGAGACATGGTCATACATATAATAAGCTATGCAGATGTCACTAGGAGTCCACAGAAGCTCTGTAACTATGCATTGCAGGTGGGATCAGTATTCCAGGGTAATTGCAAGCAAACATGCATGCAAACAAAGCTACAGTAAGCAGGGCTGCATGTAGTCCATTCTACAACAAACAAGCTGTACCACTTCCAGTAGGTAACACTGCAAATATGCAGGCACTATGCACATGTACATGGAAATACACAGGTCAGATGGCTAGGGTCCAGTCTCAGCACACAAGTGTACAGACCATGTACCGTCAGGATGTACAATAACTGGATGGAAACCCATGTGCTCATACCTGCAGTAATACACATGTCAAATAACAGACACTGAGCCTTCACTCAGTGGTTCCATACTTAGTAGGATGTATGCTACCTGGCCTGCCACCACAGTATCCCTGACATGTATGGGGACTCTCCCTCCTGTGACAGTTAGTTTTGTGTGTTGGGGCTGTCTAGCATGGTATGAGATGTGAGCTTGCAGTGCTAGGGTGCTCCTCTGTGTCCTGTACCAGTCGTGTAGTACTGCACACATATCAACATCCTCAAACATCTGTATTGCAGAGTCCAGTGTGGGCAACATGCCACTTGCAGTTTACATGTCCATCATTGCGTATTATTACGTTCATTACCTTATCCCCTGTGCTACCTATGTATGTAGCCTTCTGTTGACATCCTTACAACCAGTATGCCAACTTGTGCAGATGATACACTATGGTACTTACCATGGGTGTAGACAACAGTACATGACAATCATACCCTTACTGCATCAGGCATGCTGTGATATACCCACAATTATTTCAGCACACAGTACTGTTAACAACATGATACTATTACTACACGTCTATGTAGTCACCCTGTGCATCAGCAACATGTTAACCTGTACCTGCACTGATGTTACAGATTGCAGGAGGTGGCACAGTTTCATCATATGCACAGGGTGTGAACTTGGTATGCCTGAGTCAGCCACCGATACCACCAATTGACATGTATGTGTATGTGTGTTGGTGAGGGACAGCAGAACAAGGTGGGGCAATGTTGATGCAGTGTGTGCGTGTATGTGGTAGCCCTAGGTGTTGTCAATTTGCATGTGTGTATGGATGCACACAGTTCCACCACATGGCTGCCATATACTGGTGTTTGTGGACAGCCACAGACTGTACCTGCCAGGTCATACAGATCAGTGTCTCTGGCCACGGACACGGTACCTGTGCCTTGCAGGGGTGCTACGGACTGTATCCGGTACAAACCCAGACTGGGTACTGTCATCAGAAGCAGGTGTTCATTGACTGGACACAGATCCCTGTCGGGCCTCGCCAGAGCCACGTGCACATGGTCTCCTGGGGCGGTCTGATGACAGCACAGACCCAGCATTGCTGGGGCTGCTGCTGGCACTATGGGGGCGCGATGACTGCCAGCTGCTGCTGTTGCTGGCATACGCCCACGTCGATGCCTCAACCGTCCACCATCGCCCTGGCTGATCGACATGTAGTTGTGGAACCGGTCTAATATGTCCCCACAACGTCTGTCTGTGACATCGGTGAAATTACGGATGGCAGCCGCAATGTCACGCATACTGTCAGTCATGGCTGTGCGACATGCTGTCAGCTCCCTCAGACCCTGTCTGGTGTACCGTTCCATACGTGACTGTGCCTGCATGACAGCCCGAAACATAGCTGAGGTTGTAAGACCTCTGTGGGCACGTCTGACAGGGGCAGTACGCCCACAGATGCTCCCACTAGAACCCCTGGACATCTGTCTGTGTGGTACCATCTCAGTGCCATGCCCATGGCTGCTGTGTGGGGAGGCATGTGCCACAGATACCACATTACCCTGGTCAATGCCCACTGTATGCTGTCCATCACCTAGGGACATTGGTGAGAAAGGGTGTATTGGCAGAATAATTGTGTGCATTGATGGGATTGACAGCTGTGTACTGTCAATTGACTGACCAATGATGGACCCTGGCATACCTTCCTGTGCCATTACACAGATGTCATCATTATCAGTACCCATGGCACCTGCTTCAGATTCCTTGCTGCATGACACCAGAGCAGCACCAAAACCTGTGGGAGGGAAACAGGAAACACAATTTACAATGTCTACACAATATTACCAGTGATGCACACATCCACAGGTCCAGACATGCACATGTGCACACATGCACACATGCACAGGTGCACACATGCACAAATGCACAGGTGCACACATGCACACATGCACAGGTGCACACATGCACACATGCACAGGTGCACACATGCACACATGTGCACGTGCACACATACACACATGCACAGGTGCACACATGCACACATGCACGCATGCACACATGCACACATGCACAGGTTCACACATGCACACATGCACACGTGCACACATGCACACATGCACAGGTGCACACATGCACACATGCACACATGCACACATGCACAGGTGCACACATGCACACATGTGCACATGCACACATGCACACATGCACACATGCGCACATGCACAGGTGCACACATGCACACATGCACACAAGCACAGGTGCACACATGCACACATGTGCACGTGCACACATGCACACATGCACACATGCACAGGTGCACACATGCACAGGTGCACACATGCACACATGCACACATGCACACAGTTGTACACTACTCAGTATGCGAGATATCAACACACAGACACAGACACACCTGCATGCATACACAGAGCACTACTAAGTGAGCCTAATATTACTATTACTATCAAGACTATTAAAGGTATTGTTAATACACACTCACCAGCATGGATAGGCTGCATTGCTGTTACACCGGAGGGACCTGCAGAAGTGAGGAAACTAATGTCAGTGGGCACGACTTTGCCATTGTTACTGAGTATGATACAGGTCAGTAGTACAACAGTCGCCTTTCACAGGTCAGCTGCTGATATTGAGGATATCACACTTGCACATTAAATACTATGATGACAGCTACAAACCAAGGACACACCTCACACATGCATTAACTACCAGTGTGCACAACAGTCAACTATACACATTGCATATTACCTGCACGCTCATAGTCTTGCTGCTGCGTGGCTCCAGCCTCCATCATAATGCATGTCTGCTGCTGTTGTTGTTGTTGGCGTACTGGAGCCACTACACTCATGAGTAGTCCCTCCAGTCTGGTGAGTGGGGGATGTGTAGCCACCCCACCACCTGTGGCGACCTGTTGCCTGTGGATATCCGACACATGCTGATGGACATTTCTGATTAAATCACTGCAATGATGTCGTACCTGCTCATATGTCCTATTATGTGTGCCTATGTCATTTACCCGACGGACCAAGTCTTGCCACAGTGCAGCCCTCTCCTGCTGATTCTGGCTGGTGCGGGAAAAGAGTATTGCATAATCCCGCACCAGGCTCTGGTGTATCTCCTCATCCTCAGCTGTGGAGTAAGCTGGATTTCATGGGTGAGCCATGTTCCTGAAAAAGGAAATAACCTGATATCAGCAATATATGTCACCAGAATTTGGCACACATACTACACATGCTACTCGACTGTTATGATACAACATATCTCACATATATAGCATCTGTCTGTCTATTGGTGGATACACATGTAAATGGCCAGGTATCAGTGCTCAGCCAGCAACTGTGCAACAGTACCTGGCACACTCCATACGACATACTACCAAACCCCAGCAGTCAGAACACTGATTCAGGTCCAGAGCACCTCCTCACTCTGGGGGTTTGTATCTAGGTACTGTATGGGCTACATCATCAACTACTGTGAGCTGACCACAAACTAATTGCCCTGGATATACATATCCCACCTCCACCACCAGCACAAACGACTATAGCGAATAACATTGCAAATGCAAACTTTACACTTTGTAACAGTGACATGGTATCCTTTCCGCCCACTGGGCCAGTGGAAGACACAACCCACAATGCTGACCCCTTCACAAATGCTTTCTACGGACATCTCCGAGAATGCATGGATCATGCAGTCCCATATATGGCCAAGACACTCTCCACAAAGGGGCAGCATCCTGTCTGGTGGACCCCAGCCATAGACAGATTGTATTACAAAAGATGGAAGCTACTGCAAGACAGAGCATAATTCCATAAAGGGAAGGCATGTCTGAGCAGCACTAGTAAGGATCTATTTTCCCTCATACAAACATCCATGGGCAACTTTGGGAGGAAAATCAAGAGGGACGCTACAGATAACCACAAGGCCTTCTTCAGTTATGTTAGCAACCTGGTCAGAATCCCTCCACTATGCTCATAGTTAGTACACAACAACAAATAATTCACTGAAACCACAAATATTGACAACATTGTGGCAGACAGGTTCAGTGCAGGTTTCACCCCTCCCTCTCCCCCAAAATAAGACATAGTTATCCCAGCTGACTGTAACCTCCCTGTCATCACAGATGTCCAGGTGAGAGCCACCCTCAGGAAAGCAGAATACACAACATGAATGAGGCCTGATGGTATCCCCGGTTGCATGCTACATGAACTCCGACAGGAGCTAAACACACATATAGAAGTGCTATGTAACACTAGCCTGACTACAGGATATGTACCTGTACACTGGTGCACAGCAGCAGTGGTTCCACTCCACGAAGGAGGCACCTCACCATACCAATACAATACAACACAATACAATACATTACAATACAATACTATACAATATGATATTGCCCCTGGGACTACAGCAGCATACTGTTCTGCTACCCTGACTATTGTGACACATGTGGTGTGATGGTACCTGCTGCTGTCAGACAGTTACACAGGGTGACTCATATGGCATATTACCTATCTGTCTAACATTCAGCAGGGGTATGTGTGACATGTACTCATGGGGAGTCTTGCTTCTTAACACTGTGTGGTTTATTGCAGGGTATGTCTTATCTATGGGTAGGAACCTTTAACTCCACATGTGCTCTCTATTGCAGTGGCATGGATGACACACAGCAGTCATTTAGGTTGTGGATGGTGTGAGGTGTTACTATGGTTGTTGGACATCTGTCATGGGTGTGACTTAAGTATGTAAACCCAGGAGTGGTAACCTCTATGTGGGTAGTATGTGTGTACTCTATGGTGTTGTCAGTCACTGTGCATTGGCAATGTGTTTGAGTGCATTGTCACAGTGTTGTACATGTCACTGTGTCCTTCTCCATATCTGTAGCTGTCATGTGAGGTACATACCATGGCAGCCATTATGTGGTGTGGCGGGGTACACTGACCTACATGTCCATAGCTGACACACCATGTCTGCTGACACATACCATGTGCAGGTATTCCAGGAATAGTGTGCCACTGTGAATATCATTGGGGGGACTATTGTACACATTTATGACCCTGTTCACCCCTGACACATGCAGTGGTGGGCAGCGAATCACATATCTGGTGATTACTGGTGTAGGTGATTTGAAATGGGGTATGGTACTCCAGTTTTGACACTGGTGTTCACTCCATGCCTTTGTCACCAGGCACCTGTTGCAATACATCTGTACACATGTGCCTCACTCAGAATATATATATATACATCTCTCTCTCTCTCTGTGTATATATATATATATATATATATATATATATATATATGTATATATCTATATGTATATATATATATATATATATATATATATATATCTGTATACATATACACATATATATATTGATGTACATATATTGCTATAGATATGGAGAGGGGGATGTGTGACGGAGAGGGGGTGAGAGTGACAGAGGGGGTGGGACAGGGAATGTTGAGTTTGTCATATACAGTCATGCCTGTAGATAGTCAGATATGTCTGTCTATATATTGATGTACATATACTGCTATAGATATGGAGGGGGGGTGACAGAGAGGGGGTGAGAGTGACAGGGGGGGTGGGACAGGGGGTGTTGAGGTCGTCATATACAGTCATACCTGTAGATAGTCAGATCTGTCTGTCTATGTATATGTATCTACATATATCTATATCTGTATGTGTGTATTACATATATATGTTTGTACATATTCTATCTATCTACATCTGTCTATGTATTCTGCATCTCTCTCTATGTATGTATACATATATGCATATTATATATATATATATATATATATATATATATATATATATATATATACATACATATCTTGACATACATACGTATCCATATGATAGATAGGTATATCAACATGTTTGTTTACCATACTGTATACACACACTAACATACTGATAAACATACATAACTGTGAAACCTACTTTGTACATTGCACTACAACCTACATTCAACCTACATTGATACGTGCACATAGATGCTCTCACATACAAATGTATGTACAGCCTTCACTGATAGTTGCTGTATGTCCCCTGCCCTTTGTACATCTTCATATACATATGGATACAGACTAATGACACATATGGAGGGTTCACAGTATGTAGACCTTTATAGTATTACTTTACATTACCTGAGTTTGTCACAGCTGCTTGTGTTGCCATCTGGTTTTGTGTCCTGCTGCTCCACTTGCCAGTTGTCAGCTTTCAGGTGGCTGTTGCTGGCCAGTTTTGTTTGTGTATGTTTAATTTTGTTTTTCCCTGTCTCTGTCTCTGTCTCTGTCTCTCGCTCTCTCTCTCTGTCTCTCACTTCCTCCTCAGGGTGCAATGAAAGTATTACATGTGTGGACTGGGAGTACAGCATGCTTTTGTAGGTATCTGCATATGTCCATGTGATGGTCTCTGCACCAATTGTTAGCCAGCATTTGCTAATTGCATGCAGCCAGTTGGGTACTGATTGCAGTTCTCACTGTGATTTCAGAACAGTGCTATAAAAAGGTATGTGAGATAGGCGTAGCCCTTTCAGATTTTAAGGGCAGGTACCATGCTGGTATGCTGTGGACAATGTTCTGTGAGTGTAAAGGTTGGTATCTCTCTCATATTTCCAGCTGTGTTGTAGATTAACATTTCTCCATTCATTTATCCAGTTTCCTGTACTAACTGTGTGTGTACACTGACACCTACGACTACTACTACTGTTAATGTGTGTGTGTGTGCTTTCCTGTGAGGCATGTGGTGTAACTGGTGTATAGCAGTGGCTCTTACACTTTGTTGCTATGGCTTCAATATTTACCCTTTACAGTCACTACTTGTATGCCTGCTAGGTGTCCTGACTGTAGTGTGCTGCTGTGGCTTTCCTATTTTCCATGTACATTCACACCTTGGAATGCTTGCTATATCTGCTAGGGTGTTACAGCATGCAGTGTGGTCTGGCCATGGTGTGGGCCTTGACATCTATTAGGGTATTTGAGTATGCTGCTGAGCAGGCCCCAGACACTCTCAGGTGCATCTGTTATCTGCCTCATGGAATGGTACATATCAGTGGGGTACACCCATTAAATTGTCTGGTATGCTGCAGTTGTGACTGTGGGATAGCATGAGCATATGTATTACTACACTTTTTCTGCCAAGTAAGTGGTGCATACTTTCAGGACTTCATAGTTACCATTGCATGTGTTGTAACACCTTTCTGCCTACTGTTTGTACATTTCACATGGAGTCTGTGGGGCATTCCTGTAACTCAGTCACTGTTGCTATGTCTAGGCTCTTAACTATTCAAATATGGTGATGTCAAACCTCTCATGTGTACAAATATTTGCAGGTTATCCACATTTCTGCCTCATATTTTGGTCAATATCTCATGCACAGCTTTTTCTGGCAAATCACTCTGGGCTCAAGTCAGAATATAGTGACAAACATTTAAGTTTCAGACTCCATACCCTTCCAAACATCCCACAAAATGTAGAACCTGTTACTCTCTGAACTGTCTAAGTTTGTTGTAACATTATTTGTAATGTGTCCCTGGTTTTGGCCCTTTGCTCCACATATTTTATTACTAGGTCCAGATGTGTTCCTGTAAGAGGTTGTGGGGTATGGGCAGTGATTATCCTGCTGTGAGTATGTGTGTGGCTTGCAAGGTGCTACAGTGACATTATTAGATACTAGCTACCAACTAGCATGGTTGTTTCTGTTCACACACTACTATTATGGAAATCCACTAGTTTTGATGGTAATTCTAAATGACATGCTTTGTGTACTACAAATCCTATATTCCCTTTACATTCATTCCTACTATTACATGATATATTTATTTTAGCACAATGTTCTTGTATAGCAGTCATGGCTTAGTGGTAAGTCATGCAGACTATTGTTTCCAAGGTCCTGGGTTCGGGACTGACAGTGGGATTTTATTTTGCTTTTGAACTGACTACAGGACCTGTCAATCAGAGTGACTAAGGCACTTTTAAGCAGTTGTAATTGGGTTAGCGCTGGTTTGCGTGGAGCTCATGCATGCGCACTGGCATTCAGCTCCGCGCACACCCGCTTACAACCGCTTAAAAGTGCTTACTCTTGCGCACACCCGCGCTATTTTCTTTGAAAGAAATGAAAATGGGGAGACAGGAAAGTGGTGAAAAAGGGGTCACAAAGAGGGTAAGACAGTAGGGAAACAAGCTCGGGTTTTGCAGGAGGGATGTAGGTAAGGTCCATAGCTGCCCATTTCTTCATCAGCAACAGCTGTGCATATGTTTGTAATTTGGTGTGACATTTAATACCTTCCACCCCTGAGAGAGGTGTAAGGACAACAATAATACTTGTTGTACAGCCAATTGTAATTGATAGTTTCCATGTCCGGCAGACATATGTGCGGAATGGGCACCTATGTATGGGGCGTAATTTTTTTGTGGGTACAGAGTGCCCTTTTTTTTTTTTTTTTTTTTCAGGTGAGAGTGGTATGTCAGGTGAAGGAAGTCGGTATAGCTGGGGAGGTAGGTTGGGTAGGTCAACAGACAAGACAAACAAGACGCATACAGGGGCAGTGTATGACACGTGTGGGGGGGTTACACAATTGACGGGGACGGAGGTTTGGATATCCAGAGCCCATGAGCCCACAGATGGCAACAGTGGAACTGATATCCCCACCCATGGGCAGTTGCCACTGTTCCTTCACTGCCCAGGACGGGGCTGTGCTGGGGGCTGTGTAGGCCGGGCAACAGGCATGCCCGTAAGTTGTGCCACCTGTGCCTCAAGCTGGAGTAGGGGCCCAAGAACAGAGTTCTGGATCTCCCTACGCACCACAGTCCGGACGCTATGGAGGGTGAGTGGTGGTTCTCCTCCGGCCATGCTTGCAGAGGGGGGACTGGCCCCATCCCCTGCAGCACTTCCACCCGCAGGTGGCACAGGGCCACCGGAGGAGGGTCCAGACTGGGCACTAGTGCCAGATGCACTCGCCAGCTGAGGTGGGAGAGGTGGGTCCGCTGGAACCCGCCTTCCCTGTCATCCTATGTTTTGCATTATGTCATAACAGTTTGGGTTAGTAACATACAATACCATTCGCAATTAGTTGTAACAGCATGCATTAGTATTCCCATTAACCAAACACCCAGATATTCACACCATTGAACAGCGAGCATAACACATGCATAATTTGAACAGCAATACACAGTCCAACAAGATGCAGGGTTGATTGATGGCAACAGGCCATCAGGTTTGGATGTATGAACAGGACAGATGCATCAACGGACATGCAAATATTTATGACCCAACAGGACAAATGTCCAGGGGTGTTAATTGTGATTGCACATACTAATTTCACGTGGAATGGATTATATGTGGTTATAGGGTGGGGTGAAGAAAATATTATTAACACCTTCGAATACCAATACATATGCTGTACATTTCTAATAGCTACAGATATATACACACTACTGTTCTTACTACAGTTTCCTATATGATAACTACTTCAATTTGGTGATAGGACTGTTACTGCTACGTCAATATACATTTTATTGTTATTCATACATATTCATATCTGGCTTTGTTCAGCTACATCATCCTGCTACATTTGCTTTATATAGCTATAGACAACTGTGGATGTTTGATATTTCAGACAATCATACTATCTGCATATTGCAGACTGAGAGCAACATATCCAGATTTTGGGATACACATTCCAGCTGCAGCAACACTTTGGACACATTTCGCTGTTTGGTTCTACTTGTCACATTCATTTCATTCTGTACTGACTGCAGTATACTTTATTCAGGAGTTATTACTACTTTATTGGTGGATTCATAACTCTTTCTCACACTCTCTCACTTGTTTTCATTTTACTATTCAGGATGGTGCTTACTTCTAGGCTTTATTGACATGTTTTACCTGTATTTATTACAATCCTTTCCAGCAGTCTCACTTCTGTCATGTTTCAGTATTTCAACAGGGATATATTTCACACATGTGATTTGCTCATCTTCTGCAGCTGTATTTTTCAGCCTGCTGCAGGTTGTGTACTATTATATTACAGGTGGGGCATCTTTATTTCAGACTTTATTTCAGACATTTTCATTTTTCTGTTTGGATTACAGACTGCAACACACTTTTCTAATCAAGCAATACTTGCAAACACATTTACACTGTTAATTGCACATTTTATTACTTAGTGTCTACACTGCACTCTTTTGCTAACTGTCATACTTTGATATTTCTTTACAGTTACTGGGAGTGGATTACTGACCTGCCTGATGGCGCAACCGCACCAGCCTATCGCCATAGGCTCTGCGGTTCGCAGAACGGACACCTGCAGCTGTAATATAAATGAAGTAATATTGGAATACACATCTCCATAATATCAGCTAATTTAATTTCTTACATACATAATTAAATGTAACTTACTCAGAAGTGGGGCGTTGGGCATTTGCCGGGCCTCCTGGATCCAAAGGTTCAATTGGTCCTGCTTGCGTCTCTTCAGGTCCGCATGGTGGTGACGGACCTGCTCACCAGTCCTTGGAATCCCTGTGGTACTGGTGAGATCATGAGCCAACCGGTCCCACGCCTCAGCCCTATATGCTCCCCACAGGACCTGGCCCTGCATGAGTTGGGCGTCATGATTGTGGACTAGGAGCCAGACCATGTATCTGGACTCCTCAACACCCCACCTCTGTGCTCGAAAGCAACTACCCTCACCTACACCTGACATTCTGGCTGCAAGTTAGTTCTACAATTGTTTGTGCTGTGTATTCCCGCCTATGGGGCTTATATATGCCGTTTTTCCCGCACTTATCTGTGATTGGCCATTTTGGAATTGTATCCACTTCACAAAACCTACTTTGTCATGCTCCACTTTCTATTTATTCCTATATATTTGCTATTACTGCGCTTCTGAGTGCAGCTGTCATGGCTTAGTGGTTCAGTACCTTGACTATGGTGCATGGTATCCTGGGTTTGAACCTCACCACTGCTTTTTATATTTTATGACTGTCTAGACAAGCTAGGGGGTGTGTCTATGTAAAGGCAGTTTTGTTACAGCTTGCTCAACATTGCCCGCCGGTTAGCTTGTTAGCACGGTGCGCAGCTCCGCGCAAACGGGGTGCGCTGGTTTACGCCTCATTTGGCTGTTAGCACGCATATTACGCTCAGCTCAGCTAGGGTCACACAGTTTTAGCATGTTAAACCACTGCTCAGCTACGGGCACTCATTTTGCACCTGTTAAACCATTGCTCAGCTACGGGCACTCATTTTGCACCTGTTAAACCATTGCTCAATTACGGGCAGATGCACTCACCTTGTTAAACTGTAGCTCAGCTATAGGCACATCTGGCATTTTCTATTGTTTTGTTACCTCACATTTCTTCAAAATAAATGGACTATTTCATTACATTTTACATAAATTGTGATTTTATATGTGTACATATTTGTCAGGAACTTGTTTCGTGCTTATTTTACTAAAAATTAAATTGATGTTGTGGGGGCTCAAACCATGGATTCCTGCTTTTCAGCCGACGTCTCTACCGCTACGCTATTGCTTCTTGGCTTACTTTGCATATTTAGTTCTTATATGCTTTCCCAATGACTGCTAACTGTGGCTGCGCTACAGGCACACCCGCGCAAATGAGCGCACTCACGGGCAAACATCTTTACAATTTAAAAAAAAATTATAAGATGTTCATTTGTACATTTTATGTTCGTAGTCTGTGGGGGCATGTGTTGTGTTGTGTTTATTCACATTTCCATGGACTCTGTCATGGGTGTTTACTTTGGGCACTTTTACTCTTCTGGGGGCGTGTCCGCTTGCAGGGCTCGGCCTACGGACATGCCCCCTACTGTCTTACACGGACCGTGTTAGCCTTAGGTGTGATTCAGCATGCTCTCATGAATATGCAGAGCATGCTGACATCACTCCGTTTAACTGCAGCCTCCGTGTAAGAGTTATAACTCTTACATGGAGGCTTTGTGAATCCTGCCCATTGTGTGACACAGTCATACTTTTGAGCAGATGCATCAGATCATCACAGATATAATAACAGCTGCAAAGAGGTATGCAGCTGCAGTGGCACATAGTCGCCAGATCACCAGTGGCAGGCCTGCTGCAGAAACCCCTCTCACTGCCACAAAGGAATTCCTGGCAAATAGTGCCACATATGACAGCTCCCAGTAATCAATAACCCAATACATTCAAGACATGGGCACCACTCCTGCATCTCAAGAGGAGCTTCCAGGTATGCTTTGTTAGAAAATCATTAGTATACTGTGCTATTCTGAAATAGTGTCAGTAGTTTATATATGTGTGTCAAGTTGTGTTTTGGGTGGGGGAATTTAAGAAAGATGCAGTTTTAAGCTTATTTTGATGTTTTTAGCCACATTTTTGTTAACATTTGAGCTACTGCAGATATAGATGAGTAAAGGTATTACCCACTGTTAAACTGTTAAATGTGGTACTGCTGCCATTACCTCTTCCTTTACTTATTTCAGGATCAGGAATTCAGAGACATAGGACTTCTGTAGTTGCAAACATAATACACTTATGCCAGTAATGTAGATAAATTCCAAGATATCTGATAATGTGTCATCTCATGCCTGTTGTATTGATCACTGTACTGTCTACATACCTGCCAACTGTACAGGTTTTTGCTGAATGTCCAGATTTCTTGCCTGTATTTCATATCATAGTGATTTTCTGGCAAATTATTCACAAATCATTGAAAATTGATTGAAAACATAAAATAATGACAGAAATCTGAGTTTCAGAATTCATACCATACCCTTCAGATATGTCATGCTAAAGCAAAACATGAAATTATATCAACTTTCTAAGTTTGTAAGAGCAGTATTTCAAAACTGTCCCTATTGTTGGGCCTTTGTCCACCCATTATTTATGGTGTTGTGCAGATTTCATGCTCTAAGAGGTTGAGAGGGTTGAGTGTTTGCAATAGTGACAGCAGTGTAAATTGTTTAGCATATATTGCAGCATAGTAGTGCAGGTATCAATGTATTCCTATGTTTCTTCCTTTTATCACAGGTGATCACGGAAGTGGCTCTGTGTCCCCTGTGCCACCTGATTTCAGTTTTTCATCTGACTCTGGTGATGATAGCAGCCAAAGTGAGGCACAGCTGGGAGTTGTAGAGGCTGAATCTGACAAAGAGGTTGGCTCTCAGTGACCATCCTCATTTTCCCCAAACACAGCCAATATGGCTATGCATCCCCAGTCCATGGAGGCCACAGATATTGGACAGGTGGAGGGTGAAGACATTGACCAGGGAAGTATAGCGACTGTTGCTTTATAGTTTGTTGGCTCTGGCTGTAGCCTAACTGTTGGTGAGGTGCAACTCAGGAGGCTCGATAGGGGTGTGTGGAGGAGGCCTGCTGTCCCTCCTTCACCTAGTGTAGGTGTCTCTTCACTTGTAATGCAATATATGTTTATGGCCATCATAGAAGCACAGGCACATTCAGAAAGGTGCTCCAGACAAATGCACAGGGCTGTAGATGTGGCACAGTCTGACATCCATGACTGTCTCCACCATGTTGTTGATTCCATGGATCAGCTGAATAACACATTGGAGCAAGGTGCATCTCTGATGGATTGTGGAGTGTATGTCATGGAATGCACATTGTCTGTGATTGAACGTCTGCTGGGAGGGGAACATCAGCCTCATGGGTGTAGGTCAGCAACTATATCTGCTGTGAACCAATGTGGTCATGTCTGATCAAGCTCCTGTAGTGGCAGTACTTCCACTGCTCCATCAGGGAGTGTGCTGTCCACAAACAGACATAGCAGTCCATGGGGTTGTGGTCCTGTGTGTTCCTGTGAAGGTAGCATGTTCACCAGACATCACTCACTTGCAGGTAGTAGCCCTGCATCTGACCTTAGGCATGGATGTGTCAGTGCAGCTCCTGGCAGAGCTCATGGCTGGGGAGACAACAATGAATTGTCAACTCTACCAGGCACAGCTCACATCTGTCCAACATACAGAAATGTAGAGCTAGCACTGAGCCTGGCTGCATGCATGCAGATACACACCATTGTTACATTAAGTGCACCTACACACACACACACACACACACACACACACACACACACACACACACACACACACACACACACACACACACACTTGCAGGGTCCATCTTACCTGCCTCACTTTCTTAATAACATGGACACACACACACTAGGCGTCTTGTACCTCCATACAATACCTTGTGTGAGTGATGATAACTGTACCATATCCCTGTTTTCTATGTCTTGGATTCAGGGATAGTAAAGCTATGTGTCTGATGCATAGGATGACTATTTACATAAATGATGATTACATCAGTATGTGTGATTTTGAACTGATGATAGTACCTGCCAGTTATATTGTAATTGGCTATTTATACAGATGCTACCATCATCATTTCACTACTTTACAGTGGATGCTCTTTTAAGGGTTGTGAAGTTAACAACTAAAATTTGTATTACAATTTGAAATTTTCCTGTAATTATTTTTATTACAGTGTTATGGTGCACATCAGAAGTCACAACATCAGATACAGATATTAGGATTTTACGTATCCATTGTAGTCCAGCAGCCAGGACCACCATAGCCAGAACTCATTTAATCTCCACCCTACTCTATGCTTCACCTACATACACTAATCTTTCTAAAAGCAATCTCAACAAACTGGCAATCTCCTATAATAATATTGCTAGATGTGCCACCGGCTCTCCTTTTAGAACTCATCATTGTCTTAATCTTAAACAACTAGGATGGCTAGAATTTCTAAACCAGCTACATTTTCACCAGCTTGTCATAGCCCATAGGACCCTGTATCAACCCACCAACACTCCAATACTCTCTTGCCTCATTACACCATATAACAATCTTAAACATTTACGCTCCTCAAACAGACTGCTTATCAATACCAGCAAATCCAACAACTTAGCTGGAGACTCTCTGTTCTCTAATACTGTTGGAAAGCACTGGAATCTTCTTCCCTCAGAACTTACAACTTTGTCTTCTTTGACACTTTTTAAACAGAATCTAAAACTATTTCTCAGTAAACATTGGCTATGCCCCTGTACTAACCCTGACTAACTTTCTCTCTATGCACATGTTTGAATACACTGTATCTCTATCAATGTATCCCAAATCAACCAAAGACCATGTTATTGCGATTTAAAACATGTATATATGCATATATGTAAATAGTACTATCTCTTGCACAATACCTTGTACTGTTTTGTGTTTTGCTCACTACAAGTATTGTATCTTTATAAACAACAGCTGTTATATACTTGGTCTGTTGCAACTTCCTATATTGTATCTGTGTATCTGACTTGGAGCTTTTCTCCCCAGGCCTCTACTGAAAAGGGACATGTATCCAGTTAGACTATCCCGGTCAACAAATGTAAAATAAATAAAAATAAAATAAATAAATATATATATATATATATATATATATATATATATATATATATATATATATATATATATAACTTTACTATATTTTAATAACTTTCTCCATTTGTATATTGTACTTTCTTTATTGTCTCTAGATATTTCTGTTAAAATCTATGTAAAATCGACACTGTACCTGTCAATGTTATTCTTGTTTTATTGGAGCTTTTCTCCCCGGGCCTCTGCTGAAAATGGGCTCACACCCAGATGGACTATCCCGGTCAACAAATGTAAAATAAAAATAAAAATAAATAAATAAATAGTCAACTTTCATAAAAACAGTAATACAGTATAACAGTATTTCTGGCATGTATACCACCATAGCTTTATAGATACATAGGATATTACTAGGCTATTGATCTAGAAGCCTAGCCATTAAATCGCAATAGAAAATTTGATGACAGATGTCATGTAAGTCTAGCAAGGACTACCGATGTCCAGGTGAGAAGCAGGTGGAATGCAGAGCAGAGATTAACAGTTTCACATAAAGTCATCCAGGCTGTGATGAAACAATGTCATGGAGGCATAGCTCTCAACCTGTTAGCACAAAAATATCTGGACAAAGACAAAAATAATGGGGGACAAAGCCCCAAAATAGGGATACATTTTAAATATTGCTCTAAGAAACTTAGCAAGTTGCTAGAATAAAAGCATTTTCTGAAGGATATGAAATCTGAAATTCAAATGCCTACCATTATTTAGTGAATTTGATCCTTCCTGATTTGCCATATAAATCTAGAAAAATCTGGACTTTCTGAGAAAATCTGAAAAGTTGAGAGACATGCATGGAGGTGCCTGGCTTGACATGACTTTGAAGCCTATTCCAGTGGAGTGGCTACCTATGGGAGCTGTATCTGTCTCTCCAGCATGTCATATATATGTCAATCTGCATTAATGGCCCTTAAACAACTGATTGCTGTCCCAAATGTCATATGTTGGTGCATTTCCATCACAACTGAGTCCAAGATACCACTGTAAGGCATATATAAGTCACCTCAAGAAGTCTATATCATACTGTTTATAGTGACAACTACATCAGTCTGTCCGTATTAGACACGTTTGACACTCTGATTTATAATACTTGCAAATCTCTGAGATCTGTCAAGTGTCTGCAGGTGTATGTGATACTACATAGCAAAGGGAGCATTATATTCAAAAGTAGGCCCAAGGAGGGATGACTACAGGAGATTTAGAACTGAATGTGATACTGCTGCAAAGGCTTTGCTAATCTGATGCAATAAGTAGAAAACCTTCCACACTACAGTAGACACATGTTGCAGTCTATTTGTGTTCCCATGTCTATCAATACAGAATTGGTGATTCGAGTATTCAGGGTTTTGTCATAATTAGCTGGAACACTCATAATACTAAAGGCAAGGATGATGCACTTATGTTGTTTAACAGCACATTGTTGTCATCAGTTATTAGTCTGTGTAAACCCCTTTTGAACAAAACTCACATTGTTAGAGGATACAGTGATAGCACTCAAGTGTCCTTCAACCACAAAACTGGCTAGCAACAGACCCTCAGTTTGGATCTGGGCTTCTGAGAAGTACATGACGAACATGAATTGACACAGCAGTGACACTTGTGGCAACCCATGGGTGATGGTTCTGCTGCTAGAGGTGAACTCTCCCACTTTGAATGAGTGTTGTTTGTCTGTGAGCCAGATTACAACCCACCAGACAACTTAACAGTTGATATTCATCTGACTTTACTTCTCACTGATGCACAAATGTGGGATTGTGTGGAAGGCCTTGGCCTAGTCAAGATAGGCAAAGTCAATGCTGTGCACACATGCTATGTCTGTGGTCACATTACTGAATACCAACAGTTTTAGCAAGCATAAACTTCCCTTGAGAAAACCATGCTGGAACAGAGTTAGTGGTTGGATGTCAACACTGTGCTTATATCTAACATCCATGAAAATTCATTACATTGTCTTACAGTTGAAGCTTGAGAAACATAATAGGCTATACGTACATGTGTATGTTGCTTATCCACCCTTGTGTAGGGGGTAATAGGTTGGTGATTTCAAATTTGTGTGGTTAAAGGCAGTACTCAGGCTGTGATTGAAGAGGGTGCCTTGTGCAGTAGTTTGCTGGTTAAGAACTTTATGAACACATAACGGAATGCCATATTGTGCCATGGAGGCAGTGTTCCTAGTCTTGGAAAGAGCAGTGTTTACTTGCTATTTATAGAGGGAGGTTGGAGGTGATGTTGAAGACATGTGTTGTGGTAAGTTTGAGAGTAGGGGGGGTATTTTTATCCAAGCATGTCTGCTGTCAGGTTTTCAGTGGGTCAGTGTGTGCAATACCATCCACAATTAATTCAGCACACATCTGAGTTATACCTTTGATGTTGTAGATGTAGCAGAGGAAAGCCTTATGGTTATCCTTGGCTATGGTTTCAACATATTATCTAGGCTGGGGATATTCATCTTCCAGTTCGGGATTTAAACTTTTGTATTTGTAGACATCAGCTTTGTTTGCTTACTGTATAATCAAGTAATGTCAGACATCCATCTGCATATTTATTATTTTCGTAAGGATCTTTATTTGATCCTATCAGGTACATCTGTGTCTATACATTTGTGCAGATGTTTGTACAGGACATGAGGGTATAACTTACTATAGTTGTCAATGTCCTCTGTGGAAACTGCAGTTTGGAAGAAGATTATACTATCCTTTAGGATGGTGTAGTTACTTTGGTAGATGTATTTTCCGCTGGCCACTCATTGTTTTATTCTGTACCTATTGCAAATTCTAAAAAAATAAGCTACATTATGGTTGGATTCAAAACAGAGCAGGTCTCACATGAGGGGTTACAATGGTCAATGCTATTTGTGAGGACTAGATCTAGAATATTACAGACACTTGAGGGGTGGTGCAGTCTTAGTTCCATGTCATATGAGTTATTAAAGTCCAGGAATTATTTGGAAAGTGGGTTTGGCCTCATATGCATTTCACAATCAATGTAGTTATGGTTGAAATCATCCCCGAGTAGGTTGTTTTTTCAGCATTAATTGTTACAAGTACTTATAAATAGGTTGTGTGGCATTTCTTTTTCATGGAAGGGGACAGATAACTGACAATAGCATTAATGGGTTTCTTAGCCACAGTAAACTGGAGTTACATTAACTCCATACAATTTTGTTGTCTAAGCACTGTAGAGGAGGAATTCTCTTCAACAAAGAGAGATAATCCTCCTCTTCCTGTGGTTCCCACAACTTAATATTGCATTCTGAATGTGTGGAAGGCAGGTCTATATTATAACATCGAAGTCTTAAAACTTCGAATGTTATAATATTGAACCACTTCTATCGAAATACCATAACATCGAACATTCAGAATAGCGAATATTTTCCCAGGGAAAAAATTTGCTGTTCCAACAAACATACACACACCACAAGCACACCAAAATAAATAATCCACACACATACACTTCACAAAACACTACACTAACCATACATACACTACTAGCTATCCACTTACCTTCACCCAACCCTATCCCTAAGATCCCTAACAATCGCACACTCACCTTACCCGCTCCCTAACCCTAAAGTCCCTATCGCACACTCACCTTACCCGCTCCCTAACCCTGAGGTCCCTATCGCACACTCACCTTACCCACTACCTAACCCTAAAGTCCCTATCGCACACTCACCTTACCCGCTCCATAACCCTAAGGTCCCTAAATATTGCACACTCACCTTACCCATTCCCTAACCCTAAAGTCCCTATCGCACACTCACCTTACCCACTCCCTAACCCTAAGGTCCCTATCGCACACTCACCTTCATTTGCATACTTACCTTAACCCGCTCCATAACTTTCGCTCCACAGTCGAAGAAATAGCAAAGCTGTAGAAACGGCCCACCGAATACTTTCCCTAGGAAAGTATTCGATATTCTGCAGCTTTGCTATTTTCAGCGTTCGGTGCATAGGGTTCAATATTATAACATTTGAAGTTTTAAGACTTCGATGTTATAATATAGACCTGTGGATGGCAATGTAGCCTTGTAAGGCTGGGTTACTTAGTGTAGTCTTGAATCAGATATCTGTAACTGCACAGACATCCACCACTTCCACTGGGACAAATGCTGACAGAGAGTCCAGTTTTCTGATGTTAACTCCTACAGTTTAGCAGCATGTCCCTTATTTTGTTGGACATATATTTTCACATAATATATTCTGTTTTTGTGACCTTGCCTAATAAAGACATTATGATTTAGACAAGTGTCTTAGCATCAAACAAACGCCTAGAGGTGCCAGGTGAAGTGCATGTCATGCAAAGAAGTGTGGTCTATCCATAATGTCATCTCATACTGAAAGGAACTGAAGCCATTTAGAATGACACCAGAGACATAACCAATTTCAGAAGATCATTTGTTCTGTATACAATTGAGTCATCCTAGGCTAGCTTATAATGCTGGTCAGACATAGGGACATGCATGCCTGGGACAGATATTTAAAGAGCTCAGTCATGTCTGGCTCCATATATTCCCTAGAGATACATCTCAGGTTGTACATACCAACATCAGCTGTGATGGATTAATAGTGGGACTTGTTGTGGAGCGACTTGATTACACATGTGATGTGACAACTACTTGTGCCACACAGTTGACCCTAAACTTCTCCTTGTTTAATCTGGAGAGTGGGACAACCTTTGCAATAGAAAACTATTACCTGAAGCACTTCCTGCGTGAGACACTGGTGCTCCTGTGTGCTTTGGGTTTAATGTTAGGTGTACCATGCTTGTATTTTGGATGTCTCTGTTTTTTTATGTAGGCTGCTAGAAAGTATCTCTTCCCATGATGATACTTCACTGATGTTGTAGTACTGAGCAATTATCTGGTCAATAAAAACATGGCAACTAGGCTAGCAGAAGAAAAAGAGGGACACTCACAGCTCATAATGTGAGGTGTGATCCTGCTATCTGCATAGAGAATGAGAAAAGGACAGGGTATAGGATAGGGTGCTTTTTTAGTGGGACTATCATATGGGGTGTATAGTAGGAGGTATATTCAAAGTGGGATCTATAGTTCTGTTGCAGAGAGATAAAATATGACATTACTGCTTGTTTAACTGAAATATGCCTAGCTATGTTGAGCTGTTGAAGATCTGCTGTGCTAGATAACACTGGCCAATTGTAATGGAAAATAATTGTATTTTTTTGCATTTATAACTGCAGACAGTTAAGCTCTTTGTACACAAACAAGAGCAGAGCAGCTAAGACAATGAAATGCTGTTAAAGCTTAAAATGAAGCCACAAACCATTACCTTCAAATATATAGTCCTAGTATTCACACTGCAGGTACAAGGGTACAGGGTTGTTTTCTCACAAATCCTGTGTCATGATGTTTACTTATCAGTAGTTGAACTGAAGTGGATTCATCCAATGTGAATTCAATGTATAGTGCGGGCAGCACAACTGCAACAGAATAAAGACAACAATTGGTAATTTGCTTGTTGTTCATGACATTATATAGGCAACAGAGTCAAAAGCAGCACAATATTTTCCAAAATTAATCACAGCAACACAAAAAACTCAACTATACTTTTTCTTACATAAGTAAAAGCAGCAAACTGCACATACTGCAGGGCTTTTCCTTCATAACAGTGGCTAAAACAATTGCATAATGAATGTGCATAGAACAGTGTTTCATAGGCTGCTTTAAAACACTCTCTGTGTAATGTCCAGTAACAGCTCAGACACATACACCAACCCCAATTGACTACATTGAGAATAGAACCTCTACCTAAGTACACAGACTACAGATCGCAGTACTTAACACATGCACCACAACACAAGTCTGATTTTAGCAGGACTACAACCTATCAAAGTACAGAGACTGCAGAATACAGTTCCTAATACACACATCACAGCACAAGTCTAATTTTAATAGGACTGTAGGTGATCTTACAGAAGATGACATCAGCAGGCTATGTGGGGGAAAAAAGGTTGGAAGCCTGCTTGAAATGGATGTATGTGCAAGCACCAAAACACTGCAGTAGCATGTCATTGGAGAAGTCAGTTTGGGATACAGACTTCTACACACACACACACACACACACACACACACACACACACACACACACACACACACACACACACACACACACACACACACCATGGCACAAGTCTGATTTATATAAGACTGCAAATGAACTTATAGTAGATGAAATCTGCAAGCCATGTGAGGAACAACATATCGGGGTGCCTGCACAGGAACATCACTTCTTAGTGTTATCTGAGGCTAGTAGCCTAACAGAAATATACTGTTTAGAAGTCTAGCTGTATAACAACACAAGTACCCTTACTGATCATATTTGGCTGTTTGAGACTGGCACAGCAAGCTTGTGAGCACCACAAAATGGCCTGTCAATGAGGGAGCACACAACATATATATTACATGTTGTATTGTGATTGATATATGTGTTGAACAATTAATGAGACCCCAGGGTTGCACTTATTGTTGGTTTGGCTGGTGGTGAGGAGACAAATGGATGGATTGTAAATATATGTACATATAGTTATATTGTGCCCTCAGTTTACAATGTTTCCACATGTAGTTTTAGGTCAGGCAAAGGAACTGTGAAATACTGAGCAATGGAAGCATATCATATCTATGTATATATCTATATATATATCTTTATCTATATATAATAATGCAATAGTGCAAGAACATTGAGTTTGCTCTATGGTTAACTAAGTGTACATGCATGCATGTTTGCCTCTTTACCTGTTTGTACATAGGTAAGCAGCGAACATTGCTAACTACTACTATAGCCCACTCTTATCTCTACTCCAGACCAGGATATTTTCCAGTGACTTGGAGCAATAATTGAATGTATTTGCTTTAAATATTTTCTGTTTTTCCCATTTCTGCAATGCTGCCCTTTGCTCAAACTAGAAAAGCCTTCTCAAAAATGTTTTCTAGATGTGGCGCATCGTGCAAATGTGGAATTAAAACAGGACAAAGAGGAAATATTAAAGTATGGGACCCATAACCAAAGTCTGTAAAAACACTCTATCAATTGACAGTACACATCCACAAGTTCTATTTATGTCAGGATTAGAACCCTCACACCAATACAGCTTCAGCAAACAGGATGGTTGCCTTAGTCTCCTTTGCCACAGAAGCAGCTTGTTCACACAGAACTGGGTTCATTCATCACATAGCCAAATGCATAAGAATGTACATTGCTATAAAACCACAGACTGTATATTGTACAAGTAATTATCTGTATTATATTAGGACATAGAACAGTTAGTAGTCATACAACCTGTCATAAGCATGGTTATAAATATATATGTATATATATATATATATATATATATATATATATATATATATATATATATATATATATATATATATATATATATATCTCTATCTTATATGTCTGTGTTTGTTGGTAATTCATTAGTTTCCTAACACATGCAATGTATAAGTAATTCTATATAATATTCATTAAAATGTAAGAGGATAGTAACTGTGGCATAAACTCACATGTACTGTGCTTCTGGGGTAGCATAGGTGAGTTGCTGTTATGGCAGACACAAGGGTACACTCCTCTTTTGGTGGGTGGGGGAACAAAGAGCATTTACTGTATGTCACAAACATGTCTGAAGTCAGAAACTGCAATGTATATCTTCACTTTCTAACTTCTTCTTTGAATAATTTGAATAATTTACCAGTAATTTGCAGAGGCATGACTGTATGAATGTTTCATGCTTGAGGTCTACTAATCACAATGGGCACATATTAGTAAAATAAGTGTCTGCAGTCACATGTTAGTGTATTTTCTGTACAAATCCATCACTATTCAATTGCTTACTGTACCAAGTTAAGAGATACAGGGATATGTCATAATAATCTTCAAGAATACAGTCTTGGTGCAGGACATACCTTGCAAATGCAGCAGTTGACACACCTTTAGTTCAGGACTGACTCTGTCTGATGCAAGCAGTACACAGCTAACACATGAATAGCTATAGGTTGTGCGAATTGCCTGGCATCAATTTTAATAAATGTATGTGAGTAGGAGAAAGATAGTATGTCACTAGGTGGCCGGAATATGTGCTATGCATTGTCTCTTAGCCATACCAAGGGTATAATAAGCACACCTACATTTGCTTACAGGGACAGCAGCTGGTGGTTCCTCCTCAGAGTCCTCCTCTGACTGTGGCTATGGTGACCTAGGCAGCATCCACCACTAAATGGCCTTGTGGGACGTCCCCCCTTGCAAACATCTGGTAGAGCTGTGATGTGTGCCAGACATTGGAGTCATGATAGCTGCCAGGGTTGCCAGCACGCATATTCAAGATAACTCCCTGGGCATTGCATATGACTTGGCAGTTGATGGAGTGGTATCCCTTTCTGTTAATGTAGATGCTACCCTGCTCACTAGGTGGTGCCTTGATGTATACATGAGTGTAATATATGTCACCCAGTACTTAAATGTATTGGGCTACATGGTACACGTGTTGCATATTGCTGGCCCTGTTCTCAGAACTATGAGGAAAACATATGTGCTCACTAGCATGTATGAGCATAGCATCCAGGAAGTGGTGGAGTATCCTGGATGCTGATGCCTGTGACACACCCATCATGTCCCCAGTTGACCTTTGAAATGTACCTGTAGCTAACATTCTAAATGCTACACATGCCTTAGTTTCCACTGGGATGGGTTTGTTTTGGTTGGCTCTGGCTCTGTGTTGATGGTGGTAGAGCTCACAGAGTACTGTTAATATGTTCCTGTCCACCCTGTAGCATCTAGAAAATCTCCAACTCAGATAGCATCTGGAAAGTTATCCTGGGCCTGAACACTCTCCTCCTTCTTAACATAGGCCTATTGTTGCCTGAACTAGCAGCAATGGCTTCAGCCTATACCACATACAGCTGTAGAATTGATGCAGCAGCCCCTAGCATTATCTCAGTTAAAATTAGCAAGTGTCTACTCCAATTGTATTGAAGTATTGAGGGAAAATAAGAATGTAGGCTACATGGTACATTATACATTTTCTGAGTAGGCCCACCATGTTGGATTGGCTAATTAGGATGCAATTCACCTGCTTATGCTGGAAATAGCATGATTTAACACACCTACTTTTAATGATCTGTAGTGTGCTGTGTGCATCTTTGTGCGGCTCTACTCACTGTCGCATATATAAGGCAAGCATAAGCAAAATGTATAATTTTTATTTCTGTTTTCCTAATATTGCACAAACATGGAACATAAAACATGCAGAAAGCTTGCATATCCAATACATGAACCCAGGACCATTGAGACTGCAGCCCTACATAAACAAATGCTTCCACAAGAATAGTTATATAACAAGTACACTAAAACTAGCCTTTTATTGCTCCATTTCCCATGGGTGTGCTATGTGTACCAATGCACAAATATGTTAATAAAAAAGAAAAAAAAGGAAGCTGACACACCCCCTTGAGGTCATCACTCACTGTTTCCATCCACTGGAAGCAAAAACACTGTGTAGGTGCCTTCACAAAGTGAGCATCACTACACAGTCACTCTTTTTTTGTGTGATTCAACATGTCTACTGAGATTTGGCCTCATTTGCATAATGACCATGTAGGTAGCCTGCAATCTACATGGACAGTAGCTGTGTAAGCAGGGTAAATGCATGGCAGCACAATGTTGTGAATACAAGACAGAGCATTACTTTGCCTAAATATTTGATACATACTACATAATGCTTATAGTACATTGCAATACTCTCCCAGGGATTCAATAAAGCAATTTCATCATGTCAGAATAGTGTAGCAGCTTCTGCATGGAATAAGGGCATCAAGCGATCCATTAAACAAGGTTGGGGGTGTGTACAAGCCTGCCAGCACTATTCTGACATGGACACCACTGAATTACCTCATTTGCTGGTGAAAACCATGCAGATGAGGTGAATTAGCAATTCAGTAAGGAGGCAGGCATCTGTGGCAGATCAGTGTCCATTGCAGAAATGTACTGGGGCATGACAGCTCAAAGTAAAGGACATATTATGACTATTAGGCATGTCAATGGCCAAAAATATGGCCATTGACATGGAAAACAGTTGCAAAATTAGACAAATACATTTTTGGCCAATTTTGGCCATTTAAGCATAGCGCTGTGGCGCGCAAATGAGATTGTGCAGAGAATAAAAAAAACGTGAAAAGACAATTTTAAGTGAAATCTGCATTTTGCCATTCTAGTGGCTAGCATGCAGAACCAAACAATAACAGGTAATATTGGTTGCTAAGGTGATAGGCTCTGGTGTAGTGGTGTAACAAGGGACTAAGGCAGTGGGGTATGAAAATGAGCTAAATTTATTGAATAACAAAATGGAAGACTGTGTCCGCCTGCACCTAAACATGTAGGAGCTATAATGTTGTAGTGCAATCAGGAGAAGCAGCTGACATGAAAAGAGGGAGTGTCATGCTTGGTGTAAGCACATTGGAGCTCCACTGCCTCTATTTGTGCTTAGCTAAGCACAGCTAAGCAAGGGGGTGTGTCTGAGCTAGTTCATGAAATGCTAACAGTGTTTGCATCCCTAGGAGGGTCCTTTCTGCTCAAAACTATTTATTATAGCTGGGGTTTGCATTGCATGCTGCGGGGCTAAAACACAAGGCAAACAACAAAAAAAAACAGCAGAACTGTTTACATTTGAGCAGCGAGTGTGCGTGGAGTACCATGGAGCTTAGAATGGGTGGAAATGGGAAGAGAAAAAGGAAAAACAGCAGAATAAATGCACTCAAGTACATATAGTATAGCTGGCAGGTGGAATGTATCATAGTCAGCCAATCACACCTGCAGCATTTGCAGCACTGCAGTATAAACTATGCAAAGACCTTCCAGTCTGGCTTTTCTCACACACTCTGCACCATTAGTGTACACATTCACAGGAATTATAACTGACAAAATGTTAGGGGCTGCTGCTTTGATACATCAGTATGTGCTAGAGGTTGAGGGTGGTAATGAGGATAATGCTGACAACTGCCCTAGACTGAGGAGGAGGAGAAGAGTGTTCAGATCCAGGGTAACCTTCCAGGGGTTACATGAGCTCGAGATACTAGAGTGCTATAAGGTGGACAGGGACATACTTCAGAAACTCATGGAGCTGTGCTGACCTCACCTCAGACTCAGAGCCAACAGAGGGAACTCATCCCAGTGGATACAAAGGTATGTGTAGCCTTAAGAATACTAGCTACAGGTAATTTCGATAGACCTACTGTGGACATCATGGGGGTCTCACAGGCATCTGTATCCAGAGTACTCCACCAGTTCATGGATGCCATGCTACCACATGCAGGTGAGCACATTTACTTCCCAGCACCCCTGAGAAGAGGACCATTAATATGCTCCTCCTCCACTGTGTAGCAGACTACTCAGAGGTACTGGGTGCCATAGACTGTACGCACATCCACATCAAAGCACCACCCGGTGAACAGGGTAGGGTCTATGTAAACCACAAGAGCTTTCACTCCTTCAACTTCCAGGTCATGAGCAATGCCCAGAGCATTATCATTAATGTATGTGCTGACAGCCCTGGAAGCTATCATGACTTCCACAGCTGGCATTCCTTACAGCTGTACCAGGAATATGCCCGGGGGACATCCCATATGGTCATGTGGTGGGGGATGCTGGCTATGCACTGAAGCTGTGGATGATGACACACATCAGAAATACACACACACACTGTCCAGAACACCATAATGAGGCACACGCACAAACCTGGATCATTATAGCATGTGTTTTTGGGATGTTCAAGTCACGGTTCTGCTGCCTTGCATATCTGGTGGAGTCCTGCAGTACTCTCCAGCCACATGTTCATGTTCATAGTATGTGCCATGCTATACAATATGATCCTGTGGAAACAGCTGCCACAGGAACAGCACAGGGAAGGGCCACACAGCCCCCCACCATTGCCTACGGCCCTACAGACACAGATGGACTTAGAGGAAGAACCCCCTGAGCCAGCTTATGTAGGCAGACAGAGGTATGCCCAGTATGCCCTAGCCTTGGCAGAGAGGCAATGCATAGCACATGAACACTGACACTGTAGGGAACCAGGGATTGATGCCTCTCTCAGACTCACACACACAGTAAAATGGATGTCACACACATCACACTACCTGTACCTTACCATGTATACGCAGTGTTCTGTGTGCAACCGACATAGGCAGCCCTCAAGCACTGTCCTCACAACTGTCGCAAGCACAAGGTAAGTCAGTCTTCTTAACAATAAATGAATGGAGTAGTATGACTTTAGTCATAGGTGAATCTATAGTCAGGCACACTGATGTCCCACTCACCAGGCTGAACAAGGAGAAAATTACAGTCAGCTGCCTGTCGGGTGCCAGGATCCGCCACATAATGCATGCAATCAAGTCACTCCACAACAAGTACAAATACGATTCTGTCATTGTCCATGCTGTAGTGAATGACTTGAGATGTACCTCCCTGGACTACTTGACAAGAGACATGGAAGAGCTCTTGGATCATGTGACCTAGGCAGATATGACCCTAGCCCTGAGCAGCATCCTGCCTTCGCCCAGAATGATACCACAATATAAGGACAAAATGATTGACTTCAACAATTGGCTAAGCTTCTGGTGTCATTCAAAGGGGATCCAGTATTTGTCTGCCTGGGAAGACATGATCGACAAACCACGATGCTTTGCCAGAGATGGTCTGCATCTGTCACCCCTGGGATTTAGGTTACTGGCTAAAGCTCTTGCCACCCCTATAGTGCCTTTTTTAGGCAAGGTTCAAAGAATAAAACCAACACCGTAATAAATACAAACATGCAAAATCTGAAGGTAATGCTACTCAATGCTAGAAGTCTAAACCTCAAAATGCACTCTCTTGAGGCACTCCTAAAAATGGAGAACTTCGATATATATGCAGTAACTGAGACCTGGTTCAAGGCTCCAGAGAGCACCCTTGCAATACCAGGCTACAATTCTTACCACACTTTTAGGCCACAAAACCAAGACCGAAACACTAAAGGTGGAGGAGTGTCCATATTCACCAAGGATATTCACACCTCCTGGCTAGTTGCTCAACACAATGCATCTGAAATTATAAAAGTGAAACTAACACTAGGTAAGACTGCAATCCAAATAGTAGCTTGCTACATATCCCCCACCATGCCCCAAGATTCTCACTACACCTTTCTAAACATACCGGAAAATATTAAGATACAACCCAACACCCTAATACTGGGTGATTTCAACTACACTGCCATTAACTGGGAAAACTACTCAGGTACTAACTCCTTTTCCCAATGGTTCTTGGAATTCATAAATTCCAACACCCTGGATCAACTAATCTATTGTCCCACCAGGGGCTCCAATATCCTAGACCTGGCCATTACCAACATGGGAGATAGATGCTCCACACCAGTGGTCGCCTCCTCATTGGTCACGTCTGACCATAAGCAAATCACCCTTGACATCCACATCCCACCCCCACCCCCAGTAAGGAAACATCCTCAAAAAACTTCTCCAAAGCCAACTTCATGCTACTGAGGTCAGAAGTGACAAACTTCACAACACCCACGCAGACGGGATCTGGAAGTTCGACTGCAGGATCCTACACTAAGGCACTGTACAAGCACATCCACTCGTGCATGAATCATGCCATCCCAAATAGAACCAAGATGCTCTTCTCCAAAAAAGGAAGCCAGTCTGGTGGTCCCCTGCTATAAACAAACTATACAACAGAAGGAAGAAACTGTTGCAAAAAAGAAGAAAATCCCAGGATGCAAAAAACTCCCTCACCAGCCTCAGTAAAAAGCTGAGATCCCCTCATAAAATCCTCAAAAGCTACTTACGAAAATAAAATTGCCAAAGATTCCAAAGACAACCACAAGGCATTCTATAGTTAAGTCAAGGTTCTAAATGGCAATGCTCAGATCTGCTCTGAGCTACAACAGAATGGCATTAAATATACTGATCCCAAGGATATTGCCAAAATCCTGGCAGATCGATTTAGTGCCAACTTTACCCCACTCTCACCCCCTAAAGGGCTCATCTCAATACCAAAAGATTGCCAAATTCCGATTATCACGGCCACACAGGTAGAAACCACACTCTCCAAAGGTAAGTATACAGCATCCATGGGACCAGATGACATCCCAGGCTGTGTACTAGATGAACTACAAAATGAACTCTCACCTCACCTAAGTGTCATTTTTAGTCATAGCCTTACCTCAGGCTACGTGCCCACTGAGTGGCGCACAGCTACACTTATCCCACTCCACAAGGGAGGATCCGCCTTGGATCCCGGGAACTACCGTTCCATCAGTCTGACAAGCCTGATCTGCAAGGGCATGGAATGTATTATCATGGAACTTATAAACAAAGACATTGGCAGCCTTCAAACACTGAACCCCACCCAGTTTGGGTTTGTGAAGGGCCGATCTTGTCTCCTGAATCTTATTGACTTCTTCGAATCAGTCTCCAGAGCTGTGGACGAGCCTATCTGGACCTCGCCAAGGCCTTCAACACCATCCCCCACTCTGGAATCATAGATAAACTTACTAAGCAGGGCATTAATCCCTACATCACTTGATGGGTTGCCAACTGGCTTACTGACAGTACCCAGACTGTAAAAGTAGCCGACTCCAAATCCAGCTCCACACAAGTGACAAGTGGAGTACCTCAGGGTTTAGTCCTGGGACCACTCTTGTTTGTTATCTACTTCTCTGAAGTACAGGCCAACACTAAGGGACTCTGGCTAACAAAGTTCGCAGATGTCTGCAAACTGGGAGCCATTATTGAATCCCCAAATGATGTGGATATTCTACAAAAGGGCCTTACAGAAACAGATGCCTGGTTCTATAGTGTGTATAGTAGCAAGTAGGGCTGGTGCAAAAGAAAGAGTGGTGTAAGGCAAAAGCAGTTAAAAGACCCAAACCAAAAAAAGGTTCCCAAGTCAAAAAAAACTGAAATTCATAGTTAGTTAAAGCAGCAAGGCTTTCAAAATCAGTATAGTCAGCAAAAAAAGCAAAAGTTTCATCATATAGCATAGTCATAAATCATAAATCTAGCAAGTCAATAAAAAGCATAAAGTAAAAAAAAAAAAAAATAAAAAAAAAAAAAATAAATCAAAAAAAAAACAAAAAAAAAAAAAAACATAAATAAAAAAAAAAAAAAAAAAAGAAAAAGAAGAAAATTTGCCTATCAGAAAATAAAAAAAAAAAGAGTATAAAACAAAATATAAAATAATACAAAAATAAAAAAAAAAAATACAAAAAAAAAAAAAAAAGGGTAAAAAATAAAAAAAAAAATAAAAATACCAAAAATAAGGGTAAAATAATAGTAAACACAAAAAGCTAAGCAATCAAAAAATAAAGAAATGCAAAAATAATAAAAATAAAAAAAAAAAAAATAAAAAACATACAATGCAGCAAGTGATTACAAATTATGAATTAAAATTTAATGAAATTTAAAATAGAATTTAATCCAAAAATTTTAATATCCTAGAGGATTTTCTTTTTTATTTTATAGTATTTTTTTATACCTGTAATGTAATTTATTGAAATGTGTTGAACAAAAAAAAAGTTTAAGTTCTGTTTTATTTTTTAAAATAAAAAAGTTGAAAAGAAACAAAAATTCTCTAGAAAAAAAAGAAATTGGAAAAAAACCTTATTAAAAAAATTTATGAAAAAAAAGGGATTGATAGGATAAGCAAAATTATTTGAAATACAATTTGATGAGTTTTGGGGTGTTTTTAAAAAAATTTTTACCAAGAAAAAAAAAAAGAAAAAGAAAAAAAAAATTTAAAATTAGACTTTGGTGAATTTGTGGCAATTCTACCTCTGGTGATTACTCTTACACCTAATATTGGTGATGATCCAAAAAGAAAAAAAAGAAAGGAGGCTTGAAAAAAAAAGGGAAAAGGGGAGAGGGAAGGAAAAAAACACAAAAAGAAAAGGAGAGGTCAGGAAAAAAGAGTGAAAGTCAATCATTATTACTAAATGTTTTAAATATTTCAATTCATATTGATCTGATTTTCAATATTCCTTTTTAATATATTATTTTGACTTTTGATCTTTTTTTTTAATGATTTCATTTTGTTTTTCTGATACAATGGATTTTTTTTTCTTTGAAAATTTTTTTGAAATTATTTTTATTAACTCACAAAACTCAATCAACAAGATCAAATTGATTTCACATTTTTTCACATTTAACACATTTTAAGATTTCATCATTGGATGTTTTTGTTTTTGTTTTCAAAAAAGGATATACACTTTTTGATATTTTCTTGAGACATATATAACATATAATAAATCTATAAAGACACAAATAGGAACACACAAAACATCACAAATACGGATATTGTTATTATTTCTGTTATTAGACAATATTGGTGGTGGTTATGATGGATGGTGTTGATTATGGATGATTATGTGACTGAAACTGGGTATTCCATCATGACAACCCAGATCAAGATGATCCGACTCAGATTGATCGACTTTGTTTTGATTTTTGGAAAATTTTTGATTTTCTGAAGAATCTGGAAATTCTGGAAAAAACTCTCAAAAATTGAAAAAAAAAAAAATGAAACAAACAATAACAATTCAAAAGATCATACTTCCTAAGATTCATCTAAGTCCATTGATCAGCCACCACATCTCATATTTGTATCTGGGTCACTTCCACTTTTTCTAACTGAAAATTTTGAAAACTGATTGAAACCACTGTTAACATGTTGAAACCACTGAGAATCAAGGAATTTTTTTTTGTTTCAGTCTTGGTCTTCAGCATCAATCCCCCTGAACCCTATATGTTGCCCTTCTTATGTGTATCGCTTTATACCCCATCCCCTCATTGGGCGGTATTAATGCCTTGCTATAATGGCTAAATAAAAAAATACCCCCCCCCCATATATGAACATTATTTGTGTATTGTGAAACACACACATTCTAACTAAAAATGTTTTTTTTTTTTTTAAAAATCTATTGGCAACTACAGAAGGCTATGGGGTGCATGTCCTTTGCCATCATCTCTGCTCTTTTTTTTTGCTATGGGCATGGATGATGATTTATATATATATTTGCACAACATATATCTATATATATATGATATATGGAGAAGATACCTATAGACGACTGTTGTATATTATATGGAGGAAGGAGGTGAGGAAGGAATTTATTCATATTCAACATTTGAATGGGGGGATCTGGGGGTATTCACTGTGGAATATATAAATAGGAGCAATCAGTTATTTGGATGTCAAATTAATTTAGGAGGAGGGATAACACTCTTAGAACGTCGTACACAGAAAAATTCTCACAATATATACCTTCTTCACATGCTGATAGTTTTCATCGAAACATATTTATTGGAATTATCATTGATATACCAGTATACTGTGTCTCTTTTTTTTTTCATTATAATACTGAACTATGTATTTCAATTTTTTTTTTTTTTTTGTTTTTTGTATTTTTTTGCCTTTTTTTTTTTTTTTGACTTTTCAGGAAGTGCATATCATGCCTATATATGAATATTATATATATATGATGATAAGTGCTTTTTTGCTTTGCTACTACTGACTATAAGAAAGCCTTGCTGCTGAAACCGGTCTAGTTTCAGTTTTATTAAACTACTTTTGAACCTTCCTTGGTGCTGGCCTTTTTTCTGAGCCTGGTTCTAGAGCCATGGGCTCAAGCTTAATGCCAAGAAATGTATAGTTATCCCCTTTGGAAAAAAAAACATTTACCCATGAATTACCACATAGGTGGCAGGACACTAAACATTGAAAGTGTGATGAGAGACTTAGGGACACAGGTGGACAGTGGTCTCACTTTCGATAACCACATTGCCACAACAGTCAGGAAATCCTTCTATGTGGCACACCTCATCACAAAGGGCTTTTCATCCAGAAAAAAGGGGGTCATTGTCCCACTGTACTCATCTCTCATTAGACCCATTATAGAGTATAATGCCCCGTGTGGTATGTACCTCACAAGACATCACAGGCCTAAAGCAGATACCATATGCTGACCTTCTAAAAAAACTCCAGCTACTCTGTGGCATATTGTCTACTCAGAGACAATCTCTGCTTAACATACAAGGCCTTGTCAAACCCTGAGCTGTTGGACATGCTTTACTTAAAGAAATCCCAATCTCTCAGAGCCACACACTCCAGGGATCTAAACCTTGTCATCACAATGAACAAAACATGCTGAGGGATAGGTTCCTGACCCAAAGACTCCCCATACTCTGGAATAGACTGCCCATACATGTCAAGCAGAGCGCTTCATTGGGGCTCTTCAAAAGGAACCTTGATGATTGGATGGGAGATAGGAAATTCACCCCAGGAGCATGTCAGTTGCCCTGCTAGACAGGGGTCCAGAGAAGTAAATATTGTGGGAAGAAATATCCAGGGAATTGTTATGGCTAAGCTTGCATAGGCCCTAGGGCTGATAGCCTAGTACCAACCTATGAACCTATGAACCTATGGTAGCATATCTATGGTATCACTGCATGCATGCATGCAAGGGAATGGGGTGGCCTACTGGGATAGCAGCAGACAAATGACAGCTATGTAGGACACCAGAAAATGTTTGCCCAATGCTGGCTTCCCCACACTATTCAGTAGTACCCAAGGTGACAAATCCCACTGCAGTATATGTGGGGGGCCAACTAACTGGGGGTCATAGTTCACAGGCATGGTTGTCAATGTGGGTGTCACATACTCACCCCTCAGCCTCATCCAGCAAGTCAGCCATAGAAAACCATAAAGAAATGTCTGGCAAAGGCTTGCAAATGGTGAGAATGATGAAATACCCCCTACAGACATACACAGTGATAGTACAGCAGGTCTTGCAACTGCAGTAAGGCTCTGAAGGGTAAGAAGTATGAAACTCATATGTATGCCATTACAATCTAACCTGTGGTTATTAGTGATATACCTCTAGTCTCCAAGATGGGGCACAATACTATGCTAAATGGAACCAAGATGTAAAGCAAATATCAGCAGTCTGTGCAAATGTGTACATTTGACAGGTGTACCTCTCCACACCCATATTCCCATAGAAATGCAGTAACATGTTTGTTTGTAGGGAAATAGCAGCAAACCACACATTGCCAGAGCTATCCCAATCAGCATGATAACTTGTTGCATGTCCACAATATGCAGGGGTCAGTGAGCTATGTATATGTGTGGTTAATACTGTCAGGATGTGGCCAGCACTTACTCCTGGCTGTTGTGTCTTAGTGGCCTAGGTACAGTACTGTGGTTGATAGGGCCATGTTCCAAGAACTGCAGTGCCAACTATTCTGCATGTCAGCTACACTCACGGTGGGAGTTGTACACATTGTCCAGATGTCAATATCTGTTATTGCAGGAAAGCTGGACAAGTCATGGACAGGGGGCCACATATATGAACAGTACACAGCTTGGAGTAACCTACACAGTACCTGCCATACCTCTCAACTGTATAGACCTATTGCAGAATGTGCAGAGGTTTGCATCATGTTTGTGGTCTGTATAATAAAATAGTGGTTGTCTGGAAATTCATCAGCAAATCACGTAAGACTAAGGTCAGAAAATAATGACAGATTGTAGTGTCAGACTTCATACCCTATAGAAAAATGCATGCTAAAGCAAAAACCTGTTATTGTATCACCTTTCTAGATTTGTAAGGTCAATACTTAAAAATGGTCCATATATTTAGGCCTTTGCCCCCCAATTACATATGGCTTTGTCCAGATGTCTGGCTCTCTGAAGTTGAGAGGTATGGTGCCTAGTAGGACAGCAGGTACCTGAAGGTCAGTGTGCTGCCATTTTATAAAAGGTTGCCACCTTTCTGTGTCAGCACTGACAACATGTCACTGGCCAACAGCCATACCCCTGGAATGACAGAGGTTGTCACAGAAGCAGCACAAGTATGCCTTGTATATCTGTTCTGCTTGCCATAACATTGCATTTGCCTGCCAACTATTTGCAAAACAAGAAAGGGTCATGTCAAAACAGCAGTGGCAGACAATGGGGAAGCAGACGTCATACCCATAAGAACAAGCAAGCAATTACCAAACCAGTCTACCAACTGTCTGTGTGACAGAACATTAACACCCTGCTCCCATGTGTGAACCTTTGTCTGACTGTCATATATCGGCCTGTCCAGATGTCAGTCTGTGACAGTATGACAGCTAGGCCCACATGTAGCCTCATAATAACATATAGCAACACAAACCATCTAAGGACCACAGCAAATGTAGTCATGCAATGATGGACAACCTGCTAAAGAGGTACACTTAGAGGTGTGAACTCCACAACCTTGTGTGTGATCTTACAGCACTTATCCCACTCACATCAGAATTACAAATACATATAACAACAGCCACTGTGGCCAAAGCCTGTGACTGGACTACAGAAGGTGATAGAGACACACATAAGGGGAAGGGGAACCACTGGCCAGACAAATAGAGAATGTGCACACCAGTAGAAATTGCGCAAGTAACATAGGTGCCATGCAGTGTATGGAGTCAGTAAACATCACCTGCAAATACACAACACACACCCATGTAAGTGGAGGTTGGCAACAAAACCAAAACCCAAACAAAGGACACCTCAGTAGCAAAAACACATGAGAACCCCCACAAACCTACACACCACAGACCATGTAGGCTCCACACTCCAGGGTCTTGCAAACACTAAGCCCTTACTCCAAACCCCAAACACCTTCCCTACACAATAGGCTAACAGCACTGTCCCTCTACCCTGTTCCATACAGATTCTGATGAGGTGACCTCTGTCTGGCATACAAAGCAATCCAGACCCTGCCTTGATGGGACTGTTGCACATCTGGAAGTCAATGCCCACTCCATCAACCTGTAGGCGCAGCATCAACTTGAACTGGGATATCAGTATACCTTGTCAGTGTGACAGATATGTGTTTCACACATTGCCCCATCTGTGGAATACACTCCCTGTCCACACCATGCCAAGCGCCTCAACACCCCTAGTGATGTGCTCCCTGTATAAGTGCATTGGAAACACAAAATACAGTCCTGTGATTCCACCTGTGTCCCTGCTGGACAGGGGCTCTGTGTGCTGACATGTCTTAACATGGTCTACATTCTCATCTGCATAGGTAATAAGGACCTCAGGGCCAGTACCCTACTAATGTCATAGCAATCAACCTATACACAACTGTCTGTCAGTGGTTCACCACTTTACTCTGTACTGCTCTGCCACTGACATACCTGGAAGACACAGTGCTATGTGGAATATACTAAACATGTAATGGACATTTCTGCACAGTATAATGCACTCTGTACACACACCCATGCCTCTCAACCTCTGACAGCAAGACATCTGGACACGGTCATAAATAAAAAGCATGTGTTATAAATATTACCCTTACATACTGAGAAAGTTGGTAGAATAATAGGTTTTGCATTAGCAGTAATTGAAAGTTATGAAGTCTGAAACACTTTCTGTCATTATTTTCTAAAATCACTCTTCAATTATATGCAACTAACTTGCCATAAAAACACAAGTTTATGTAGACTGGATGTAACTTCTGGACAAACACCTGGACAATCTGCCATAAAATGTAGAGTTGAGAGGTATGGCTACACCAGGATATGACTTTTCAGGTAAGAAGAATACCACACAAACAGGAGATCCCTAGCCAGTATATCACCAAGTTGCTGGACCGTTTACACAGTTGCATCAGTAAACTGGCTATAGCCACACCTCTCAACTGGCCTTTTCAGGCAAGAATGTCCATAGTTGGTCTCATAATATTGATCTGTTCATCATACATGCGGGTCTACTTTAAGACCTCAAAAGTTTCATACCTCGAATGCATATGGATTGAACCATATGCATTGAACTATGAAACAATCAAAGCCCCCAAAAAAACATGCACACAAAAAAAGAATTTAAACTAGTGTAGGCAGGGGGCAAGCCCCCCTGCACCCCCACACCTCCTGCTACTTAAATATTCCAACTCTGAGATCGCACAACATTGAAGTAAATGGAAATCTCCACCTACAGAGATTTCCATTTACATTTTCAATGTTTTGCACTTTTGGTGTACTCATGTCAAGAATATCGTATTCAATATTCCCGGACTTTGAGCACATAAAGTAGACACCATACATCTTGTATTCCTCTGGTAAAGCACTGTGATGATCTGAGAATGTCTGTCACTACATATGTCACACTACATTCCAGTGACAGACTTCAGATATGTCAGAAAATTTCAGCTAAAACAAACCTGGTACCTCTAGCAAATTCCTGTTTACTTTTGAGAGGTATGGCTGTAGCACACAAAACCCCAGACCAGAGTGCAACTATCTCTGGAATGGAGTCACACTCTCACTATAGAAGGTCAAACTGGGCATGCTCCTACACTTAGAGACTCGCAGGCCATGTCGGAACCCACATCGGCCTATATAACTGTATTGTCCATATATGTCTTTGCATACAGACAGCTGTGTACACCTTAATTATCCCTACACACACCCATCAGGATTGACCTCAGCTAGCTGTAGGTGGCCCATATGTGATATATCTGCATCTGTTGCATGTGATACACAGAAATATATATATGGGCAATATATATCAAGCATACAGACACATAGACATAGGGAAGAGGAAGACAAACAGTGATAGAGAGAGAGAGAGAGACAGGGAGAAACACAGAGAGTGAGTCATACACAGGGATATCCTGAATGGCATAGAGTGATGAGTGATGTCCTGCTGTGGACAGTGGCATACTGGTCATAACCAGTCACATGTGCCAACATGAAGGTGAACTCCCTTGTGTAATAGTACTGAGGTGGGGGTTATAATATCACATCACCTGTGTGTTTGTGTGTGTGTGTGTGTGTGTGTGTGTGTGTGTGTGTGTGTGTGTGTGTGTGTGTGTGTGTGTGTGTATCTGTTGGTTGAAGTATTAATAAGCTGTTCCCACTCAGTACACTTCCCATTGCCCTACTTCACAAGACCTGTTGATGTCATTCAACTTAGAAGTACCATTGGACACCTATCAGTCCTATAAGCTCTGTAGCATGTTCGATAACTGAGTAATACTATAATACAAATAACTAGATAGGTAGGGGATTTAATATCAGTCCTAGCAAATGTAAGTGTGTGTGTGTGTGTGTGTGTGTGTGTGTGTGTGTGTGTGTGTGTGTGTGTGTGTGTGTGTGTGTGTGTAAGTGTGTTTGCTTGTAGGTGAAATAGTTTTAGGCCATTCCCACCCAGTACACTTCCATGTGCTCTACTTTAGCAGTCCTGCTGATGTCATTTCCCTTAAACGTGCCTTTACACAGTCCCAATCCTATAAGCTCCATAGAATGTGCAATAACTATGTAATAATAAAAAATAACTAGATATGCAGGGGTTCTGTTCCCAATTCTGGCAAATGTGTGTGTGTTGGTACATGTGTTTGGAAGTGTGTATGTTTGTAGGATGAAGTATTTTGAAGACTTTCCTAGCCACAACACTTTCTGGTCCCATACTTTAGCAGTCCAGATGATGTAATTCACCTTAGAAGTACCTTTGGACACTTGTCAGCTCTATAACCTCTGTAGCATGTGCGATAACTGTGTAATGCTATAATACAAAAAATTGTGTGTGTGTGTGTGTGTGTGTGTGTGTGTGTGTGTGTGTGTGTGTGTGTGTGTGTGTGTGTGTGTGTGTGTGTGTGTGTGTGTGTGTGTGTGTGTGTGTGTATTTTTAGACAGTCTTCAGCCCTATAAGCTATGTGGCATGTGTAATAACTAAGTTACAGTACAGTATAGATAATTAGATAGGCAGCAGTTCTGCACTCAGTTCTAGCAAATGTGTGTGTGTGTGAAGGTGTTTGTAAGTGTGTATGTTTGTAGGGTAATGTATTTTGATGCCCTTCCCACCCAGTACATTTCCCATTGCCATACTTTATAAGGGCTCTTGATGTAATTCACCTTAGATGTACCTTGGGACACTGTTAAATCCTATAAGCTCCGTGGCATGTGTGATAACTGCGTAGTACACATAACTATATATGTATGGGTTCTAAACCCAATACTAGCAACTATGATAGAGTGTGTGGGTGTGTGTGAATCATGTTCTTTATGGGTGAGGGTTATACCTTTATGAGGCATGTAGCACCCAGTACATGTCCCATTGCCCTACTTTACAAGGCCTGCTGATGTCATTCACCTTAGACGTACCTGTATACACTTATCAGCCTTCTAAGCTCTCTGCTGTGTGTAACAACTGCCTAATACTATAGTATAAATAATTAGATAAGTAGGGGTTCTAATCTCAATACTAGCAACAATAGTAGTGTGGGTGAAGCATATCCCCTGTGGCTGCTGTGCATCTAGGTTATACCATTTTAACACCTGTTGACCCATATGCATGACATTACTTTAAAGAGCCTTTTAATGGCATCTACCTCACATGTAGCAAGTAACAGTATACAGCCCATACCAGTCATCTGTACAGATGTACATGGAATAGCCACATGTTTGCAACCTACATGTGGTCTGTGTCCCATAACAATGAGCATTCCTGTGATATCATTACCAAATATGTCACAGTTACTGTAGTGACACACATGCCAGTAGCAGACATTGTACCTGACTGACACATCATGCTGATACAAAGTCTGTCCCACTATCACTTGTGCAGGTTTGTAGGAGCAGTAGACAAGACCAATCACTATTTCTGGTGGGTTATCCCACTGTCCATGAAGGTATTTGCAAGATTACTTGTTGTAAGAGGTTGTGTGCTATGTCCCAGGCATATAATCGATGTGGAGCATGTCATGTGCACATAGCATTATAGTACATACAAGTGGATACATAGGGTTACTAATACGTCTATTGGCAACTGTGCATGTGTTTCTGTATGCAAAGCTCCTGTGGCTGTCTTTACTGTGTGTATGTGAGGGCTATACCATTTTTTGTGCCTCTTCCATCCTGTGAACTCTCCCATTGCCAACCTAGTTTCAGTCCATACAAATGTCATACACTGTACAAGCACAGTTACACAGTTTCTGACACCAAGCCACTGTAGTGCAAGCAATGGTTGTATCACTGTGTATTGTACATAAATAGATGGGTAGGTCATCTATCCTGAGAAGTGTCACCTCCATGTGCATGTGTGTTTCATTGCATGTCCCCATGCAGCCGTGTGTGTGTGTGTGTGTGTGTGTGTGTGTGTGTGTGTGTGTGTGTGTGTGTGTGTGTGTGTGTGTGTGTCAGATGGCCCTACCATGTTAAAAGGGTCTCTGAACTCACTACTGGCAATAATAACAGCCCCTGCAATTGTCACCCACTTGAATAGTAGTGAGAGACACTGCCACACTACATTACTTCTGTGCTATTTGTGTTATGTATCTAGTGCTATCATTCATAAGACTGTGCAGGTAGGGGTTGTGCACAGTCCTTCATCAGCTGCCCCATGTATAGGACTATGACACTGTGTGCACTACCAGCATGAGAGGCCAGAAATGCATATGAGTTAGCAGACACACATGCTGGTGACTGTCAGGTGAGACTAACACAGGCTGACCTGTGTCAGGAATACATACCCAAACTGTCATACACAGTAGCAGGCATACCCTCACCAACTGCATGAAGGTTGAATAGATGGGGCAGAAATGGCAGGAGCAGCAGGTGCTGATAGCTGAATCTGTTGCAGTTAAAGGAATGGCTAAGCTTGTTAGGGACCTAATGCCAGTACTCAATTAACCTCCTCTGTATGTGTGAGCCTATGGTCCTAGAGAACAGCCAGGTGACATGTATGAAGGCTAGCTAGATATGTCAAGGGTATGTATGCAAGGTCACACTGTCTGCCACAATTGCCCCTCACACACCTTTGCATGGAAACACACCTGGAAAACATGTACATATATATACAGCTGTACCTAGGCTATGAAAAAGTCACTTTGTTTCCACTCCACCTTACTCATCATTGCTACTGTCAGCAGGACCACAGCCTGCAGACACACAGACACCTGGAACACAAACAGAATACAATACGTGACACTACCGTCAGTCAGCAGTACTAACAGCAATAGTGCATCATGGCTAACAAGGTACATACACCTCGATGTGTACCCATAACTATTGCCAGAAGAAAGCACCTTACACAGCATTGCCTTGATACACTGTACTATATTCACCCTGTGCATCAGACCAATGTAAACATGGCCATGCATCGATGGTATGGATAACAGGGCTGTGGCACAAGTATCACATGCAAAGGAGTGTGGTGTGGGATTGCCAGTGGCCTAGGTTAGGCCATATGGCTGACATGTGTGTGTGTGTGTGTGTGTGTGTGTGTGTGTGTGTGTGTGTGTGTGTGTGTGTGTGTCTGGAAAGGTGGTGTTCAACTGGTCGTGAAAAGGAGATGTAAGTGTCTGGTGTTGACTGGCCTGTGATAGGGATGAGTGAGTGTTAGTCTGCACACCATCAAGCCCTGTGGATACCTGACACAGGGCTTTATTGGACAGCCATGGACTGTACATGGCAGGATGTACAGTTCATCGTCTCCCAGCAGGGAGCTGGTTCTGCCAGGAGTCTCACTGGCACCAACAGGCCCAAAGACAGATGCAGTACTTCTCCCCAATAGTGACTGCTGTCGGCTGGATCCAAGTCCCTGATGGAACTGGCCAGGGCCACATGTCTATGGCTTGCTCCAGTGTGGTGTGGACAGCATGCTTCCTTCAGTAGTGCTGATGGTACTGCCACTACAGGACTGTGAATGTGCATGGCCACGTGGGCTCTCAGCTGATCATGTTGCTGATGTACGTCCATCTGGCCAATGCCATACTCCCACCACATCCTAAAGCACAGACATTGCACAGTTGAGTAGTGACAATGTCTCACCCCGATGTCTATCCACGACATTGGCAAAATAATGCATGGCATCACAAATGCCATGGAGGTCATCAAGCGTGGCAGGAAGCTCTGCTTTCATGACCCTGAGCATCTGTCTGGTGTTGTGGTCAGTACATGCCTATGCCTCCATGTTGGACCATAACATGCATCTGGTGACACCTGCTGTGGCACTTGTGACAGGGGCTTGATGGGCAGCAGTCCTCCGTCAAGCACCCCTGCCCATCTGCCTGTGCATGACCTGACCTGCTCTCTGGCCATGGCTGGTGTCTACACTCACTCTTGCCATACTCACCGGACTAGCCTGTTCCATGCCACCACCCTCCAACTGCCCATTATCTGTGGCTGCTGGGGACTGGGTTTACGTGGGCATACTGACTGTGTAGGGGACATTGTGGGTGAAAGTGGGATACAAACTAACGACACAGATTCAGGCCCAGACAACCCCACCTGTGCCTCACTATGACCACCATCATCATGGGAGTCTGCTAAGACACTGATATCAGGTTGTGAGGGGGAGAGACACCAACCCTCATGTTCACCTGTGAGGGGAAGACAACATATGTAAATGAATACCCTGCAGTAATATGTTTTCTGATACAAACACACACACACACACACACACACACACACACACACACACACACACACACACACACACACACACACACACACACACACACACACACACACACACACACACACACACACACTCCTGGTAAAGTCTGGCACAGCTTTGCCACCTATGGGCCCTTCAGGCCAGACCTTATGGTAGTTCTTCCTGCCACAATCCATCTCTTTCACAGCTACTGTAAGGCCCTCAACAAAGGGTGACAAATCCTACTGTGTAGTGGGCCTATTGGCAGAATGGTAAGTGTGACCAAGACCAAGGCTATTGGAGTGAGCTATACAGTCTCACCAAGTGCATATGCAAGTGATGTAAGAGTTGACTTACTGCTATACAGACCAGACACAATGACACAGTTTAACAATATGTGGTAATAACTGATGAAGGAACCCACACAGTTCAGATTCACAGGGATTCATTTCAAACAACACTGCAGGACAGTCTGCAGTATATACAGGAAACATGTAAAGTACTAGGTGCATATGTTCATAAGGTGATACCAGGCTATTGGCCCTGATGCCCTCATAAGCCTAGCCCAGATTTTTGCCTATGTCCCTTCAAAGCCAGCACCTGCTTCCCCTGTCCAACTCGGACACATGAGGGCTCCCAGTGGTGTCTTTTCAGTTTTCCATGCAGTCATCCAACTTCTTCTTTAAGAGGGCTATACATGTACAGTGCTAGACATTGGGAGGGAGTGTATTTTACAGACAGTGCATTGTATGGACACTGCACTATCCTGCCAACAAGTACTATACATGTCACATATCAAGTGAGGGCCTTGCGTGCATGTTGTGTGAGTGGGGTTTGTCTCACGGATATGTAGAAATGCCATCAAGGCTGGTTTGGAAATGTCCTTATATGCCAGACATAGGTCACCTATGATCAGTCTGTATAAGACTGAGTACAGGGACAGAGCTTTCAGCCTATCTGTATAGGATAGGTTTTGCAGACCCTGGATTTGCCTGGTCATGAACCTCTTTGATCTTGGCAACTGCTGCATTTGCTTGGCAAGGTACATGCCAAAGGAGCCATTGTACTCAGTAATGCATCTGATAAGGGTGGAGTACAGAGATATTGTGACTTCCTGGATGACATACCCATATTTTATGAGGTTGGCCATGCAGACAGCCTTCCGTACAATGGTGCCCACATGGTGGGGAACTGTCAGGTTGCTACCAGCTTTGGTGCACAAGTCACCTCACAACTGATTGCATGATCAGTACATTGGTAGTACTGTCATAATTAGTGTGGATGACATTTACCACAACAGGGAAAATTATGCATCTCCTGGCATTAACTTTGAGGCAGTGTTTTTTGCACCACTTATTAATTTGGGTAAAGGCCTATTGGAGGATGCTCACATCAGTAGGGGAATGTCAGACAGTGGCCCACTTGCAATCATCTGTAAACCTGGTCAGCCACAGACCACTGGTTTTGTCTTGTATCTCAAAAACATATATCTCAAACAGTAGAGGCCCCCAAACTTATCCTTGGGGTACACCGTTCTGTAAGAGTCTACTACTAGAGGTTGCTTCCACTTCTTTGGCCAAGTAAGTACTATCATTGAGCCAGTTAGCTACCCATCTAGTACATACAGGTTGATGCCTAGCTGTCTAAGCTTATGTATCATGGCCACCTGCGGATTATTGTCAGAGATTTGGGCTAGGTGAAGGTAGGCAGTGTGCATCATCCTCCCCTCATCCTTGTGTTTTTTGACTGCTTCAGAGAAGTCGACCAGGCTTAACAGGCATGATCTCCCTTTGACAATACCACACAGTGTGGGCTCAAGCATTTTGAGGTTGCTGATGTCCCTGTTTGTAAGGTCCTTGATATTGCCTTCCATGCCCTTGCATTTCAGGTTAGTTAGGCTGATGTGCATATGATTGGCTGGGTCAGTGGATTGCTCCGCCTTTGTGTATAGGGATGACAGTGGATGTCTTCTATGCAGATGGGATGACAATGGTGCTCTGGCTTTGGTTGACTACAGTGTGTAATGGAGCTGAGAGCTCATACATGAGTTCATGTAGGATACAGCCAGAGATAATATCTGGCCTTTGGAGACTTCTTTGTGTTGCTTTTGAGAGGACATTATGGACCTGCTTCCTGATTATGAGGGGATGGGGGCAGGTGCTGGGCATGTCCATGTGTACCGATAGGGGATGGGGGGGTGATGTTTACACTTAACCTGTCTGCAGCAGGTTGGCTATATGTATGCCATATGTGTATGTGGTGTTATTGACCACCACTACATAGCAGATTTGGGTGTTGCCTCTGGGATTTCAGACATATGTGTGGAAGGCCTAGTGATTGGCCTTGGTGGATGTGTCCATTTTGCACTTAAAGATAGCCTTAACGTAATTCACCTGTGACCTTATTTGCTTGTTCAGACCAAGGTAGCATTGCTTCCAATTCTTGGCCCTGTCCAGCAATTATTCCCACCTATTATGGTATTTGTGTATTGCTGCTGTCCAACACAGAGGTTTACCCTACCTTGAGGGAGATTATTTTATCCTGTCAGGTATTACTGAGTCCATAAAGCGATGTAAGTGCTTACATAGTATTGTGGTGTAGGCTTGGACACTACTGCTAGTTCCAGCTGTGGGACGGTGTATGTAAAGCTACTTCTACCTGATATGAGGGGATTTATACTCAGTTTTGGAAAGTTATTTTTGTTTGACCCTGACAGGGGGCGGGGGGGGCAGGGGAGATGGTGACCTCCAGAGTCATGGTTGGAGGTCTGCAGCTAGCTATGATTCGAGTAGGTGTTCGTTCAAAGTTAACTGCACTTGGGATGTCTCCCATGCGTTATACTGTTTGGCCAGCCTGGAGGTATGTATGCGTATGATAATGTTTAAAACTCCACCTCCTGTGGCTTTGCAGCCCTCCATTTGGGGAATAAATGTATGGTGGGATGAGTAAACTGGCAAGCTTAGTGTGCTCTCCACAGCAAAATGGGGGACAAAGGTCCAGCATTGGGTACAGATTGTAAGTAAGTATTGCTGTTATACACATAGCAGATTGCTAGATTAACAGGGTTTGTTTGGACATGCATTTTCTGCATGACTTGAAGTCTGACAGTGATATGTTTCTGACATACCTCTCAACTGTCCAGATATCTGTGGAATGCCCAGAGGTTTGCCTCTTATGTTTGGTCTGTTCCTCAGAAAATTTCTGTTTTTGAGAATTCAGTAGGATAATGTGAGGACTGAAGTCAGTAAATGTTGGCATCCATTTGTGTTTCAGACATATATCCTTCTGGGATGTTATGTTACAACAAAGCCTGCAACACCAGCAACTGTTTCAGTTTGTAACACCATTACATGAGATATGTCTTTCTTTTCAGCCCTCTGTCCCCCAAGTATGTCAGGCGTTGTCCAAATGTCCTGCAGTAAGAGGTTCAGTGGTATGGTATATCATGATTTTGTGACTTCACTCCTCATATCATCCCAGTGACTTAGCAGACTCCTGGAAGTGGTATGTGGCAGTGGCCATAAATATGGTCCCACACCCTGGATATTCTGTGGAAATCTGTACAGTTGAGAGTTATGTATGTCTGGCCATTGCTAACAGACTGCCAAGATTGTGTAGCAGTGTAGTCTGTAAATGTTTGTTGTGCTGAGTAGGGAGAGTGGCAGATGTGAGTGTCATAGATCCTTTTCTATCTGACTGTGCATGCTGCTACAGTTGCTGGTGGTCTATTAGGTGTATATGTTTGTAGGGGCAGATTGAGAAATGTCCTGTAACACCTCAGAATTCCCAGTAGACTGTGACATGGGGCAATATATATTGGTGTAGTGTGTGACTGGCAATCAGGATATGTTTGTTCAAACAGTCTTTATACTATATAGTTCAGTTGGGCTACTGGTGTGTTGATGTGACTGTGATGCAAATGGTTGTGGGTAGATCATTTCTCACCAATATCTGCTTTTCCCTACAGTTACATCCCTGTAGTGCATGATATATTTGCAAATGCATGGGTAATTCTCCACAGCTGATTTGGGGTAGTGTTGTGTTGGTCTGACTGTAGTTCAGAAGGTGCTGGGTGAAATGGTTGGCAGCTCTCCGATTTTTTTTTCTCTTCTGTTACATGACTGCAGTAATACCTCTCCACTGTCCATATGTCTATACACTGTCCACATGTATGGCTCATGTGTTTGGTCTGCTCACCATAACAGTTTTGGGTTTCTGACAAATCACTGGAATGATGTGAGCATTGACATCAGTAAATGATGACAATCATTTGTGTTTCAGACCTGGACTCTGTCAGAAAATATATTTTAAAACAAACCATGCTACTCTAGCAGACGTTTACTTGTATAACAGCCATATTTCAAATATGTCACTATCGTTTGCCCTTTTTCCCCCTACTTGGTCAGGCCTTTTGCAGATGTCTTGCAGTAAGAGGCTGAGTATTTATATATATATATATATATATATATATATATATATATATATATATATATATATATATATATATATATATATATATATATATATATATATATATATATATATATATATATATATATATATATATATATATATATAAATGTATATGTATATAAGAGTACTACAGATATGTATTTCTTCCCTTATATTAAATGTCTGTTGTGTGTGATATGTTTGTAAAAGCATTGCAAATTCCCTCAGCTCAAATGGTGTAGAGGTATGTTTGCTGTGATTGTAGTGCAAAGGGTGCTGGATTCCAGACTTGGTTGTGCTGACTTTTTTCATTAATGTTAAATGACCATAATGTACGATATATTTGTAAAGGCATTACAACTCCTCACAGCTTGGATGGTGTAATGATACATTGCTGTGTGTGTAGTGTGCAACATCCTGGGTTTGAGACTTGGCAGGGCTGATTACTTTGCTGTTGGGCAGAACAAGTGATTAAAGCACTTTTAAGCATTTGTAAGTGGGTTTGCACGGTTTTGTGCTAAGCTAAGTGATGCAAACAGACGGTTAAGTCCTCTTAGCTTTGCTTAGCACCGCTTACTCCTGCTTACACCCACACTCATTTTAATTAAAGAAAAGAAAAAAGGGTGATAAAAAGTGGTGAATGGGGGAAAGCAGGGGGTAAAACATTAGGAAAAGCAGCTAGGGATGTGCAGAACAGGTGTAGGAAATGACCATAGCTCTACATTTCAACTGCATCAACAGCTGTGACTGATTGTGGAAAATTTGGAATTTACAGCCTCACACCCCCACAGGGAGGGGTGCTGGCAACATACATTTGTAGACTAATTTCAGTGTTGATTGATTTATGTCACTGGACATGGGGGCTAAATGTAGAGCTATGTATGGGGCAATGATTTTTTTGTGGAACGGATGCCCTTTTTTATTAAGGTGAGAGTGGGATGTTGGGGAAGGGCTGTAGGTATGTTTGGGGAGGGTAGGTTGAGTAGGATAGGTTGCATTCTCAGACAGACAAGACACACAAGATAGCAGACAGGGGTGGTATATGTCACATGGGGGGGTAAACACCTTGGACGGGGAGGGTGGTTGGGAATCAGAGGTCTATAAGCCCCCAAATGGATACAGTGGGACTGCGGTCCCCACCCATGGGCAGTCCCCATTGCACCTTCACATCCCCAAAGTTGGCTATGCTGGGGGTTGTACAGCAGGGACATCCTACCCCTCCAGGTGTGCCAAGCGGCCCTCCATCTGGTGCAGCTGTTCATCCAACTCAGAGTGGATGATGCTGCGCACCATACTCCGGAACTTGCGGCGGGTGACAAGTTCCCCTCCATGCTCATGCCCGGGGGGGGCAGGCCCTATCCCCTTAGGTGGTTCCACCAAATGTGGTGCAGGACTACCAGATGAAGAAGTTACGGATTGGGTCCCAGACGTGCTGGGGCCCATTTCCTTTGCCAGATGAGGCGGGACAGGAGGATCCACTGAGATCTTCCTTCCCAAACATGTTATGGTGTTGAGGTTATCCAAGGTATATTGATTAGTCATGAACAAAACATTTCAAAATTAGTTATAACAGCATGCATGGGTGTTCTATTTAACCCAAACCAACAGATATGAAACAGTTGGATAGCAAACAGAACTCATGCATAAATGGAACAACACTAAGCATTTTAACAGCATGCAAGTTACATTGATGGCAGCAGGCCACCAATAATAGTATTTGACCAAGGTATATTAATATGTAACCAATTAAATATATGAACAATAATAGAAGGCATGTCCCAGCTATAGGTTTTGAGAACAACATACCCTTAGTATATGAATAATAATTATTGATACAGATGAGGGGTGGGGGAGAGAAAAATGTCTATTAACCATATAGGCTTCTATTTTTCACAACAGTACTGCTCAATACTCTATAGGTCTGCCCTCACTTTACATCTACCTATGGCCATAGCTTCTGTAGCATATACATGCCCGTTAGACTGTCAAACTGTAATGGTATGGGGCAGACTGGGAGAACAATGGCTACATTACTGAAGGGGGCTTGTACATATCAGGGTTACATAAATGACAGAGAAGGGGTACCCTGCATGGATGTTGTGTGAGTCTGCTATTGGCATACTTCCCTGGATTCCTATCTGTGTCCAAGGTTATTGGCAGCAGTGACCACTAGCCGTGACAGCGTGACACTTGAGGGGCATGTATCGGGAGAGTGCACGGTGTATGTACCTATCCTGCTGTCATTTGCAGGCATATGTGTTTGGGCAGTGGAACAGTTGTCCACGGTGTATTAGTATACCCTTCATACAGCTAATACACACATTTCTTTACCTGTAGGATCTGTGGAGAAAATATCTGTTAAAACATTCTGACTGTTTCTACAAATATTCAGGATTTCTTTAATGCATAAATATGCACACATCTTAGTACCACTCCCTGGATTTGAACCATGTCTGGGAGTGCTAAAATGAACAACAGAGCTATTTTTCATCACACTGAGCTACTGGGAAACTGATGTCTCCTGCTTGACTGATTTCTGCCTAATACTCTCTGAGTTAGACAGTCTGATCTTGTAATACTGACATTCATGCATGGCAGATAGTTACTGTACTGTGTATTAATGCTTTGAAATAATACAATCTGGAAAGCAAAGGCTAACACAAGAATGCAGGGCTGCAGGGAACACACTACACTACTGTAGGTATTACTATTCAGGGTTCAGAATGTAGTGCATGCAATATTTCATATTTCCTTTATATCTTGTTTTACAGCTCCACATTCTACTGTTTTGCATACTAGCTGGTTCTCAGAACAGCCTCAGTTACTTCCTGCTGTCAACACCATATTTGCTGTGAAGAACCTGTAAACATTCTATTTCTGCCAGAGTAAACACAGCAGTTTGTGGTATACATTTTTATTACAGTGAAATTACACTTTTATTAATGGATATCCTGTGGATCAATATTAGTGTGACAAACGTCATTTATTCCTTAGACACAGTACACATTATACCTACTGGCAGTAAACAATGTACTCCTTCTACTTTATGCCACTATATACTGCAAGATAGATCTGTTCTCACCAGCATGTCGATGCATCCCTGTCAGTCTGTCTGCATGAGCCTCAATGTTACTAGCCCTCTCCACTGCAGCTGTAGGGGTGAGAAACAAACATTATGCATACCTGTTTATCACATACTCAAGCTAGAATCTGGTACAGCTATATCTGTGATTCTTACAAACTGCTGGAGCATGGTTATTTTGAGCATCTTGGATCCATTGTCCAAGAACACCCCTTCCTCCACTTTAGGTTGGCATAGTGATGCCGTACCTGCTCACTAGTTCAGGGGATACCAGTGGCACTGGTGAAGTCACATACCAGATTGTCCCAGACCACCACTTTATACTGTGAGCCCTCATACTGGCCCTGCAGCAGTCTGTCATCATGGTTTGATACGAGGAGTCCAGCCATGACCCTGGACTACAAAATGCCCCAGCGCTGCACCCAAAAGCACAAGCCCTCTCCAACACCTGACATAGCTCCTACACAAATAAAACTCCAACAGGTTCTGGTGGTATTCCCACCTGCATGGTTTAAATAAGGCCATATTCCCGCCCTTTGCTGCCATTGGACCATTTTGAAAATGCTAACCTCAGTTAAGTAGTGTGCAAATCTGCTAAGATGAGTTGAAGTTGAACAGTGCTTAAAGGGGTAAATGCTGAACACTGCTTAACAGTGCACACATCCGCTTAGCTGAGCTAACTACTGCTTGGAATTTATATCTAAGCAATGCTTAAACTGGCAAACCATGGCTGAGCATTGCTTAGCATTGCTCAGTTTTCATGTTAAAAATATCAGGATTGTAGATTAGTGTCTGCGGACACTGAAAGCCCTTGGAAAGTGCTGTATGGCATTTTGACAATGCAGGGTGTGTGTGACAGTACCTATCACATGCCCCCTGCATTTATTTTATGATCTCCTATTTATTTCAGTGTCCATGGACATTGTTTTATTATTATATTTGCTTGCAGTGTCTGCGGACACTGAAATGCATTTAAATGCCAGAGTGCAGGGGGCATTTTAGATGTGTGGGTACTACTTAAACATGCCCCCTGCACTCAGTAGTGTTCATGTCTGCTTAGCCTTAGCAGTAGTGCACCTTCATGAATATGCAAGGTGCACTGCTGTTAAAGCTACGCAGAAACTAACACAGTTCACTTCATACAGGAATAGCACTATTCCTGCATGGGGTTTATTGAATCCTGGGGTCTGTCTCATGTGTTTTGGACATTTTAGCAGCCAGCATTATGTACAAGTTTATTATTCATTTTGGTGGTGGTGAACTAAAGGTACATTTATCTCATGGCAGTTAAACTGACATTTTTTTTGGCAAATTGATTTTCTAGCATCTGCAGTGTGTACTTAGCCCATAATATGTGTGGTTTTACCTGCTAAGGACAGTTCTGTAAATATTTCAGGATTTTTACTTGCCCATGTTTCTGTGTATACTCCTGTACTCAGAAATTTTCCAAGTACACTACCAACACGTACATGAAGTCTACACAGTTTCATTATAGGTTGTTGGATCACACAATCATGTTTATTTTTCTTCATTAGCATACATTTCAGCTACTTATGCTGAAATTTGCATTCTACAAAAGTTTTGTATTTGCACATGAGTGTGCATGATTGCATGCTGCTACACAGAGTTTACTGAATCTAAAACTTGCCACACCTGTGTACACATTGCAAGACAATGGGTACACAGTAAAAATTATTGTATAAGCTTTACTGAATTCCCCCCTTAGTCTATTTGTTATTCTTTACAGAATAACAGCTCCCTTTCCTTTTTCCACTTTTCACAGATACTTTTCAGGCTCTCATCATCCTCTCTGCTCATCTTCCTTGATGCCCTTATTGTTAACTGTCAATAAACCCAGATATTAGGAATTTGATTTCCTACAGAAATGATGAACCTGATGTTGCCCCATGATGCATCTGATCCTTTTTCATTGTTTTGCATGCCTGCTCTGTATTTCTAATTGATTCTTTAGTTGCCTTCCCTGACACACCCACTAATATAATCAACAAATACAATATCAACACTTTCATATTTTCATCAGATGTATGCTTTGGCATACATTATATTTCCCATTCTTTATACGACTAACATGCACACATTTTTGAGAGTGAAATTTGCAAGAACTTTCCATATTCTAGAAGAACTAATACTGTGATAAGTATAATGTAAAACCGTAAAAGGACAAAATGAGAGTTACAATCAAATCTGCTGTATCTTCGTTGTCTAATGCTCTGTTCCCATAAAAAACATCATGCTGTTAACTACTGAAACTGTAACTAGACAACCAAACTTATAACTTTGCACTTTACAATGAAACCTTCAACTACAGGTCTGTTTCTTAGTGGTGTGATGTAAATCCTATCCATTTCCTTGTGCTTGCAGCTGAGTGGCCCAGAAAAAAGCTCCCACCTCTCCCCTCAGCTAAACCTGGCACTGCTGACTGTAACACTTTTATTCAATATCATACATATTTGCTCTTCCACTGGCTCAGGAAAGGAAGAGGCATAACAATGTAAATGGGGGGGCTAAGGCAAATCAGCAACCATGGCCATTGAAGATGGGAATGGAGGACATTGGCTGCAATCATAACATAAAGAGCCTTGGACCAACTAAATATGAGTTACACCTCTTGACCAGAGAAAGAAGCAGATCATGGTGCTGAAAGAATAGTTTGCAACACAAAGCTGCCCTTGTCCAATGCCTTGCTCCCATAAAAAAAAAAAAAAACACTGAAGCATTTGCAGATGCAACCATGGAATTTATTAATCAATAACTTTCTATAAATATTTATTTTTATTGAGTCCAAAAATGTATATTGTATCTATATACAGCAATGCAACCAAACATATAACTTTGCATCTTGTAATCACTCCTTCAGCCACAGACCTACTTCCGAGTGGCATGATATGAAGTCCTTCCAGTTGCCTGTCCTAGCAGATGACTGGCCTGTGAACATGTCCTTCAGCTGAACCTGCCAATGTGGGCTGCAGAGGTATTATCCAATGTCATACTTCTTTTATTTTATTTTCTTCTCTCCTCTTTTCTTTTCTTTTCCCAATCTTGTACTGCTTTCCTGAACCAACAGCCCTCTTCCTAGGCTCCTTAAAACCTTCCTTCTCTTACACTATCCCTTTTACATAATTCTCTCTTATATCTAGATAAAAATAAACCAAACTGCAGTAGTGCAAAAGAGAAATTTAATAAAAACACACATATTAAATAAAACAAAAAATAAATAAATAAATAAATAAAAGATGAGCGCTTTCGTACCCATCAAGGTACTTCATCAGATCTACATTAAAATAGCACTCACATCTTAAATAGTGTTAACAATTAATGTTGTAAATCACATGACTTTAAAATAGGTTTCAGGTTTCCGGTCCCTCAAGCATCTGTTTGTTTTTCCCACATAGAACATTTTACATAATTCACAAGAGGCCAAATACACTATATTTTCAGTGCCAAGCAACTAGCCCCATTTTCTAACTATTAGGTTCATAGGTTCATAGGTTCATACTAGGCTATCTGCCCAAGGGCATTTATAAGCCTAGCCCATAGTTATTTGGCTTTCGCCACCCCTTTAGTTTGAATAAAACTATGCCTATTATTTTGCTGTGCCTCTGTCAAGCAGTGACAATGAAGTAATCCCTGGGGTATATCTGCGATCCCCCATCCATTGGTCAAGATTCCTCTTGAACAAGGCCAGCGAGGTGCTCTGCCTCACATGTACCGGGATTTTGTTCCACTGCATAGGGAGTCTCTGGGTGATGAATCTGTCCCTCCAGCATGTTCTATTAATAACCGTGTCAAGGTTTAAGTCTCCGCCTTGTGGTTCTGAGGGATCTAGATTTTTGAGGTGAAGCATATTCATCAAATCAGGGTTTGACATGGCCTTATATGTCAGGCACAGGTCACCTCTGAGCAAGCGGTATGAGACTGAATAGAGCTGGAGTTCTTTCAGTCGGGCAGCATAAGACATATTTTGAGACCCTTTATCCTTTTGGTGAGGAACTTTTGGGACCTTTCCAGCTGCTGCAGGTGTCGGGTCAGATACATTCCGAATGGGGCATTGTACTCAATCATAGGTCTAATGAGTGATGAGTACAGGGGACGATGACCTCCTTGATCTAGATGTGAATCCCTTCATGATCAGGTGGGCAATGTAGAAGGTTTTCCTAACTACTTTAGCAACATGAGTGTCAAACAAAGGCTACTGTCAACCTGGGTCCCCAGATCCCTGATGACTTCTTCTGTGCTCAGTGGATTGCCACCTATATGGTAGCTAGGGGTAACCTTGTTTTTCCCGAAGGGTATGACTATGCATTTCTTGGCATTTAACTTTAGGCCATGGCTCTGGCACCAGTTATCCGTTTCTGTGAGGCCCTTCTGAAGGATATCTGTGTCAGATGTGTTTTCGACTATGGCCCAGTTTGCAGTCATCTGCAAACTTTGTCAGCCATAACCCTCCTGTGTTTGCTTGTACTTCAGAAAAGTAGATGCCGAACAAGAGTGGACCCAGGACTGAGCCCTGTGGGACACCACTTGTGACAGGCTTTGAGTCTGACATGGCTCCAGCAACTCTGACCCTGTGGGTTCTGTCACTTAGCCAGTTTGCAACCCATCTTGTGATGTATGGGTTTACATTCAAGCTGATGAGTTTTTCGATGATACCTGAGTGGGGTATTGTGTCGAAGGCCTTTGCCAGGTCAAGGTAGGCTGTATGGACTGCCTTTCCCTCATCAATGGCCTTGTTGACTGTCTCGAAAAAGTCAACCAAGTTTAAAAGGCATGATCTGCCTTTGACAAAGCCAAACTGGGTTGGATCCAAAGTCTGCAAGTTCCCTATGTCTTTATTTATGAGTTCCATTATGATCCTCTCCATGGCTTTGCAGATAAGGCTTGTCAAGCTAATGGGACGGTAATTTCCAGGGTCGGTGGAGGCACCGCCCTTGTGAAGTGGGACCACAGTCACCGTGCGCCACTCCTTGGGTACGTATCCTGAGGTGAGGCTAAGATTAAACAGCTGTCCTAACTGCGGGTTTAATTCCTCATTGAGTTCATGGAGCACAGAGCCGGGGACACCATCCGGTCCCATGGATGCTGTGTTTTTTGCTTTGGAGAGAGCAGTTCTCACCTAGGCGTTGGAGATGTTTGGGGGCTACAATCCTCTGGTATAGATATCTCTCCTTTTGGGGGAGGAGAAGTTTGCACTGAACCTGTCAGCCAGTATGTTGGCAATGTGTGTAGGTTCAGTAATCTTCACATCATTTTGAACTAATTCTGAGCATATCTGGGAGTTTCCTCCTAGGTTTCTAACATAGCTAAAGAAGGCCTTATGATTGTCTTTTGAGTCCTTGGTGATTTTTCTCTCAAAATTTGCCTTGGATGATTTTATGAGAGCTCTTAGTTTTTACTTATAATGATCAAAGGTGTCTTACCTTTCAAGGATTTTGCTCTATCTTGTAGTAGCTTCCTCCTTTTGTTGTAGAGCTTGTTTATGGCTGGGGTCCACCAGACTGGACGCTTGCCTTTGGTACAAAGAGTCTTAGTTTTGTTTGGGATTGCCTGATCCATGCAGTCCTGTAGGTGCTGGTAGAAGGCATTTGTAAGTGATTCAGCGGTTTGAGTAATGTTTACCACTGGCTCAGGGGCCTTAAAGGAGACCACACTAGTTTTAGAAGTGTGAAGTCGGCTTTTGAGAAGTTTTTCACTGTGGTCTTTTTATTTCAGGTGGGGGCGGATGAGGACCTCCAGCGAGATTAGTTTATGATCTGATCTCACCAGTGAGGGGTATACTTCCGGTGTTGAACATTGTGATCCCATATTCGTGATGATGAGATCAAGTATGTTTTCTCCTCTTGTGGGGATGGTGACTATTTGTTCCATGGCATTTGAGTTTATGAACTCCAGGAACCTTTGGGCTAGAGTGTTTGGGCTTGAGTAGTGTTCCCAGTCTATATTAGGGTAGTTGAAGTCACCTAGTATGATGGTGTTTGGAGATACATTTATCCCCTCCATTGTTTTAAGGAAGGCCATGTGAGGTTCCTGAGTTTGAGAGGGTGGCCTGTAACATGCTACAAATTGCAGAGCAGTCTTGCCTATGGTTAATTGCACCTGGATGGTCTCCGATGCACCGTGCATTGCCACCAACCTTGAGGTGTGGGTGTCCTTTATGAATATGGACACCCCCCTCCTTTCTTGGTGTTGTCCGGATTTTGGGGCGAGCATGATATGAGGTGAAACCTGCTAGTGCTGGGGTGCTCTCAGGAGCCTTGAACCAGGTTTCTGTCACAGCACAGACATCGATGTTCTCCATACTGAGAAGGGCCTCTCTATTCATCTGTAATTTGTGATATTGTTAAAAAACATTGGAGAGTGCTACAGTCTGATATCAAATGCAGAGAGATACTGGGTGAAGTGCCACACCTTTAAGAATCAGAGATCTTTGAAGAGAATGTTCTGTTACAAATCCACTTAATCAGTTGGAAATGAGGCTAGTTGCTTGACTACTGGTAGTCTGGGGACATTTCCTTGCCATCATTGTACCATGTGTTCTTTTGTTAATAGTGATGTTTGTTCACCCAGTGACTGAGCGTGTCTATGAGCTCAAGGCCTGTGCAGATTGTGGCACTGAAAATATAGTGTATTTGGCCTCTTGTGATCTATGTAAAATATTCTATGTGGGAAAAACAAACAGATGCTTGAGGGACCGGATACGTGAACATTTATACAGTATACGGAGAAATGATAATAAGAATGCCTTTGCTAAGCATGTAGCCTCAGCAGGGAACAGTCATCATTTTAAATTTCTAGTTTTGGAGGTTTGCCAGCCTAATGCTAGAGGGGGGGGGGTACATTAAATAGAACTGAATGTCAGGAAATAAAATGGATGCTGCTTTTACAAGCTACAGGTAATAAGGCGTTAAATGAGTTTATTCCCCTGAAACCTGTTTTAAAGTCACGTGATTTACAGCATTAATTGTTAACACAATTTAAGATGTGAGTGCTATTTTAATGTAGATCTGCTGAAGTACCTTGATGAGTACGAAAGCGCTCATCTTTTATTTTTGTTTTTGTTTTATTTGATATGTGTACTTTTGTTAAATTTCTCTTTTGCACTACTGCAGTTTGGTTTATTTTTATCTTAGTACACTTGTATAACCAAATGATGCTCCATTATTTCGTTCTTGCTCTCTTATACCTACCAAAAATTACATCCTTCAACCTCTACCATAATCTTTCTGTAATATATCTCTAGCTAACTTCCCACCATAATCTCTCCTTCATCTCCTGTCACTTGATAATCCCCCTACCTCCACTAGTACTTCTAAAATCCTTTGCTCTCTTCAACTCTAAATTCCTACTAGCCTTATTATTTACAAACTCTCATGTTCTAATTCCTCAGTTTGACAGCCTGTTTATCTTGCTAAAATAATACACTGATATTTTGATTGTATACGCTGCGAATTGTACTCTACACTATGTATGCTAGTATGCTGATGTCTTGTTATAAGTGTTAAACATTTATGACCGAGTGTTTGACTGTACAGCTTTTCTCCCCCGGCCTCTGCTGAAAATGGGTTCCTGACCCAGTCAGACTTTTCTGGTCAACAAATGTTCATGAATTTCTAACTAACTAACTAACTAAATAAATATGTTTCTTTTCTACAGGGCCAGGAAAGCAAGAAGTCAGAAGGTTTAAAAGGATAAAAGGGGGTTATGGCAGCCCTTCAACTGCCCAGCACTTTGATTACAAGCTTGTTTGTCCCTCTTTCCTGGCTGTGATTTTTTTTCATATATTATTTCATGTCTATATCTGTATCCATATCTCTCTTTCGCTTTATATATATATATATATATATATATATATATATATATATATATATATATATATATATATATATATATACACACTATAAACACACACACACACACACACACACACACACACACACACACATATATATATATATATATATATATATATATATATATATATATATATATATATATGTTCCACGGGATTCATGAAGCTTGCGCCAGGCGCAGGTGTAGCGTAGGCGGTATAATGCCAAATATAGCCGCCGAGCGATTCAGGTACGATCCAATTCCACGTGCACTACCAGCGCACGCCAGATCTGCGCAGCTCCCGGCGTAGGTATGCAAATCACCCTATGTGCAGTACTGCAGCATGCAAATGTAGGTACATAGCGATTCATGAAGTGGCGTAGGCATAGCGTAAACCTACAGAAATGTAAACCAAAAAAAATGGTTTACATGTTGGCAAACAGAACATTGGAGCCTTGGAAGCAGACCAGACTCATGTATTACAAAGTTAACATATGCCAATGGCTAAATATACAGCCAATGGCATAAGAAAAGATGCACAACACATAAAAAATAACATTTAATGTCATGGCCACAGTAACGCAAAGTACAACGGTAGGGTATGTGTGCGCAAATGGGAACACAAGGAAAATATATACAAATGTCATAAAATAGCAATGTAACACAAATCATGATTTCACCATAATAGTCAATGGTATGCATGCTACACCACAACCAAGCTGTAAGGGTTGCTAAGGGCCTGTGACAGTGTTTGGCGCGGTAACAATGAATTAGTAGTCAATGCTATGCAAATGAGGCAAGTAATAGTGAATCGCAAACATCCCGCCGGCCTAAGGATGTACAATACGGAGCAGCGCTACAACACCGAGGAGAGGTCTGGAGGAATACATGACATCAGCAGTGGGGTGTGCCACTGCAGCTGTAAGGACATTGGGGCAATGCAAATCTGGGCTGCACATTGTTAAGCAAAGCCGCAGGACAGGGGCATGGATGTAGGTATAGCTTTGCTCAGCTGAGAGCACACATGGTGCCCTAAAGCGCATGTGTACGTGGATGAAAATGTGCCCGAAACCTGGTAAGCAGACTCACTCACTGCGCACCATAGCCCAAAAACGAAGTTTAGGGGAAGACAATAAGGAAATGCCGCAGTAGGGTAATTGGAGTACAACTGAGCAATTAACACCTATTAACTCACAGTGGGCAATTGATGCCAGCTAACAAGGCTGCTAGCAGCAACCTGCAGAACAGGATAGCGGAGGTGTCAGATTTCAAAGAAAAGAGAACTGTAACCACCGAGCAAAGCAAACCTGCAGTAGATCGGCAATAGAACACATTTCGCAAGACAATCCTGGTTCGGGAAAGTACAAAACAAGAAAGCAGGCTGCTGGATGCATGCCAGACAATGGGAAGGGAATCGTTAAGAAAAGTTGAGGCAAGGGCCAGAGGTAATCCATGGCAGCTAAATGTAATTCAACACCAGAGGCAGCACAATAGCAGTATCTGTGGTAAAACACAAGATACCCTGCAGCTCCGAATGTGCATACACACACTATGACATCATCAGTGTTCAAAGCACAATAGTATAAAGTGTGAAGGCACCTCACACACACTTGTGTATTTCGAAACACTGCACCATCGGTGTAAACAGATGGGGAACTTTTACAACATACTTGTTGGGAGCTGCCATAGCTGTGATTCATCAGCATGTGTTGGAGACTGAAGGTGTTGTGGAGGATGATGCTGACAACCACCTCAGGCCCCGGAGGAGGAGAAGAGTGTTCAGACCAAGGGTAACCTACCAGGGGATACATGATCTGGAGATAGTAGAGCATTACAGGGTGGACATGTCTGACATCCAGAAACAACAGAGGAGAACCCATCCCAGTGGACACAAAGGTATGTGTAAGCTTGAGAATACTAGCCACAGGTACCTTTTAAAGGCCAACTGGAGATATCATGGGGATCTCACAGGCATCAGCATCCAGGGTACTCCACCAGTTCCTGGATGCCATGTTACCACATGCCAGTGAGCATATATACTTCCCCCGAACTCAGGAGGAGTTGGCCAGCAATATGTGTCTCTTCCACCATGTGGCACACTACCCGGAGGTACTGGGTGCAATAGACTGCACGCCCATACATATCAAGTCACCACCCGGAGACCATGGTAGGCACTACATAAACCGCAAGGGATACCACTCCATCAACTGCCAGGTCATGTGCAATGCCCAGGGCATTATCATGGATGTGTGTGCTGGCAGCCCTGGAAGCTACCATGACTCCCACATCTGGCATGCCTCGCAGCTGTATCAGGTATTTGTCAGGGGGGAACATCCCATATGGCCACCTTGTGGGGGATGCTGGCTATGCACTGGAGCCGTGTATGATGACTCCCATCACAAATGCACACACACCCATGCAAGAACACCATAATGATGCACACGCACAAACCAGAATTATCATAGAGCGTGTGTTTGGGATGCGGAAATCACATTTCCATTGCTTTGACATATCTGGTGGAGCCTTGCAGTATTCTCCAGGCACGTGTGCCCACATCTTCATTGTATGTGCCATGCTACATAATATGATCCTGCGGAAACAGCTGCAGCAGGGACATAATGGTGAAGGCCCTCACAGCCCACTGCAATTGCCAAGACCATGAACAACCTGTGCCAGCCCCAGTAGGCAGACGGAGGGGTGCCCAATATGCCCACACCTTGGCAAAGAGGGAACGTATAGCACACACACTGACAGTGTAGGCCCCTATGGACTGACACACTTCTCCACCTGCACACACAGTAAAACAGATGGCACACACACATGACCACCTGCAAATTGTAATGTATAGATGGCCTACTGTGTGAATCCTACATAGGCAGCCCTCAACTTTTGCACACACAATAGCTATTGGAACAAGGAAAGTCAACACCTGAACATTAAACAAAGCTAACAACATATGTTGATACTGTATGTATAGGTTCCTAGGTACATTGGTAGGTACATGCCCGATTGTCAGAGGCCATTCAGCAGAATAGGCAAAATGTGTCTGCTATCGCCACCCCATCGATTAACCAACTGTCCCTCTGTGGAGCAGAGCCAATTGCGGGATCCACGTGTGTAACCACTGTTCCCCACCTACTCTGCATGGATTCCCCGGTGTGTTAATGAGGGCCTTCATATAATGTAATTAGGGATGTAGTGCCAAAGCATGGGGAGTACCCATGACAGGTATCTGCCACCCCAGCATTCTCCAGTTATGGTTGTGTCAAGGTGTAGCACATTACAGTGTGTGGGTCACTCTGACATAGATTCCCAATGCTGGCACACATCCATTAAACATCACTTGGACATACCATGAATTGGTATCTTCCATATGTAAACTAACTGAGTTACACATTTGACTGCAGTATGGAGTAACAGCCGTAGTACAGTCCACATACAAAACACCATTAACACCTATGTAAACACCAGATGACCAAGTGGTAAAGCCACTGACTGTGTCGTGTATGTACCCGGTTCCATGTCCTGCAAGGTCCGTTATGTAATCCCGATGGCACGAATAATGGATGTTGGATGTAGGTTATTAGAGCACATGTTAGCAGGTTTATGTGGCGGCAAGTTACGGTAAGCGTTGTTTAAACATGACTACATAGATATGCGCAAAACAGGTCTAAGCTTTGCAGAATTCCGCGCAGATCACGGTCAAAGATGTCCAGAACAGGTGAATCCAGCATTATTCACCCTTGTACTAACAGTGCCTGCTCTGAGAGGTAAAATGACCACTGGCAGGAGTAGAACACGCAACCATGTACACAATCACATACCACTAAGCTACCCGAGATGTACCAACAGCAGGTGTGTATTGTGACAGGTTATAGGTTCATAGGTTCATAGGTGTGTACTAGGCTAATGGCCATGGGGTCTTTACAAGTCTAGCCATAGGATTACCCTGGCATAGTGCCACCTGACCTTAGTTCCCAGTGCCTCTGTTGAGTAGAGCTACTGGAGTTATCCCCGGAATTAATTTTCTGTTTCCTATCCACTCATCAAGATTTCTCTTGAAGATGGTCAGTGAGGTGCTCTACTTGATATGTATGGGAAGTCTGTTCCATAGCATCGGCAGTCTCTGGGTTATGAACTTGTCCCTCCAGTATGTTCTGTTAATTGTGGTAATGAGGTTGAGGTCTCTGGACCGTGTGGTATGAAGGGATTGGGATTTCTTTAGATGTAGCATTTCTAACAGAGCTGGGTCAGACGTGGCTTTGTAAGTCATGCAGAGATCACCTCTAAGTAGGCGATATGAGACAGAGAATAGTTGGAGTTTTTTGTGTCTGTCCATATAGGACAAGTGGCCTAGTATCCTCTTTGTGAGGTACTTTTGTGGCCTCTCCAGTTGTTGCAGGTGTCTAGTGAAGTACATGACAAATGGGGCATTGTACTCGAAGACTGGCCTAATGAGGGAAGAGTAGAGGGAGACAATGACCTCTTTCTTCCTGGATGCAAAACCCTTAGTAATGAAATGTGCCACATAGAAAGACTTTCTGACCACAGTGGCAATGTGGTGATCCAAAGAGAGGTTGCTGTCAACTTGTGATCCCAGATCTCTTATAACGCCTTCTGTGTTCAGTGGGCTACCATTGATGTAGTAGTTCATGGGAACTGGCTTTTTCCCAAAGGGATGACAACACATTTTTTGGCATTGAGCTTAAGGCCATGGTTCTGACACCAGTTGTTGGTCACAATGAGGCCATTCTGTAGGATATCAGCATCACTTGGGGAGTTAATAATAGCTCCCAACTTGTAATCGTCTGTGAAATTTGTCAGCCAGAGTCCCTTCGTTTTGGCCTGGACTTCAGAGAAATAGATACCAAACAGGAGAGGACCTAGGACTGAACCCTGTGGGACTCCACTAGTGATTAATCAGCAGTCTGACTTAGAGTCAGCTACTTTCACACTGTGGGTTCTCTCTGTGAGTCAGTTTGCAACCCACGTAGTGATATAGGGGTTGATGCCAAGTTTAGTGAGTTTTTCTATGATTCTTGAGTGGGGAATGGTATCAAAAGCCTTGACCAGATCAAGGCAGGCTGTATGAACCACCTTGCCTTCATCCACAGCTCTGGTGACTGACTCAAAGAATTCAACCAAGTTGAGCAGGCATGATCTACCCTTCACAAAACCAAACTTTGTGGATCTAGAGTTTGGAGATTCCCTATATCCTTGTTTATTAGGTCCATGATGATGCATTCCATAGCTTTGCATATCAGAATCATCAGGCTAATGGGCAATAGTTCCCAGGGTCTGTAGTCGCTCCTCTTTTGTGGAGAGGGATGACTGTAGCTGTGCACCATTTGGCATGGACAAAGCTTGATGTGAGGCTGTGATTGAACAGGGCAACCAGATGAGGTGCCAGTTCAGTCTGTAGTTTATGTAGAACACAACCAGGGATATTGTCAGTCCCCATAGAAGCTGTGTGGGAATGTTGGATATGAGAATAAGGAACAGAAAAATGGTAAGGTGTGTGTGTGTGTGTGTGTGTGTGTGTGTGTGTGTGTGTGTGTGTGTGTGTGTGTGTGTGTGTGTATATATATATACACACACACACCAATATCTATATCTATATATATATATATATATATATATATATATATATAAATATATATATATAAATATATGAATGATCCGTACAGATCCCCAAGGGTTGGGAGGGTAGCTTAATGGCTAAGGTGTTTGCCTTACAAACCCAAGGTGCAGGGTTTGAGTCTCACAAGGGATAATTGGCTAGGCTTAAAATGGCCTGGAAGGGCAGTTAGCTTAGTATGAAACTATGAACTATGAATGCACTTTCCATTGAAGCAGAAATCACAGAGCATGCTTAACCGAAAGTGCTGTTCACCGAAGCAGCACTTTCGGATAAGTATGCTCATTGTGCCAGTTGTACTGCAGTGCTGATAAGGGAAAATTCCCTTTTCCCCACTGTAGTGCGACCTCAGAGTGAGAATATTAAAGTAGGGGTGTGTGGTGGGCACAGCCCCCTGGATGGGGGGGTACAGGGTGGCTTGCTCCCCTGCATAGAAGTAGGTTTCATGTTGTTTTTTGTTTTTTTAAGCATACTTTACCGTAAAACACAAAAGGGTGGAGTTCAGCAAACAGAATACACCGCCATGTACCCAACGAAAGGTGTGTACACTATCTCTCCCTCTCCCTGTCTATATATATATATATATATATATATATATATATATATATATATATATATATATATATATATATAAAATATGGATATAAAGGGTGATAGAGAGATGTATGTCGATGTATACGGAAATACATATATCTGCAAATATATAGACAGGTTAATGACTTGTACACAACCATGGAGGTACAAATAAATAGGATACTGCCAACTACTGAATGCTTTACATACCGACACGTGTAATCACGAGGCTTAAAGACCGAAAGACCACAGTACGGGTACACTATAACCGTGAGTACTATTATCACGATGTTAAGGGACATTTAGTTATTGCTGCTGGTGCTGCAGTCCAGGTAGGTACTGTGTTTAAGTGTGGTTCCGATTGCTGTAGTGTGTGTAAGTGTGTGTTGAGAGTGCGGTGTGTGTTTCTGTGGGACTGTAATGTGTGTGTGTGTGTGTGTGTGTGTGTGTGTGTGTGTGTGTGTGTGTGTGTGTGTGTGTGTGTGTGTGCTTGCATTGTGGGTCTGTTCATGCTAACTCACTGGTAGATTATTACAGTAGTTGTGGTCATAGCTGGCCTTAGGCATACGGTTACCACCTGTCCCACCTTTAAAGGGACAGTCCCTCTTTGACCAGTTGTGTCCTAACAACAAATATTAAAAAGGGCAAATGTACGGAGATTGTGGGACATAATGATGTCCCATATATTAATAGTTGCATTAAATAGTTATTTCTGTCTCTCAAATACATAAATTGTACAAGAAACATAATAAGCAACTAAAGTGCTACAAGAATAAGGCTTTATTTAGGGCAAAAGTATCTATCCTTTGTACTGACAGTGGGTATGTGTCGGCCTCTAAACCCTGATGTGTGCCCTGCAAATGTCCCACTATGGCCATTTGAAAAGGTGGCAACCCAAGCCAAAGAGTTTGAGTCACCAACACAACTGCAATGAGTGCAAATATCTGTGACAGAAATACACGATACAGCTTTCATGTAGCAACAGTTCAGTACATATCGATGTATTTCGGAGGGAATGAACGATCAACATCGCCTGCATGCTATATAGGAACCAATTAACAATGGTTTAATGAATAAGCCTGCAATGACCATAGTATTAGTCTACTAAATGACAGGTCTTCAATTAGGGAAGTGGCCCCCACACACATATGGAATATGTATAAATGCAGTCCCCACAAACCTTTATCTGCTATGTACACCCACCTACATCTCCCCCACACCCAAAACAATTGCAATACAGTCTGTAATAACATCACAAACATCCATTCACTCAATGACATCTGCAGAAGTGTTAACATACATTGTGAGAGACACACTTGTAATGGCGCCATGTGAAATTGTTGCTGTTGTACAATGGAACAGACGCCAATGTTACAGGTTTTGTTTGCAATAGTCTCATATCAGATGGTTGAGATAACAGCTACATTCACATGTAGAACTATTTACTCTAGCCATCACACACAATCCACGGGGGACATGAATTCAAAGTATCTGTGTCTCTCCATATAGCTGTTGCAATTCATCACAATAAAATACATCCAGACCATCTCCCTCGAAGGTAGGGCAAAAGGACAATGCCCAAGTGGAGTATTCAGTTATACCCCACTGTTGCCATGTAATTGGCCAATGGAGTAGCTGCACAGCTGATGTGCATGTAATAATTTACTCCGGATCACCAATTGGTGGCAGGATACCACATGTTACAGGTATCCACGTATAAAACGATGGCTTGCCATACATTCAAATCGTATGCTCATACCATTGAATCATTTAAAGAGGAAAGGAGTAACACAGATATTATACGATGACCCCCCATTAATATTCCAATATGTGCACGCTGATTGGCCAGCATGCACGTTGTAAATCGACTTATACTAATGGAAAAAGGTCCGTCCGGACTTTTCCATTAGTATAAGTCTCTTTAAACACACTGTCTCGCTATGTTAAAAGAGTTTAACATAGCGACACAGGTTTAAAAAAAGCAATGGAGATCTCCGTTGCTTTTTTTTAAAGCTGTCTCGCTATGTTAAACTCCTTTAACATAGCGACACAGTGTGTAAAAAGCAACAGAGATCTTGCTTTCTCCGTTGCTTTTTTTTAAACCTGTCTCGCTATGTTAAATGGGTGAGTCATTATGCCTATAACCCAATCGTGTTCTAATGTCGTTTTCACATTGAACCTCAAATATTTGTACCAAAGGGTGATTGGGAGGTTGAAAGGTACTTGGTCTTCTAAGGTTTGAGTCACAAGTAAAATTACTATCAGGAAAAAATAAAGCTAGATTTAATTTCCTTGTAAATAGTTTTAACTGCACCATAACATCTACTATGTTGCCCTTGCTAGTAGGCACAAAATTCATACCTTTGGATAGAAAATCGGCCCATTCTCTAGTGACAGTAAGACCACTGTAATTATAAATACTGAAGTCACCCAAATCATTAGTCACAATTGAAAGAATCACATTCTCAGTCTCAGTATGTGATGGGCTGCTTATCTCCGGTAGTTGTTCCATCCCCCCCTCCCCCTCCGTGGTGCAGATCGAGGACTGTAATAATTCAACCTCATCTGTCTTTGGTTGATTAGCCTCTCCGATCTCCTGAGGGGGGCTTGTTCTAAAGGGATTTCCTCTCCTTCCTTATCATCTTGTGTCTCACAAGCTTGCCCTAACGTATAAGTACTGTGATTACCAGTCATTTGATTAAATTGCCCTCTTGGGGGGTCTGGATAAGCCACACCCTTCTCATAATCCATTTTGTCCCTACATAACTTCCTTTCCTTTCTCCCTTTTAAATCACTGAGTTCGTTATAGACAGTATCAAACACAGCATTAAAAACATTTTTCTTAGAGTCAAACAATAAGTAATTTTTAATTTTGACATCTACCTGATTAATTTCCCTTAACAATAATGCCATTTTCTTATTGTTATCCACAATAAGAATACGTAACAATTCACAGCCTTGTCTGTTAAAAAATCCCAAAAGTTCTTTGTAAAGATGTGAATCCTTTTCCAACCCGGTTGGATATTTCCACATTCGTAGTCCTTTAGGGACTTGCTCCCTCTTAATACATTCAGTTAGGTACTCATTTTCTAACTGAATTTTCTTATATTTGAATAACAAAGTTTTAAACATGTGGATTTGTTGATCTAGTGTACCCAAGTCAGAATTCACATTCTCGTTCCTGCAATTTAAACCGAGATCAGTTTTTAACCAATGTTCTATGGAAATGTTAACATAGTCCGCTTCACGAGGCTCATGCATATTCAAGCCTTGAGTGCCAGACGCACCAATGGTAGTGGAATACGTCACTTCCTTATTCCCGTTATCCTGGCAATTATTTCCTTATCCCGGAGGAATGGAAGAACAAGAACTAGACTGTGAAGTGTCCAAAGGTCTATTTCTCAAGCCAGCATTGTCCCTGATAATATTATTGACCTTGGCTGACAGTTCAGCAACAGTCGTGGTAAGAAGCGTCACAGATGTCAAGACACTTTGTAAATCGGCACCATCAACGCTGGTCACCTGGCCACTTGCATCCATAACAAAACACCGACAAACTCAGTAAGCAGAATAAAAACTAGAATGAACAGCAGATGCAGGGTGGTATCCAACGAGACGGAGCCCGAATAATGAAAAAATTCTTTCTTTACTCAATCCAATGATCAAAATGAAGTACAAATACACATAAAGCCACAGTTTAAAAATGATAAAACAACAAGTTAAGCGCTTTTGTCAATACTCAGACTTCTTCAGAACAGTGAATTGCTGGCTGATATCTCCTTACATACACACCCAGTCAGTTAGTAAAATATTACCCCACATCATTTCCTTTCAATTAAGAAACATCACAGGAAGTGGAAGGTAGTAGTGAATACTCCCCTGTTTGCAAGTACACAAAAAGTCAACTAACCAAATGTTGAATCAATAGTGTCACATGTAAAGAATGTTATAAGGCAAAAAATACCAATAACAATATAAATAAATCATAACATAAATAACTGTTTAAGTTTCAAAAGTGGTGCTATAGAAATTCTATCATTAAGACCTGGAGGGTATGCATTCAGTCTGATCTGCCACTTTAACTCAATGTACTCCAAATATTCCTCAACAGGTCTGCCCCTTTGTCCCAAATCAACTTATTCAAGAATAAAACAACTAAAACTGTGATTACTTTGGTCATTAATATGCCTAAATAATGCATTCTTCATATTTTTCTGCTTGATGTCATATAAATGTTGGTAGACTCTAAGTCTAAAAGCATTTTTTGTTTTCCCCACATAATAACCTTGGCAGTTTTTACATACTGCAATATAAACAACCCCCTTAGTATAGCAAAACATTTTCTTTTTATTAGTAATGGATCCAAAATTCTTAAGATTAAATTTGTCTGTATCCATCATGAAAGGGTTGCCTTTTGGGCAATAGGGATGGCCACAATAATGTGAGGCACAATAATACTATTTTTACACATGCATTGACACTCACATATTCTGCAGATTTTGAAGAAATCAAATACATAATACATAAATATTGGAAGGTTTTTGATAATGACATTGGGGTCTTGGACAAGATAGGTAAGAGACCCACTATAGTTTATAAAAAGAGTACATCAATAAAAGGACTACTTGAAAAAGGTAAACCTAATCTCACTAGAGGTGGCACGTATAAATGTGGTAGATGTCCCCAGTGCCCTTTCATGATGGATACAGACAAATTTAATCTTAAGAATTTTGGATCCATTACTAATAAAAAGAAAATGTTTTGCTATACTAAGGGGGTTGTTTATATTGCAGTATGTAAAAACTGCCAAGGTTATTATGTGGGGAAAACAAAAAATGCTTTTAGACTTAGAGTCTACCAACATTTATATGACATCAAGCAGAAAAATATGAAGAATGCATTATTTAGGCATATTAATGACCAAAGTAATCACAGTTTTAGTTGTTTTATTCTTGAATAAGTTGATTTGGGACAAAGGGGCAGACCTGTTGAGGAATATTTGGAGTACATTGAGTTAAAGTGGCAGATCAGACTGAATGCATACTCCCCTCCAGGTCTTAATGATAGAATTTCTATAGCACCACTTTTGAAACTTAAACAGTTATTTATGTTATGATTTATTTATATTGTCATTGGTATTTTTTGCCTTATAACATTCTTTACATGTGACACTATTGATTTAACATTTGGTTAGTTGACTTTTTGTGTACTTGCAAACAGGGGGAGTATTCACTACTACCTTACACTTCCTGTGATGTTTCTTAATTGAAAGGAAATGATGTGGGGTAATATTTTACTAATTGACTGGGTGTGTATTTAAGGAGTTATCAGCCAGCAATTCACTGTTCTGAAGAAGTCTGAGTATTGGCGAAAGCGCTTAACTTGTTGTTTTATCATTTTTAAACTGTGACTTTATGTGTATTTGTACTTCATTTTAATCATTGGATTGAGTAAAGAAAGAATTTTTTCATTATTCGGGCTCCGTCTCATTGGATACCACCCTGCATCTGCTGTTCATTCTAGTTTTTATTCTGCTTACTGAGATTGTAGGTAGATATGTCAAATATTTTACATAGCATGACTGTTATATTATACAAACATAAGGTATGTGTATTGGAATGTACAATACACAATAACAGGATACGTATGTCTTGTAGTCACCAGACAGTGTAACAGCATGATAGCTAATTGAAATATAAGAGCCGCTCAATTATCCATGCACAAAGGACATGTAATAGCTTCATAGGTTCATAGTTAGGTACTATGCTGTCTGGCCAAGTCCATTTGTAAGCCCTAATACAGTGTTTTCTCTGGCGGCACCTCCCTAAGTTAGTGTCCTGTGCCTGTGAACAGCACAGCCATTTGTTTCCTGCACCTGTGTACAATACAGCCACTGCAGTGATCCCTGGCATACAAATCTGTTCCCCATCCACCCACTGAGGTATCTCATGAAGAGTGCTAGTGAGGGTCCCTGCCTGATGTACATAGGAATCATGTTCCAAAGCATGGTGAGTGTCCGTTTCAGGAATGTATCCCTCCAGCATGTGCTACTCATCATTGCGTTTGGGTACATATCCCAGAGCATGTTGCTCTCAGTGGCTTTTGCTTATGTTGCTTATGTGGAGCATATCCATCAATATTGGTGTGGACATGGGCCTTGTATGTTCAGCAGAGGTCACCTCTGTGTATGCAGTATGCAAATGACTACAGTTGGGGTTTCAGTAGTTGTGCTGCATATGTCATCCTTTGGAGGTGAGTAATAATGTTGGTGCATTAATGTTGTGGTATTTAAAGCCATTGCTGTCCCATAAGGTACACCCCAATTGGGGTGTTGTACCCTTGAACGTGTTTCATAAGTCAGGAGTATAGAGGTACAATGGCAGCCTTTGTTCCAGCTACAAACCCATTACAGATTAGGGTGGCCATGTAGAAGGATATCCACACCCCCTTGGCAATAAGGTTATCAAAGGAGTGCGTGCTATCTACGTGTGTACTAAAATCCCTTATAATGTCTTATGTATGTAGGGGACTACCACCTATGTGATAGTCACTGGGTGATTGTTGTAATCCAAAGGGGATGTCTATGCACCTTCTGGCATGCTACTTGAGGCCATGTTACTGTTACCAGGTATCTGTCACAGTGATATCCGTATGGAGGGTATGTGTATTAGCTGGTGAATCAATCATGGCCCCTAGTTTGCAGTCGTCTGGAAACCTATTCAGGGAAAGTCTTTCTGTGCTAGACTGTACCTCAGGGAAGCATATAACAAACATGAGGGTCCCTATGACTGAGGACTGGGGTATGCCAATTGTAACTGATGTACAGTAGGAACTGCAGTATGCTACTCTCACTGTGTGTGTCCTGTCCGTGAGCCACTTTGCATAACATCTCAAGACGTATGGGTCGCTGTGCAGGTGGATGTGTATATTGACAATACCAGAATGGTGAATGGTGTTGAAAGCCAATGAGAGGACAAGGTAGGCTGTGTGGACTTCCTTACCATCATCTACTACCTTGGTAACTGTCTCAAAGGACTCCACCAGGTGTAGGAGCCATGCTGTTGCCCTAACAAATCCAAACTGGGTGGTATCAAAGGTTTGGAGGCCAACAATGTCTCTGTGAATGACTTCCATGATGATGTTCTCCACAGCCTTGCAGAACAGTCTAGTCAGGTGTATAGGGCAATAGTTCCTCTGGTCCATTGTGGTGCCACCTCTGTGGAGTGTGATAACTGTTGCTGTGTGCCATTCAGGGTCCACAATGCCTGATACAAGGCTATTAGTGAATCTGGTGCCCAGGTGGGGAGCCATGTCATTCTGAGGTTTGTGTAAATCGCAGCCTGGGATGTTGGATGGTCACATGGAATGCATGTTACAGGCTTTGGAGAGAGCAGGTCAGAACTGTGTAGTTGTGACCGCAGGGACTCTGCTTTGATCCTGTATAGATGTGGGCCCTTTAGGGTGTGAGAGGGGTGTAAAGTTAGCTGCCAGGTTGTTGCCAATATCAGTCGGTTCTGTAATATTTCTGCCTAACCATTGTATGTCAGAGCAGATGTGGGTTTTGCCATCGAGAGTAGTGACATATCTCCATAACACTTAGTGGTAGTCCTTTGAATGTGTTGCAGTAATGTTTACGTAGCTAGCATTGGAGGATGTAAGAAGGGATCCCAGAATCCTACTGAGGCTGACCAGGGAGCTACCCCACCCATGGGAGTGTACCCTACTTTGCAACTGTCTCCTTCTGTCGTGCAGTATGTCCATGGCAGTGAACCCCCACAGCGGTGTCCGTTATGTGGTGGGTACTGTCATGGCTCTGTTTGGGATAGCATGATCCATGCAGTCGTGTAAGTGCTAATGAAGTGCAGTTGAGAATGTTTCTGTGTTTGTAACTATATTGTCCATCTGCAGGGGTGTCATGGCGTTTACTACTTCTGTCATACAAAGCATGAAGTTGGCTTTGTAGAAATATTGTACTGTGTTTTCCGTGAAGGGTGTGGTGCTGGGATGTGGATAACAAGGGTGATTAGCATATGTTCGGAACTGACCAGTGAGGGGATAACCCCAGGTGTGTAACACCAGTCTCACATGTTGGTGATGTCCAGGTCTAGGATATTGTTGGCCTTGGTGATGGTGTGTATAGGTTGATCCAGCTGAATGGAGTTTATTAATCCATGAAAGTGTTGGCCTAATGTGTCGGTGCATGAGTAGGTATCACAGTTAGGTGTGAGGTAGTGTCAGTGTCACATCAGTAGTTCCTGTTTGAACCCTACTTTCCAGTACACCAAGAAATGAGGGCCGTTAACCGTGGGGTATAATGTGGAATCTGTAGAAAGCTAGAATTTGTATAGCAGTTCTGGCCACAGTTAGTTGCACTTGGATTGCCTCTGATGCATCGTGCTAAGCAACCAGCATGGAGGATTGTACATCCCTGTGAAATATGGACACACCTCCGCCGTGGGTGTTCTGGTCCTGGTTACATGACTGAAAGGTGTGGTCTGTGCAATAGCCTGTCAGTGCAGGGGTGCTCTCTGGAGTCTAGAAGCAGGTCACAGTCACTGCAGAGACATCGAAGTGGTCCATTATAAGGAGTGCCTCGGATGAGTGCATTAGAGATGAAGATGTCAAGCCTTGAGTAACAATACCCTCAGGTTTTGCTTGCCTGTACCTGTTCTGGTACCTGTTTCTGAAATGTGTCTAAAACAGGCAGTATAGGAGCAGCAAGAGCCTTAGATGCTACCCATAATCCCAGGGCTGACAGGTGCAGGCCATCTGTGTCAAAGCATTGTGGTTTGTCGACCATGTCATTCAAAGCAGACAGATACTGGATACCCTTGGAATGACACCAGAAGCATAGGCAACTGTTGAAGTGAATAATTCTGTTGTTCTACTGTGTCATCAGTCTGGACTAATGCAGAATGCTTCTCAGGGCTTGGGCGATACCTGCCTGGGCTACAAGATCGGAGAGCTATTGCATGTCCCTGTACATGTAGTCCAGGAAGTTGCATCCCAGGGCATTCACACTAACGTGGAGAATAACAGTCATATTGTACCTGTTGAGGAGTGACCTGAGTGCATAGGTTATGGTGTGGATCCTGTCACCTGACAGCCAGATGACAGTGACTATTGCCTTGTGTGGCCTGCTGAGTGGGACATCAGTGTGACCGCCTACAGAGTCACCTATGACTAGTGTGTTGGGTATGTTATAACACCCTATTGGCTGTGGTTGATGGGCACACATGCGTCTGTGGCTATAAGTAATTGGTGTTGTGTTTGGTGATGGGGGCTGCCTCTGTTGCCTACATAGAGTAGTATGGAGAGGCTCTGTAAATGTTGTACTCTTACTATGTGTGGCCTGTGGTGGTGGAGATCTATTGAGATTATGTGATGAGTGGGGTGTGCTGTAAATGTTTAACATCCCCACATGATTGCCAGGGTAAGTGTGGGTTGGAGAGAGCATTACCTCCAGCATGGCTACATATGTGCATCTCCCACAGGCTGTAGTGTCGTATGTTAGGAGGGGAGCATTGACTGTGTAGATGAGACGATTGCTATATTGCCTCATGTTGCCCACATTCATCATATAGACAGGCAATAACACTGGTAATTGACATTTGGACATGCCTGTCTAGTCAACCATTACTCAGAAGATATGTGAGGTAAGTGTGTACAACAGCTGTTGTACTGTAAGCATGCTGGAAATGTAAGGACAAGCAGTGTTTACCTGTAGGAAATGAGTAGGATTGAGTGATATAGTAATTAGTAGCTTATGAAGTGTGTGCATGTTCTGAACAAGTGCTGAGCATGAATAAGCAATACAGATAGGGTGTTGGATAATATAAACTCACTGCCCCCCCCAATAGGTACACAATCACATATCCATGAACACGACAGAGCCCCTGTAACCATAACTATGATGGTACAAAGTACACTCCGGCTGCATGTGACCTGTTCAAATCCCTGTTCGCATAATACACATATGGCAAAACAGTTTGCTCTACACATACACTGCCATGTAAAACATAGGTTCATGGCAGTCTGTGAAAATATGGAATGGATCACACTAACAGTTATCACAACCCACAAAGTGGAGACACCACTCATAATGGGAGGCACAGCACTATTACCCTGCTGAGTATGGTCTGAAAGCCTATGAACCTTAATCAATGTAGATGTTGTTAGCAGTACAGATGTAGATGACAGTACCAATTAATTCACACTGCATAGCATACCTATGACATGTCAGAGGACATCATCACCCATACTGTGTTCCACCTACACTCAGTATACTACATGTACCTTTGTATGTCACAGGAGTGTTCTACCAGTGGCCTGTTCACAGAAGCAACACTACAAAAGGTGTCTGAGTGACATGTGCATATCACACCAGTGGCAGCTACTGTAAAACAGGGTTAATGTTTTGTACTCCCCTGTCATTGTAGCCCATACCACACAGACACATGGGAGGTATCTGCATATGTGAGAATGTGAATGGCCATGACCTAAGGGCAATAGCTGACTCAGTGTTGTGGACAACATACAGCATGGGCTTTGTGGGTGAGGTGCATGACATGTGCACAATCTGACAGCTGCTTATTGCATTGTCACCGCTATGTTAATAACCCTGTACCCATTAACTACCACCTCGGCAGCGGACAACATTATGGACACTGTGTGTAAGGGATAGTGCTGTGCAGTTTACCTCCCTGAGCTAGTGACATCAACAGGCCTATTAGGTAGTCATAAGAGGCAACTCAAGTCATGACAGGGTGCCATCCATGAGCATGGAGATCATTGGACAGCCATACTCAGCACTCATGTGACCAATATCGGATCATATATCACCTTTAAGGGGTACTGGCCATGCTTGGATGGGCAACACCAGCCTTCACTCATCTCCACTATGCAGCATTCTGCCTACCCTGTATAAAGACATGTGAAACACTGTGATGTTTGACATGCTACACATACATATCCTGATCTGAAAGACATACGTCATGGACAGCCACCTTCCTAGAACAAGGGTCGCCACATGCTGGACAGATCCCTGTGCCATACATGTGACATACTCCTGCCATACCATGCAACCATGTCCAGCAAAGCTGCACATGTCATCTCTGTCATACATGGTGCGATGACCACATGGTAGATGTATCAGTGACTGTCTGGATCAGTAATGTGGCACTGATTCACCTGTCGGTGGGAACATGGCTGTCAGATATAGCTGGAAAACCTGACATCCTATGCCCATACATGGCCCAGGGCATACACACTACTACATGATCTTGGCTGTACATGCTATAGTTGATAATCATCCCTGCGAATACCATCCGGCTAGCCATTGTCCCATGTGTATCACATGTGCAGCACAGGCAATACATGGCAGGATGTTGAACTGTTGTACAGTGCCGTGTAGATGTATATGGCAAAACACATGCATGTAAAGGTTTCCATGCGCATGTCTGCATTGTCACTGCCCATGTCTGTGAAGGCAGTGTATGTGATGATATGTGACATATACACAGCATCAAGGTCAACAGCATTAATGTGCACACATCCAGGCATGTGCTGATAGGTAAGAATACCAGTACAGGCAAAAAGACATGCCCACATCAAGACAGCATTCACATGGAGTATGAGCAATGTAATGAGGTGACACACGTATATGGTGATAATATCCAATCCCCATCGGGTGTTACATGTGTGTGAAACAAACATTTCAGTCGTGTGAGTGTCATGACGATTTGCAAAGACAACTGTTCATAAGTACTAAATGTAATACACATGAATGTGCATCTGTATCTCTGTGCATCTCTGAGATGCTGTGACCTGTCTCCATCATTATGTCTTACATATAATGCCTCGATCACGACTGCCGGTATATGGCCGCTTGGAGGATGATGCCCTCATACCATACCTCCATGATAACTATGAGGTACTGTTCAGCCATGTGCCACAGCATGCCCAGCAGCATGATGACCTGTGGCAGGAACTTTGCAGGAGGGTTAATGATGTGGGTGGCCCTAACCGCACCTACCAGCAGGTGCGCAGATACTGCATGGACCTGATCCGACATGCAAAACAGCGTGCCAATGCAATCACCAGGGAACAGGATAGAACAGGTGGTGGGCCACCAACCAATCCCCCACTCACACCTACCGAGGAGCTACTGGCCAGCCTGTGAACCCCATCAGAACAGCATCCACAAACTCTAGCTGCCATCGTGGAGGTGGGTGTCTCCCAACCACAGAGCCTGGAGTTGCCTAGTAAGTCACTACTGCATATATAAATATTATATCCCATTTAGTCGCATGTGTCACTGTACACTATGTAATGTAACATCATATGCAAGGTATGTTTACACACATGCCGCATACTATAGTATGCTACCCTGTGTATGCACACATGTGCATATTTCATAGTATATGCTATTGTACTGGCAAATGTGTTAACATACAAAGTGCACCCTGTAGCTGTCATACAGTCATGGATAATGATCAAACTGCTGTGTCACCCCTATACAGGTACCTCTGGCATGCCACAGAGACAGCAGTCCATTGCAGGTGAGACAGTTATCAGTATCAGGCATGTGAATGCACAGATCTATTCGCAATGTGGCCAGTTAACACATGTACACATAATGTATGGTCCAGTAACGATATACAGGTCGCAGCTTTCATCAATCACACTGGCTACTCATGTGCAATATATACAAACCAAATGAAACAACAACATGAAACCACAGTAACTGTCATTGCTAGATGTGTGGACAGCTATCCATACAATGGTGGAGGCGTTGTTCAATGCAAGAATATGTACTATACATCAGAACAACACATGTGGGTTATGCAAACAGTACTACACAGTGAACTGGGATATGGGCAGCCCACATGATTCACCATTGTGGAATGTGCCCCTGCAATGAGTGCAGACATTGTGATGTGCCAGCTGACATGTCCCAGACATGTAGTGGTCCGGTTGCAACATTGTCACACTATCCCATAAAACATACCCCACATACCAAACATACAACGCTTTGTCTGTATAACCCTGTGAATACTGGAGTATCTGGCATCTATGAGTGTATGTCATATGGGACAACACAGACATGTGACATAGACAGCCATCACACACATCTGGCCAACACATGTTCACACATGGCCATGGACGATGGCCAGAGACATGCAGTAACACACAGTAGATGTGATGTGTATGTGTGTACACCCTGTTGCACATTGTCTACACATGGTCCAACTATAGCCTTTGGTGAATGGTTATATAGTAGATGTGGAACACTGGACATCCTAACAGCCTGTGCACAGCTTGTGGAGGTGTCACTTAATTCGACCACATATGATGTGTTGCACATCATGACTGTGTCACAGCATGAAAGTTGTCACCTGTACAGCTTCCACATACATACACAGACACCACATCAGGCCAGAGATACCATACATTTCCCTTGGTGCTGTTGGACATCACTGTCAACAGTGCACCTTGTGTGTGTGGTACATAAATGTCATGTGGAACATGGTGTATTGACCAGTCTGCCATGTGTGTACATGGTTGACAGGCAGCTAAGAAATGTTAGCAGTTGTGCAGGGGTGTCATTGGTATGTCTTCCAGTGACCTGTCACACATGATACAGCATGGTTTAGTGTGTATACACCTCAGCAACATGGGTCACAATCCACAGTATGTATGTATTGTGTATGCACGCAGTCATGGCTATGCACTGTATGTGTATTCCACACTGTATAGCAATAGAGATGCCTCACGATTCCATGCAATGACACTGTGTCTGTCCTTCACACTGTATAGCAATATAGACACCTCATACCACCCTCAATGGTCATACACATCTGCTAAAAGTGCATTCTGTCTGTAGGGCATACAGACAACACTGCAATGTGACAGCATTACACCGCTGTACATGTGTCAGGACACCATTGTGTCAAACATGTATGCATGTCACTGCACACATCAGCAGATTGCATGTCATACTACATGTTAATGTCAAGGACATATGCCTCACATCAGCCATGTGTACTGTTAACCTGTGCTGGTCCACATGGTGTATCACAGGCATGCATGCTTACTACCCTGATTGTGTGAAATGCATGGCTTCTGCTGTGACACATGCTTGCTGCTGTGTGCAATCCAGGGATGTAATCTAACTAACACTGTTAATGTCTGATCTGCATGCTGTCTGCTGTATCACATGCATGCTGCATGCCTTCTGTCATATCACATGCATGGTTGTCTGTGTGTGTCTGTGTGTGTGTGTGTGTGTGTGTGTGTGTGTGTGTGTGTGTGTGTGTGTGTGTGTGTGTGTCTGTGTGTGTGTGTGTGTGTCTGTGTGTGTGTGTGTGTGTGTGTGTGTGTGTGTGTGTGTGTGTGTGTGTGTGTGTGTGTGTGTGTGTGTGTGTGTGTGTGTGTGTGTGTGTGTGTGTGTGGGGATGTGTCTGTGTATATGTGTCTGTGTGTGTCTGTGTGTGTGTGTCTGTGTCTGTGTGTGTGTGTGTGTGTCTCTATTGTAATGTAGAGTCTTTGTTTGCCTTCACAGGTGATGTAGGTGTGCTGCCCTCCTGCAGTCCATCTGATGTTAGTGTCCCCACAGACTCTAGCAGTGATGAACATATGCTTGAGGTACAGGCAGGGTTGTCAGGGGCTGAATCTGTGCCTTTGGTTGCCATCCCACCTATATCCCCATCTTCCCCGCACACAGTTCTCATGCCAACACATACCCCATCACCAGTGGCCATCGAGGAAGGACAGTTACCGTGTGTTAGCTTGGAACAGGAGCATGGGGTGGCTACGGAAGGTGTGTCGTCACACCACGGTGTCAGTGAAATGACCACAGATGTGCCACACAGGGATATGGCCAGTGCTGCTCGTAGGAGGACCCCTGGCCGATATGCACCTGCATGACAGAGTGCAGCAGCTGGTGTCACCAGTCACGTTTCAGACTGTAATGGCAGCAAAGGCACATGCTGAATGGCAGAACAGAGAAGGGCAGAGGCTTCAGAGGGCTGCTATCTGTTCTTTAAATGAAAAGATCCAGGCATTGGCAAATGCTCAACAGCAGGTAGCTGACATTTTGGACAGGCGATTGGGTGACATGGTTGGAATCCTTGACCATGCATGGCAATCCGTGAATGTGAGCTGTCTGTGCTGGAACATCTGATAGGAGTGAGGCGTAGGCCACATGGACCTAGGCCAGCTACACCACCTTCTGCAGGTCTACATGAATGAGCTACCTCACATGCCCGCTCCCATAGTGCCGGTAGCAGCAGCAGTGCAGCTGATGCTGCGCTGTCCACATCAGGACACAGCAGGCCATGTGGACATGGCCCTGGACAGTCTCAGCAGGGACATGGTTCCAGTGGACATGTGTCATCGGACAGTACCCATTCTGTACCTCTGTCTGGTAGTGCCCGTGCAACCCCTGGCTGGCACAGGTCACGTGGCCATGGCCGGACACAGTGAGCTGTACATCCTGGTCTGTACAATCTGGAGCTGTCAATAATACCCCTGTGAAGGCCGGATACATGGCAGAATTGTGTGCACACATACATGAACACACCAGTAACATCTGTAGGGCACCGACACCCACATGCATAAAAACCACACATGTCCAAGTAGATCACAGGCCCTAACCCACACACATGATGTCATCCACTGGTGCAGCCCAGGCCCCTGGCAAACATTATCACCCTGTGCATATGATGATGCCTGTGCCGCATCCCTGTCATCCACACCATCGGTGCAAGGACATGCTCATATGGTCTGATGCACAGGATGAACAGAATAGTGAGATAGGTATATATTACAATTGTTGTGTACTGTTGGCACGCAGCAGACATACCATGTAGTACAGGATTAGACTGCATTGTTTTATGTTCACAGTATGTGTCTTGGTAACAACAGTCACAGCATGTTGGTAATGATGCCCTGCATCCCTCCTGAAGGTCTAATTATGTATGTAGAATTCTGTAATGTAGTCTTGAATCATGTTTAACCTGCTACTTATTTTTTCTTTTTATGTATAACGTAACTGTGTTTTGTCTCTATGTGGAGCTTTTCTCCCCGGGCCTCTGCTGAAAATGGAAATATATCCAGTCAGACCAGCCCGGTAAACAAATGTAAAATAAAAATAAATAAATAAATAATTGCATGTGCCATTACGTAACAGTGTTTGTGGTTAGAATGCATTGTTTTATGTTCACAGTATGTGTCTTGGTAACAACAGTAACAGCATGTTGGTAATGATGCCCTGCTTCCCTCCTTAAAGTCTAATTGCATGTGCCATTAAGTACCAGTGTTTCCAGTTTCACATGTGTAAATGTGGAGTACTCACAGGCTTGATGGCAATACCAGCATGCTATACGTAGCCTCAACCTCATTGTTAGAAAGGCTGACGTTCCATAGATCTCTACACACCTACTGATCCAGGAGCATGTGAGCTGTGTACTAGGCTACAGTGGCTAGAGACAGGACATCCATACCAGGTGACATCACAGGTACAGCTATATGGTGTAGGGGGTTTACACAGCGGTCTAGCTGATGTCAAGGGTAGGGGCCAGTTGATAGCATGAGGACTCACTGTGTAGTAATAAAACACTGTCACATTACAGGATGTGAACACACACAGACATACACAGACACACTCACGGGGTCAACGACACTGTAACACACACTTGATAGTGTTGAGGTGAGGACCCCTGCCTATGTGGTAATCACCATTACAGTACTGTGCACCCATATGATATGACACAAAGGATGAACATGTACAGGTAGTCAGTAATGCGTAAGACTGACGGCATCAACAGGGTAGTAGATTGCATCACCTTGAGGGGTTAGGGGCCCTATCTGTTCTCAATGGTAGCATACATCCTCACTCCATGCACCAGACAGCCATACATACATACATACATACACAGACACACACTGGAGTCCACACATGTCATGCACATACAGATAGCTAACGTGTGTGATACACACACCACCCCTGCCTATGTCGTACTGTCTACACTGCAGTATGTACAGATCTACAACAGTGTACAGGGGTGTGTAACAATTGGGATGTATTCCCCACCATATGTGGCATATATGGTCACACAAGCAAACACACATGGCAGTTCTGTGAAACAAACACCTGCTATCTTCTGATACGTCTGACAGACATGCAGCAGTATTGCCCGCATTACAATGTGTACCGACGCTACCTTCCACATGTGTGCTGCTATATGCACATGGGAGGACTTAAATGTTACAGGTGTCAACTGCTTTACAGTCAGTGACTCCCTGACCGCTGTGTAGGTTATATATCTTCACCTTCAGTTACAGGAAACATAGCTTACTGTTTGCACATTTTATGGTAGGACAGCTTGTGACACACCTGTGAGCTGTCTTCAGCAAACATCCATCTGCAAAGGTGGCCCACTACTTTATGTACACACATACATCCAAACCTGATGTACATCTTACCGTATTGTCAGTATTTCACCATATACAGGTGTCAATGATGAGACTGCACTGCAACTGCACGTTGTAGTTGGACACAGATAAACTGCAAACATCAGCTACTGCTCATGCATGGTAGCTGAATGCACACCACTACATGTACATGTGTATAGGTCCTACATTCCTGTCATGTAGCCATGTTTGTATGCATTGCAATTGGTGAACATGTGTGACATACATGACACATGGACTGTTGTATGCTATGATAGTTGTCATGGGTAACTAGTACAGAGGGAATGTTAACTCAGTCAACATTGCTACCTTATGTACTGTTAGCATTGAACAGCCATGGACCTACCTTCCATGTGCATGCGTGTAATCGCTGTAGCCACGTGTCTGCACGAAGGACAGCATTAGCTATGCTATGTACATATGTGTTGTGTGTGTGTATGGGGCATGTGCATATCCACGGCGGTTACATGTATGTCACATCCAAACATGGGTGTGTTGCCTGGTGTACAGCAACAGTTATCTATTACAGCTGTATAAGTCCCAGGGCCCCTGTTATGTGTACAGCCGACCTGGTTATGAATAATGCTATCAGTGCATTGCATAACACATGATGGAACCCTGTCAGTACATGGGTAGTCTGCACAGTTGCTGTAGAGCTAGGTACAGTCCACTGGTCATGAGTAACATGGTGTTGTACTAATGTATGGATGTGTGTTGCTGGTCCAAGGACACGGTGATGTGTGAGGGCTACATATTACAGTGCGGCATTTACCACTGTGATTTGCACCTGACACATCTGTGATGGCTTTTGAGAGTGTACTGGTCAGTACATGTGAGTGGCCTTCATATATGTGGGGACACTAACACCTGGAGCGGTCTGTAATGGTCTTATGGCCCACATGTCTGTATCTGAGGTATACAGTGGTAGTGTTATTGTGCACAACTGAGCCTTATGCCAGGTGTTCCTCACTGCACAGATGTCAGTATTCCCCATTGTTGGATCTAGATTGGCAGCTATGATTATGAACGCTACACATCTAGCACTTTTTAGCATACACATACAATGCAGTTGTCCTGTAGGTGTCAGGGTGTTTACCTGGTCTCAGGTTCTTTGTCTACGTATGGTACTACATGTGCGAAGTACCCACTCCTGCCAGGACAACACCACGGGTGGTATTAGTGTGCCAGGTTTAGATTGGTACAGCTAAGGTGATTGGTACAGCTAAGGTGATGGACAGCAGCAGACGTTCTGTAGAAGACCGATGTCAGACATATGTCATACAGCGTTCATGCTAACAATGATGACTATCGACACACTGTGCCCTTCCCTGTTTAGAATCTGTGTGCATACAAGACAGCCCTTCACTACTAAGTCTGTGAGCATGTCCAGTACGCCGTTGTGTAGATGGACACATAGTGCATTCCAGACTGACGTGTGCTACTAAGTGTGTGAGCATGCCCAGTGACACCTTGTGTTGGTTGTGTGCCTCTGTGTATGGGCATGACCATTGTTATCCTGTATAGGCATAGTGGTCATCCAAGCATCAGATGTCCATACCCCACTTCAGGATGGATTCCTAAATTTAACACACTGGTTCACAGGTATGTACCCAATAACTGCCAGCATCCATGTTGATGTCTCCATTCCTAGAAGGTCATATTGACTGTCTTGAAAGGTGTACTGTCTGTGGTGCATCTCATATCTATGTAGTGTTGTAATAGTGCTCCGTAGATAGCAGTTGTCCTACTCACACCCCTGCCATGTGTTCGTCTCCATCTGCCTTGGGACACTAATATGCTTTTAGACTGATCACACTCCATACAATCCCTATCGGTGTCTTTGCCTTTGCTGATAATGTCACCCACCTAGAAGTATGCCTCTGGGAGTGCTGTGATCCAGTAATCTCAGTATCGCATTCTGTAACTGTGTAATGCTGTAGTGTGATAAGGTAGTCAGGTCTATGTTCTAATCCCAGCCCTGGTGTGTGTGCGTGTGCGTGTGTGTGTGTGTGTGTGTGTGTGTGTGTGTGTGTGTGTGTGTGTGTGTGTTTCCAGCTGCCTGGAGACAGAGTAATGTTTTTAGACAGCTCACTCTCCGTACAATCCCTATCGGCATCTTTGCCTTTGCTGATGATGTCACCCACCTAGAAGTATACCTCTGGGAGTGTTGTGATCCAGTAATCTCGGTAGAGCATTCTGTAACTGCGTAATGCTGTAGTGTGATAGAATGGACAGGTAGTTGCTCGATTCCAAGGCATGACAGGTGTCTGTGTTTGGCTGTTATACCCTATGTGTTGGTATCTGTGGGTGGCTAGCTTCAGGATGTGTTGAGTGTGTTTTGTTGCTTTCCTATATAGTGTCCACAGATTGCATAATCGGCCAAGACACTGGATTGTCAACACATACATTCACCAATAGGTCTGGTGAGTAAATGTCAGCAGCCCTACTCTTACACTTAATACAGTCTGACCAGTGTGACACAATGAAACACACTTGCCTTGATAGTAACACCACTACATAATGCAGGTGGCACATGTAGTTTCCTTTTTATTCTTGTCTAATGCTTTGGTGTCATGTGGTCCGCTGTTGTGATATAAATGCAATATCTACGTATGTATGTGTGTGTATATGTATATGTGTGTATGTGTATGTATGTATGTATATATATATATATATATATATATATATATATATATATATATATATATATGTCTATCTGTATATATATAATATATATGATATATGTAGATATAGATAGATAGACATAGATATATACATATATGTATGTGGACATTAGCACTATTGAATGTTTGTGCTGGATGATCTGTACGTGATCACCTCGGATGTATGTATATCTGCCATGGCATAGTGGTAAAGCACCTCGTCTGTGGTGTGCAGGGTCCCGGGTTCTAGTCGTGTAGACACCGGTTATTTTGTTGCTGGGAAGACCAAGGGACATTGAATACGGTGATAGTAAGGCACCTTTAACCAGTTGTGTATGGATCTGAGTGACAGTAAGCAGTGGTTATTAATTTGGAGGGTCGGTATGGGTCATATAACTATGCATTAGAAGACTATACTATGCAGATGAGATTGACAATAGTGAATCCCGTTTATCCCCAGGGTGTGATGGAGATCCCAGGAGTGTATGTGTGTAGATAGTCAGGTGCAGGGCTCGAATATAGATGAATACATGGGAGGGGGGTCAGGCATACTGTACGTACATTGGAGACCTGTGCCTCGGGATTTCTCCTGCCTTAGCACGCCTAAGCTAGGGGTGTGTCTATACCTGCCTGGTGACATTGGGAGGGACAAAAGCAGTAGTGTGGTAGTCAAGGTGAACAGGCTGCACAAACAGGTGATGATCAGCACAATCAGCAGATTACATGGCCAGCCCACACCAGAACACTACGGTAATTTGAGCAAGCACCATACACACAGGTTTCTTCCATACTCTACACCACCGGTGTATACATGCGGGGACATTTCACAACACAGTCCAACCAAATGAGAAGGGCTGCAGAAGGAAACATAGACCAACATGTGCAGGATGCTGAGGGTGGTGAGAATGTGTATGCTGCTGAACAACCCTTAGTGGGGTGACATAAGACTTTACAGACCCAGGGTGCTACATGAGCTGGGGATAGTGGAGCTCTATGGGGTGGACAGAGACCTCCTACAGCGGCTTGTTCACCTGTGCCAGCCACACCTGACACATTGAACAGGCCGAGGGAAACCCGTCACAGTGGATACCATGGTATGTGTTGGCATAGGTGTACTAGCCACAGGTACCTCCCAAAGCACAACTGGGAATATCGTGGGGATCTCAAAGGCATCTGCATCCAGAGTATTGCACCATTTCACAGACGCCATGTCAACACATGCTAGTGAGCACGTACATGTCCTCAACACAAGTGATTTGTAGACCAGCAATATGCATCTCTTCCACCACATGGCTGACTACCCTGGGGTACTGGGTGCTATAGCCTGCATGCACGTACGCATCAAAGCACCACCCAGTGAGTGGGGTAGGGCCTACATTAACTACATGGGCATACCCTCCAACAGCTAGGCCATATGCGATGGCCAGGGCATTAAACTTAATGTGTGTGCTGTCTGCCCTGGAAGCTATGACGATTCTGATATATGGCATCTGACGCAGCTGTACCACACCCTTGCCAATATGGACATCCCCTACAGTCTCCTAGTGGGGGATGCTGGATAACCACTGGAGTTGTGGCACACAAACCTGAACAATCACACCATAATGAGGCAGATGCACAGGTAAGACATATAATTGAGCATGTGTTTGGGATGCTCAGATCACGGTTCTGGTATCTGGACACATCCGGTGGAGTCCTGCAGTATTCACTAGCTACATGCACACAAATTGTTATGGTATTTGCTATGCTACACAATCTGATCCTGCAGTAACAGTTGCAGCAGGAACAGCATGGGGCAGGGCCACACGGCCCACCACCAATGCCAAGGCCTGTACAGGCACAGTGTGACTTGGAGGAGGAACTACCTGAGCTGGGCCCAGTAGGCGAAAGGGCCGTGCACAGTATGACCTGTCCTTGCAAAGAGGCAACACAAGGCATATGCACTGACACAGTAGGTACCCAGGGATTTCACCCTCTCTGACTCGCACACAGTACAATGGATGCCAAACATGACACTACCTGTGCTCAGCCATGTATAGGAAGTGCACTGTGTGCATCCGACATAGGCAGCCCTCCAGCACCCGTCCTCAGGTCCAGAACACCCCCAAGGTAAGTAAATCAACCTAACAATTGGCAGTTGTATTAGAATGTGTATTTACCCATTGCTATGGTATGGATGTGAGCATACAAGGGAATTTGGTGGCCGACTGTTAGGACAGCAGACAGTACACGTCCATAGTGGCACCATGACATCTGTAGTACATACTGGGGTCAAAATAGTAGCCAATAGTACACAGGATGTCCTAACCACTGCAGGATATGGGCTGAACATCATGTGTGTCCATACAGCCCACATAAGTTCCATATAGCTGGACAGGTGTAAACCAATGCAGACAAATGATATACAATGGCCTCTGGATATGCCCAATGAATGACCACAACCTCCACAGACACACACAGACTACAGCAGGCCAGGCAGTTGGATGTAGGTTGTGAAGGCTAGGACATCCAACACCACTATGCTGGTAATTAAAGCTAGGATCTGACGTACACTGGTATGCCTCCAACCAGCAATTTAGGTAGGTCCACACACTGAAATGGAGTACCTGGCATACCAGTACAGTAGTGGCAAATGTGTACAACTGTCAGCTGTGTCCCCCTTCCAACGTACACATGTGAGAGTCATGTGCACCACCCCCGGTGCTGT